>NC_092343.1:3765000-4365000 GCF_046630445.1 Rutidosis leptorrhynchoides
CCATATGGACGACTACGTCATTCATCTATTTCATTGCGAGGTATTTGACCTCTATATGATACGTTTTATAAACATTGCATTCTTTTGATAAGGCAAACCATATATGAATATTTAAATCAAAGGTTTTCGACATCTGATGATTTCTACATATAGACAATCACCGTAAATAATAGTTTACAACAGTACTTCCGTTGACAATGCAGTCAAAATAAGATACATGGTGATGATTTGGTGAATGCAACGTTTTCTTGAAAAATATGCCATGTAAGACTCCATGCACATAGGTTGTCTATCATATAAGCAAACAGCGGAAGACTTCTAGGGAACCTGAGAATAAACATGCTAACAAGTGTCAACACAAAGGTTGGTGAGTTCATAGTTTTAATGTTGCGCATAATCTGTATATAAAGGTGGATCACAAGATTTCAGTTGTTTCATCCAGAAACGTTTATCAAAATATTCTACGAAATTGAGCACCCTGGTAACTAAACTTAAACGTATATATAATTTATACCCTTTGTATAATCATCTTAATAATACACGCAAACCAACGTGTACGCTTCTCAAATAGCATACGTCCGTTAAAAGGCTAGTGCTCTAGCTCGGACGAGGATATCAAGCCCTATGGATCCATATACAACTACTCGCGCCCACCAGTTCTTATAACCGGCAGTTACTAGTTACCAAAGCTAAGGGATTTTCGATTCAAACTCGGTGTATAATTTAGTATGTACTTGTATCCATTGCGTTTAAATAAAGTGCATGTATTCTTAGCCCAAAAATATATATTGCAAAAGCAATTAAAAAGGGAGCAAATGAAACTCACTTTAGCAGCACATAAGGTCATTCATCAAAAAGTGACCGTAACTCGGAATGCAAGATTAACCGTAGATCTCAACCTAGATAACATATGCTGGTCAATACATGTCTAATAAACTAGGTTGGGTTATAGTGTATCACAATCCTGATGCTCGAGATCGACATACAAAAGTTATCAAAAGTCATTTCAAAAAGTCAATTTTAACAATTGTTCAACAAAACGAGACGTGCCTTATATAAGGATTCATTTACTTGGCTAGTAGTATTTTATCAATCTCATAAACAGGTTGTTTAAATATTAATTGCAGATTTAAAAGCAATTCCAATTAACGTCAATTATAATTCAGTTGACCATATCTTTTGATTCGTTCATCGAAATTACGCGATTTCTAAATGAAAAGTTATTGATTTTTCACCAGCTTTCCGAAAACATGTATATCATATACCTTTTACCAGTAATATATGTATTTAATTCGTGATTCATTATAAACTATTTAACGACAAAATTTAGCATACAAGCATGTATAAATATATACTCGAGCACTAGACATGTATACACTATTAATATATAAAAGATAAGATATGAACGCTCACGTATCAATATTGAGATTCAATATTGCAGGAAAGTACGTAGACGCAACAGAGATGATAAATACTAGGTTTGACTTGCGAACAATACCCATGAACATTACCCATAACCTCCATAGCTATAACCCATAATTTCCTTAGTTCTATCCCGTTTGAAGCTTGTTTTGAAAGTGACAAGCTCATGACCTCGTCGTAATATTTTATGTATAATATTACTAAAAATATTAAGATTAATAATAATAATAATAATAATAATAATCTTAATAATAATAATAATAATAATATAATAATAATAATAATAATAATAATAATAATAATAATAATAATAATTATAATAATTATAATAATTAAATACTTACAGAGTATATGTGTAAAAGAATTCGAGCAGAAACTGGACTTTTATAGGCAACTTTTTGAAATCCGATGCCCATGCGATCGCATGGGTTTTATGCCTATTTCTCATGCGATCGCATGGCCGTCAGATCTAGCTCACATATTTTTTGTTTTCTTGTTTGTTGACATAATTAAATATAATATATATAATATATATAATTTAAATAATTAATTATATATTATATTAAATTCATGTGCATAGTTGACTTGTAATTTTCATTCCGATGACTCGTACGTTGTCACTCGACTTATGTCCCGGTTCCGGTTTCTCGAACGCATTTTCGTACACTTAGAAAACTCGCAATTTACGTTTTGTGACTCGTACCTTTGTTAAAATATAGTCTTAAATTATCAATAAACTATATCATTCTAAGTGTATCTTAAACTTTCGAGTGTTTTGGTCATTTACTTCTATAAATCATTGTCTCGCTATTTGTTAATATATATATAATAACAAATCATTTTATGACCAAGTTAATATATATTTTCAACATTCATAAACACGTTTTAAATATACGTCGCAATTTATTCATACAATTAATATTCCAACTTTTCATATATATTCAAATAAATATTTAAACCAATAAGTTTAATGTACGGTATCAAACAATTAATACATTGTTACGTTCTCAAGTTATAGAATATATATATATATATATATATATATATATATATATATATATATATATATATATATATATATATATATATATATATATGTATCTATATACATATAATTGTTCGCGAATCGTCAAGAACAACCGAAAGGTATTTGAATATATGAAAGTAGTTCAAAAATTTTGAGATTCAGTTTTACAGACTTTGTTTATCGTGTCAGAAATATTAATCGTACAAAGATTAAGTTTAAATTTGGTCAGAAATTTCCGGGTCATCACAGTACCTACCCGTTAAAGAAATTTCGTCCCGAAATTTGAGTGAGGTCGTCATGACTAACAATAAAAATGTTTTCATGACGTATATGTGTTGATAAATAGAGTTTTATCACCGTTGAATAATATGGAAAAAACAATCCGATTATTCGAAGCGTATGAGAGAAGTTATCGTAAAAGAGTGAAATGAAGAATAGAGATTCGTCTTAACTCTTGACATATTAACGATTGATTTCCGTAATTTAAGGAATAGAAAATCTTCATAATCTAAATAAGATTTGATTCTTCGGAATTTAAGGAAATTAAGATTTCTTTTGATTAAATGCGTAATTTACCTCGATTGCTATGTTTGATATTTCGCTTAAATTGACCTTTTCCGTTTCATTATTTTCATCACTCTTACATCTTCTTCCTCATTTTCTATTTTCAAAAGATTGTGAAAAATGCTTCATCCAGTTCTGATTCTTGATATACTCCTAACTTTCATATCTGTCATTCTTCTTTTTCATCTACCACTGAAGGAAGTTATTTTCTTCTACCATTACCTTGGAGTTATAATATTTTTTATTCTTCTGTGTCTTTATATTGCTATACGCATTGATATACACGGTTTGTAATTTTTGGGTGGTTGTTGGGTTTTATATCTTCCCTTATATTTCGATGTCTCTGCTTCTGTCTTTCCATAATCATTGACATCCACAGTTAATACTCTCTCCAATTTACTGTTATTTATATATACTCCCATTGATATTTTGAAGCTTCATGCTTTTGTTTTATCTTCCCGACTTTAAATCAAGCGAATAATGGTCCAGAATTCGTAGGTATGAATTTCGGAATGAACATAATTAATGTTCTAAAAAGAAACAGTAATAGCACAATCTGACTTGTCAAATTACCAGAATACCTCAAAAAAGATAGAAAATATTTTCTTGATAGTTTAGAGGTTAAATAGAATGAAAGAGTTATGTAACATGGTTTATAATGAGGGTATGATCTGTGAACCTTTATCACGTTCTATTAGAAACTCAGCATGACTTACTGTAATATAATCACGTTGATCAAGTGTCATTATATTATACTAACTCATGCTTCAGTTCCCAACACCTCTTCAAAAATATTCATATTTTAAACTCGAAGGTTTCAGGATTTAGAAACTAAAATAGTTTTTTTTTTATGATGTTACACAGATATCGCAAGGAGAAAATTGATTTTCGATAAGAATAATTATGGAATTATCTCCAGAAATATGGAGGATATTTATAATGAAAGATACGATGATATCTTAAAATTTCTAATATCAGAGGATGATGAAGAATATTGTCCGCAAGGGTTTAGATTCGGAAGCAAGGTATTCGTTAATGGCTTCAGCAGATACTAAATAATTTGGATTCTTTGAAGGCAGGTTTAGTCTTTGTGATTTATCCACAGCCTCCTTCATACTTTGCTCAATTCGTTTTCCAGTTCCAAACCTTCTCTTTTTCTGAGCTTTGCCAACACACTATTCTTTATCATCAAACTTTTGGCTGTTAAGGTCGTTTACAGTTTTTGCTGCTTCATCAGCATTCAAAGTTATCATAACTGAATCGTTGGTTATCAATCCGAGGTGTTTTCAAAAGTTTGAAGGGTTTGCATGAAGATTGTAATTGTCAAGATACATATGATGTTCTAGAATTTTGAATGATACAAATTTTTTTTCTGGGTTTATGAATAGAAGTGATGTTCTAGCACAGTTTTGAAGTCAAAGTATAGCATTTGAAAGATGTAAGAATCTAAGAGTGATGTTTTCTGTTAAATCTTGGCTTGGATTCTGATTTTTCAAAATCAGAATATGTAATTGAATTTGTATGGAAACGATTGTATATCGCTGTGAGCATAGTTAATAATTTTTGAATCAAAGTTGAAGAATGTACAGTATAATATATTAATTGTGAACTTATATATTTCCCGAGTATTACCTACCCGTTAAAGATTTCACAATTAATACTTTGTACAAAAGAATTTTTTTTTATTACCGTCTTTATGAAAATATATGTATGTATATTTTCTTCATATGTAATACAGATTTGATGAGTTAATATCATATTAAGCTCATTTGATTTTTGAATTGAATGAATAATCTCTAAAACATTAAGGATTACATAATCTTCGCGGAGTATTTCACTAATGAAATCAATACTTAATTATTTATTCTTATTCCTCGGTGAAGGATGTTGATGCTCGTGGAATTCTTATGAACTTCATAAGATATAAATGATGTTTTCTAGAAAGTTTCGAGTACATCGAAGATAAAAGTGTAAAATCAAACATGTAACTGATTAATACACTAAGTTCATTATGAAATGGAATTCATTGAGTTGAAACGGATATTTGTAGTTAACGATGGTTAAGTTATTAACGAAGGATGTACATCATAGCAAATTAGTAATATGAATTAACCAAGTAGTATCTACCCCTTAAAATTCACACGTAATAGCTTAGTACGAAAAGATTCATGATGGTTTTAAAATTTATATATATAAGATATACATATAAATTCTTTAGATGAATTGTGTTATTACTTCATAACTTATTGATACAATATACTCGTTGTTGACTAGTAATGATGTCCATGGTGCTTTCTTGAACTGACGGAGCTTGTGATGTTAGAGGTGCTGTTGATTCTGACGATGTTGACAGCACTGACTGTGTTGGTGAGGCTAAGGGTACTGTTGATGTTGTTGGTAAAACAAGTCTAGCTTGTATCTTACACCATTCGGATAAGGGTTTCTACTCTATCTGATTTAGGGTTAAGGCTAGAATAGATAATCTCTAAACTTTAGAAATTACATAATCGCCGTAGAATGTTTCTCCGATGAAGTTATGAATCCATACTTCATCGTTTGTCGTTGCTGGTACTTCTTGGTACCTATGGTGCGTATGATGTTGATATTCGAGGTACAGATTGTGATGTTGAGGCATGTGATGCGGATGTGGTTGTTGGTGGTGGTAATGATCCTGTTGGTGTGGATGATGGTGGTTGATGTTATGCGAGGGGTATATAAAATAGTATTATTTTTAGTGCGAAAATACTATTAAATACGATACAATTTTACACAAGATATTTATTTATTTATAGAATGGATATACTTAAACCTTGCTACAACACTTATAGGCAGTGTACCTAATCGTTCAGTAGTATAGTTTTTAGTAAGTCCGGTTCGTTCCACAGGGAAATCTTTAAACAAAGCTCAACGCTATATTAGTTTACTTTTATAAAAATACAAATATATATATAAGTAATATTATTATTATAAAGGGGGGTTTTTACCGTTTAATGACCGGTTTGTCGATTTTAAAACTTTAGTCGCAGTTAAAACCTAATGTAAAATATAAAATAAATACAAGACTTAAATTAAAGCTTAAAGTAAATAACGATAATGAAATTGCGAATAATAAAATTGCGATAATTAAAAAGTACGATAATTAAAAGTGCGATTAAATAACAATAAATAAAAGTGCGATAATTAGAAGTGCAATTAAATATAAAATAAAGGAAATTAAATATGAAATAAAAGAATTATGCTTATTTAAACTTCCGTAATCATGATGTTTGACGTGTTGATTTTAGTTTTATGCCCATGGGTTAATTGTCCTTTGTCCTGGATTATTCAATATGTCCGTCTGGTTTTTGTCCATAACAGTCCATCAGTCATAAATATAAATTGCAAGTGTCCTCGTCAAATTATTATTATACCCGAAGTTAACTATTCCAACTAATTGGGGATTCGAATTGTAACAAGGTTTTAATACTTTGTTTAATGAATACACCAGGTTATCGACTGCGTGTAAACCAAGGTTTTACTACTTTGTTAACAATTACACCAATTACCCTTGAATGTAATTTCACCCCTGTTTTGATTATTCTAGTGGCTATTAATCCATTCCCGTGTCCGGTTAAATGAACGATTATTCGTACATATAAATACCCCGCCCATCGTGTCCGATCGAGTGTATATGGTAATTTATAGGGACGCCCAATTGTAAATCTTTACATTAACATTAACAAACTTTCATTTAGTTAAACAAATATAAAGCCCATTAATAGCCCATAGTCTAATTTCCATAAGTGTCATTCTTTTGTCCAAACCCCAATTATGGTACAAAGCCCAATTACCCAATTTTAGTAATTAGCCCAACATCATGATTACTTCGTTTTAAATAAGCATAATAATAACTTAGCTACGAGACATTAATATAAAAAGGTTGAACATAACTTACAATGATTAAAAATAGCGTAGCGTTACACGGACAGAATTTCGACTTACACCCTTACAACATTCGCTAACATACCCTTATTATTAGAATTATAATTAAAATTAAAATATAAATTATAAATATAAATTTTACGTATGAAGAGGAAGAAAAAAAAGATGATATAATTTGATCAGAATTCGGTTGGCTTTATAGCCAGAGTTGAAAATTGGGGCTCCGCGACTCGCGGCAAAATGCCCTTAAAACTCCGCGAGTCGCGGAGATGTATTTACAGCTCACACCCTTGGAGTTTCTTGTTGCCGACGGTTTTTAATATATATATATAATATATATATAATTAATATAATTAATTATATATTATATTATATTTATATACATAGTTAACTTGTAATTTTTAGTCCGTTGCGTCGAGCGTTAAGAGTTGACTCTGGTCCCGGTTCCGGATTTTCGAACGTCCTCGCGTACAATTTAATATCTTGTACTTTGCGTTTTGAATCTTGTACTCTTGTGATTTCGAGACGTTTCTTATCAATAATTGGAACCTTTTTGATTGTCTTTTGTTCTTTTGAGCTTTTTGGTCGTTTGCGTCTTCAATTCGTCGAATCTGTCTTTTGTCTTCACCTTTTATTATTTAAACGAATATCACTTGTAAATAGAACAATTGCAACTAAAAGCTTGTCTTTCTTGAGGAATAATGCTATGAAATATATGTTCGTTTTTAGCATTATCAAATATTCCCACACTTGAGCGTTGCTTGTCCTCAAGCAATATTGTCTTGAAATACTAGAATCACTTCTTTATTCTTCACACTTTGTACATCAGTGATTTCTATACTGCGGTATAAACAATGGTAGTAACTATATGGTTTACAGTCCCACATGACTATAAAAATTTAGATCCATTAAGGAAATTGGATCTTTATGAAAACATTTGATCTTTTGAAATCTAAATCTAGTTTTTACCCTAGATAAGTTTTCCGGAATAACCCTTTACCGGTGTTTGCAAAATATTTTTGTGGGTTTGGTGGGTTTCAGATTTGAAAATTTTAGCTCAAAACTTGCGGTTTTGTGTCACCCACTTGCTAACCTTGTATTTGGAAAGCAACACGTCCAGTTTACTTGTCCCGTATATTACCTTTCGGCAAACTACCGTCCGGTTGTAAAGGAAAGCGTTGAACAAGCAACTGTTAAGGCAATGTCCCGTGACATGCTTTTGATTATGGTCTATAACGTGTCGGATGCAATTACTATTCTTGGTAGGAGCAATAGTAAAGCTCACCCTTATAATTTTTCGGTCTGGCACAAGGTCCTGTCTTTGACCATGCTATGCAACCACCGTTCTTACGGTTGACACCCGATTTAGTTCAGGTGACCTAATGAATTCCAGGTGAATTCCTAGGATTTTACGTTCAATGGTAATGAACGCATTGAAAATAGGATTTTCAGAAAACAAATCGGTTTGTAATTTTGATCAAAATATTTTCTCGTTCAAGCTCGAGTTTAGATATCATCGAATTCCATGAGTTTGTAATTCTCAATCTTTAAGGTCAATCTCTATGATTGAGTAATATCAGTCTTAAAAGCTGATTTTTAATCTTTAAGGAGATTATCCTTTCTGGGGATCTGATTCATTAGTCTTATCCAGCTAATTTGCATGGTGCCCCCCCATTGTACGAGATAAATCCTTCTCATGGTTAGGATAAATCTGACCACATGGCGACCCTGTTTAATGCTGAGGTCCGTGGATTTCCTGCTGATTTTAGTGATGACTTTTCTAGATTTTTCGTCAACCTACAGCTGGTCTGGACGACAACTTCGTGACCTAAATCAAGAAGCGCGTGTCTTTTTCGGAAGACTTTACTTCCTTTTAATGATGGAATTGATTCATCGTGTAGATCCATCTCTTCTTTTCTTTCATTGGGTAAAACAGTTTAGTTTAGTCCAAAGCAAAAGTATTTTCAGTTATTTGTTACAGATATATGTGACATATGTTTAAGATAACTTGGTAAATTTTCCCACACTTGGCTTTTTATTTTTCTTTTTATCGTCCTCTATTCCATTTTAAATGAATTTTAACATTTTAGTTTGTTTCTCAATGTATGTCCTTTCCGAGGTAACAATAATTTCGGTGTTAAAACCTAGTTTTATCGTTCATAAATATGTATAAACATGATTTGAATTCATTTAATTGAAAAATTTTACTAGAATTGGGTAGTCAGTATATAAGACTAGGGCTGTTCTTTTTTATCAGAGAGCACTAGATTCTAATACAACTACTGCTTTACTAGTATTTTTAATAGTAACCAAGTGTATAAAGTAAAAATTTTTAAAATCCGAAAGAATTTAACCCCTTCCCACACTTAAGATCTTGCAATGCCCTCATTTGCAAGAAATCAGTAACAATTTAAATTATTGAGGGTGATTTGTGTGAAAATGATTAAATTTTTACCAAAGTTTCCAAATATATTGGCGTTTGTTTGCTGAATGATAAATGGTGCACATCATTTGTTCATTCCGTCTTGTTGTTATTTCACATATATTTTGCATCTTGTCGTCAAAATTAGTTGCTTTTGCTGAACTTAATGCCAGTCTTTGAAAATGCGTTGTTTTACCCTGTTGTGTACATAAGATAAACTGCAAACATATATACATATTTTTGAAGTTTGGTTTATTACCCCACATTCAAAAATTATTAAAATCTAAGAATAAAAGTTAGATAATTATAAAAATGATTACAATATTAACAAAAGTATTAAACATATCAATAATTACAAATTACATAATAAAAAAATAATAAGTAAACTAAGGATGATATTGGTACCAATAGGGGTTCCAGGCATAACCATAAGTGCTATAGAATGCTTCGGCAGGGTCATACGTAGGATATGGTGGCTGCATCTCTATCGACCAAGGAGGGAAGACGGGTTTCGGTGTAGGAATATAGTTTCTACCTATATGTTGGCAATGCGCTATGATCTGGTTCTGATGAACTTGCCAATCTTCAAATGCTCTCTGTCTAGCATTTTCGTATTCCTGAGAAGCTATAAACCTATGCATTTCTTGCATCTCATTCCCCCCTCCTACATTACCTTGCTGCTGGTTTCTCTCTACCTGTGGATGTCTACCATTGTATCGTACTGCGGCGTTATTTCGCCGCTTCAAAACTTTCGCACCATGGTATACATTTAAACCTATAGTGTCGCGGGGTTCTGGCTCTTCTACTAATAATCCCCCCCGACTTATATCCACACCGAGATATTCACCAATCAAAGTAATAAAAATACCACCTCCTATTATGCTATGTGGACGCATCCCCCGAACCATAGCTGATAAATAATAACCCACACAATATGGTATACTTACAGCGCTGTGTGGGTCTCGAATACACATATGGTAAAACAAATCTTGTTCATTTACCTTTTCTTTGTTCTTACCCCTTTGTGTAATCGAATTGGCTAAAAACCTATGTATCACTCTTAATTCGGCTCTATCTATATCCAAATAAGAGTAGTTTCCCCCTTTGAAACGGTGATGGCTTGTCATTTGACTCCACACACCGTGTGTATCAAAATTCTCATCTATCTTTCTACTGTTTAGTATCAATCCTCTACAATCGGCAGACGCTAACTCCTCAGGCGTATATATACGTAAAGCCTGAGCCATGTCTAGTAAAGACATGTGGCGCATCGAACCGCCTAACAAAAATCTAATAAAAGAACGATCGGTTAAACTAGCTACCCGATCATTCAACTCTATACTACATAACAACTCTTCACACCATACTTTATATACAGGTCTGCGTATGGTGAATAAACATATCCAGTCATTAAAAGAAGAATTACCATACCTCTGTACAAGTAATTCCCTAATTGGCCCGGCCAATTCTACAGCTTCCAAGGGTCCCCATTCTATGACCCTCGGTACCTCAACAACCTTGGAATGAAGAGTATGCAAACCCCGTTGATATTTTGGATAATCTATCCAAAGTCTGTCAAATCTCAGGTTCGGGTGCAACTCTTCCAAATGCATATCGGAAAAGGTCATGACTGGATGAGGTACATCCTGCTTGTAGTAGTTATCTACCTCCTGTTGGTCCAAATTCTCAACAGGAGCATGGCGGGCTTGGGATGAAGATTCACCCCTTTCATTCTGCAAAACACATCAAACACAAATTTTGTGCATCCAAATATGCATTAGTGTCAGCAAAATCATCAATCAAAATAATTACAATGACATTATCAATTTATATCAAACTTAAGCTCATTTTCATATTTTTATCAAATCTACACTTTTTCAAATAAGCATATACGAAAATGTTCGCCAAGTTCATAACATTCAACTCAAACAACATGTCAAAATAATCATTACTAGCAATTAAACAAGTCTCAAATGGCATTATCTTTCAAAAATCAAGTTCATGAATTTTAGACTTGAAAAAGTCCACTTTAATTCTCAAAATCATGTTTAGGCTCAAAGTTTGGATCATTTAACTACCTAGACATGTTACACTACTCAATTTAGCAATAATTCATGACAAAAATCGGCCATAACCTGTTTATATCAAAAAGCCCCAAATTTGCTCAAGAACACAAACCCTAGATTATTCAAAATTTGAAGTTTAAGGCTTCTAATCATGTTAAACAGCATCAATCTAGGTTATACAAGCATAATACATAAACAATTTAAGTCTAATTACACTAAAAAGCATCAAAATCAAATTGGGGAAAAAATAGCTCAAGAACACAAAATTTCGAATTAAATGGTGTTTAGGTGTAGAAATTTACCGTTTTTCTTGAGTAGTTCTTAGATATCATCCTTCTCAACATGATTTTAGCAAAAAATTTGGTGATTAACGGTTAAAAATTGGGATTTTTGGGGTGTTTTTGGGTGGTTTTTCGGGGTTTTTTCGCAGCTATTTCTTTGTGTTTTTGTGTGTTTTTGTGTGGGTTGAGTGAACTGATCGTGCAGCTCTTTTATTTTTTTCTGTAATTTGGTCCCTCCGCGAGTCGCGGAGGTTTTTCACTGCAAACTCCGCGAGTCGCGGAGTTTGGTATTTTTTTTTTTTTTTTTTTTTTTTTTATAATCTTTAACTTATAAATCAATTAAGTATTTAATTTTAAAATTTTGTTTCCCTTGTTATTTAGGACGAGGTCGTTTCGGATCGATGTCCTAGTCCCTCCTTCGACAAAATTTTAAAATTTGTCTTTTTGTAGCGATTGTTTTAAAAGCTAAGATTTTTGGGTTTTTTCAATGTTTTTGGCATACTTTAAATCAATAAGATTAAAAATAATGATAATAAAAGTTCTCGTCCCTCCCTCGGGTAAAGCAATTTCGGTTCAAAGACCTAGTCTTCAACTTACGACGAATTTTAAAAATCATATTCTTAACTTAATGAGATAAAGTAAATTTTTGTTTTTAAATTCACACAACTTAAATATAAAATTCAAAATTAATAAAAAAATAATCACACCAAACTTAAAATTTGAAATGCATAAAATTAAAAATTCATATTTTAAAAATTAAAAATTCACACCAAACTTAATTTAAAAATTCATATTATAAATTCATACCAAACTTATATTAATTTTTCAAATATTTACAATTTTAAATATATTGTTTTTACAAAATTTACAATATTAATTTAAGATTTAAATATTAATATTAAAAACATGGTAAAAATAAAATTAAAAATCTTTTTGTCTTTTTATCCCACTTTAATCAGTCAAATATTATCAAAAATATGCGCCCCTCTTTTCGGTAAAGTAATTTCGGTTCCAAGACCTAATTTAACTCATGACGAATTTTTGAAATATTTTGGGTTGATTGATTAAAGATATTTATACCTTAAGAATAAACGTTAAATTTCGCAGTGATGTAATAAATTTTTGAATGATATCAATAATTTCGGTCGCCAAACCTAATTTTATTTAATACCAATTTAATACTTTTTAGCGAACAAATTAGCGTTTATTATCAAAAGGTTAAAAATAAATAAAAATAAAAACTGTACAGACATACCTGTGAAATAGATTTCTTAGTTATATGATCTATTATATTCATAAGATAGTCGGTTTAATTGGTTTTCCATGGCTGCATAGGCGTAACCTCGAGCATTCATTGTCTTTTCTTCTAAACATATGAACGGTCCGTCTCTGCATAAAGTAACAAATTCGGTATTTGAATAGGTTTGATTATTTGAACATTTACCTCCATGTGACCATTTTCCGCATTTGTGACATCGTTCTAGGTGTCGTGCTCTTCTTTTCGCTGCGGATTTTGATTTTCCTTTACCAAATTGTAACTTATTATCTTCGCATCTGGATCCTTTTCTAACTCCGTCCATTCTTTCTCTGATTACTGATACTAATTCACTTGGTAGTATATCATTATTTCTTTTAGTGATCAAAGCGTGTAGCATTAGACCATGGTTTAGTTCACAGGCAGTCTTCATTTCGTAAAAACCTAAAAAAATAAAAATTCAGAATGGGGGGAGAAGACTAGTTCTTTAGGGTCTGCTAGGGAAAGACCATACGTGTTCTATTTTCGAGAACTACACGAAAACAGACAATCTAACTCTAACAGAAATACATATTATCCTTTAAAGACTTGATTCTCCCCACACTTAGTTAGCTGTGGTGTCGAAATTGTGATTAACTTCGTTGTCGACTTCCATCGGACCCTGTATGTAATGTTTAACTCTGTGACCATTAACTTTAAATTCAATCCCATTTGAATTTATCAACTCTATCGTTCCGTATGGGAAAACTCTTTTGACTATGGATGGTCCAGACCATCTTGATTTCAATTTTCCAGGAAATAGCTTGAATCGTGAATTGAAAAGAAGAACTCTGTCTCCTTCTTTAAATTCTTTTGAACTTCTGATTCTTTTATCATGCCATTTCTTCGTTCTTTCTTTATAGATTAACGAATTTTCGTATGCTTCATGTCTTAATTCTTCTAATTCGTTTAGTTGACTTAATCGTAGACGTCCGGCTTCATGTAAATCAAGATTACATGTTTTCAAAGCCCAAAATGCTTTGTGTTCAATTTCTACTGGAAGATGACATGCTTTTCCATAAACAAGTCTAAAAGGTGTGGTTCCAATTGGAGTTTTGTAGGCTGTTCTAAAAGCCCAGAGTGCATCCTCCAATTTAATGGACCATTCCTTCGGATTTGATCCTACGGTTTTCTCTAGAATACGTTTTAAAGCTCGGTTTGTATTTTCAACTTGTCCACTTGTTTGTGGATGATATGCGGTGGAGATTTTATGAGTTACTCCATATCTTTTAAGAACTTTCTCAAGTTGATTATTACAAAAATGAGTTCCCCGATCACTTATTAAAGCTTTCGGTGTTCCAAACCTTGCAAAAAGACGTTTTAAAAAGTTGACTACAACTCGTGCATCGTTAGTTGGGAGAGCTTGTGCTTCCGCCCATTTAGATACATAATCAATGGCTACGAGTATATATAGATTATTATGAGATTTTGGAAATGGACCCATAAAGTCAATACCCCAAATGTCAAATACTTCACATACTTGGATGACATTTTGTGGCATTTCATCACGTTGACTTATTCTTCCGGCCCTTTGACATGCATCACAGGATTTGCAAAGAAGGTGTGCGTCTTTGTAAATTGTAGGCCAATAGAATCCAGCTTCATAAACTTTTCTTGCTGTTAGTTGAGGCCCATAATGCCCTCCTGTTGGTCCTGTGTGACAATGGTTTAAAATTTTACTAGCTTCATCTCCAAATACACATCGGCGTATTATTCCATCGGGACAACTTTTAAACAGATGTGGATCTTCCCAGAAATAGTGTTTTATATCACTGAAGAATTTCTTTCGTCTTTGGTATGATAATCCTTTTTCAAGGAATCCACATACTAAATAATTTGCATAGTCTGCAAACCATGGGATTTCTTTATAATCTATCTTCAATAGATATTCATCAGGAAAGTTGTCTTTTATGGCTGATTCATTCAGAACTTCTAATTCGGGATTTTCAAGACGAGAAAGATGATCAGCGGCGAGATTTTCTGCTCCTTTTTTATCTCGGATTTCAATATCAAACTCTTGTAAGAGTAAGATCCAACGGATTAATCTTGGTTTAGCATCTTGTTTTGAAAATAGGTATCTAAGAGCAGAATGGTCGGTATAGACCACCGTTTTTGCTAGAACGAGATATGATCGAAATTTGTCAAAAGCAAAGACAATAGCAAGGAGTTCTTTTTCAGTAGTTGTATAGTTCGTTTGTGCTCCTTGTAATGTCTTACTAGCATAATATATAGGTTGAAATCGTTTTTCAATCCTTTGTCCTAAAACGGCTCCCATTGCAAAATCACTTGCATCGCACATTAGTTCAAATGGTAGATTCCAATTTGGTGTTATCATGATCGGTGCATTAGTGAGTTTTTCTTTAAGAATATTAAAAGATTTGATACATTCATCTGAAAAGATGAATGGCGCATCCTTTTCTAGGAGTTTATTCATAGGAGTGGCAATTTTTGAAAAATCTTTTATGAAACGTCGGTAAAAACCGGCATGCCCTAGAAAACTCCTAACTCCTCTAACATTGGTGGGATGTGGAAGTTTAGTAATTACATCTACTTTAGCTCTATCCACTTCAATTCCTTCTTTTGAAATTTTATGTCCAAGAACGATGCCTTCTTTAACCATGAAATGGCATTTCTCCCAATTAAGTACTAGATTTGATTTTTCGCATCTAATTAGCATTCGTTCCAGATTAACTAGACATGATTTAAATGTATCACCGAAGACTGAAAAGTCATCCATGAATACTTCCATGCATTCTTCTATCATGTCGTGAAAAATCGTCATCATACAC
The DNA here is from genome assembly GCF_046630445.1 of Rutidosis leptorrhynchoides. Classification (NCBI taxonomy): domain Eukaryota; kingdom Viridiplantae; phylum Streptophyta; class Magnoliopsida; order Asterales; family Asteraceae; genus Rutidosis; species Rutidosis leptorrhynchoides. The sequence goes on from NC_092343.1 coordinate 3,780,787, forward strand.
CTTTGAAAGGTTGCAGGGGCGTTACAAAGTCCAAATGGCATGCGTTTGTAAGCAAAAGTACCATAAGGGCACGTGAATGTGGTTTTCTCTTGGTCCTCGGGTGCTATTGGAATTTGAAAATATCCGGAAAATCCATCTAGAAAACAATAGTAACTATTTCCGGCTAATCTTTCCAACATTTGATCTATGAAAGGTAAGGGAAAGTGATCTTTTCTGGTGGCGTCATTTAATTTTCTATAATCAATACATACACGCCATCCTGTTACAGTCCTAGTAGGAATAAGCTCATTTTTCTCATTTGTAATGACAGTCATGCCACCCTTCTTAGGCACGCATTGAACTGGGCTTACCCATGGACTATCAGAGATTGGATAAATTAAACCTGCATCTAGCAGTTTAATAATCTCTTTCTTAACTACATCTTGCATATTAGGATTTAGTCTTCGTTGACGTTGCACATACGTTTTATGACCTTCTTCCATAAGGATTTTATGTGTGCAATACGAAGGACTTATTCCTTTAATATCATGAATCTTCCATGCAATGGCTGGTTTATGAGCTTTCAACACAGAAATGAGTTGTGATTTCTCATTTTCAGTAAGAGAAGACGATATTATTACAGGTAATTCAGATTCACCATGTAAATAAGCGTATTCCAAATGGTTTGGAAGTGGCTTTAACTCTAATTTCGGAGGTTCTTCTATCGATGATTTATATCGATATCTGTCTTCTTCTTTTAGCATTTGAATTTCTTCTGTTGTTGGTTCATATCCATTAGCTATAAGTGTAGCTAACATTTCAGCTTCATCAATTGATTCATTACCTTCTCCTAAAGAACATTCTCCTGTTCCTTGTAATTCTGGAAATTCTTCTAATAATTCTGCATGTGCATCTATAGTTTGAATATAATAACATGTATCATCTGCAGATTGTGGTTGTTGCATTGCTCTATCAACTGAAAAGGTAACACTCTCATCCTCTATACTTAGGGTCAGTTTCTTACCGAACACGTCTATCATTGCTTTAGCCGTGTTTAAGAATGGTCTTCCTAATATGAGAGGAACTTGAGAATCTTCTTCCATGTCCAAAACAACAAAATCTACTGGAAATACTAAAGTACCAACTTTAACTAGCATGTTCTCCATTATCCCTCTAGGATATTTTATTGATCTATCGGCTAGTTGTATGCTTATTCTGGTTGGTTTCAATTCTCCAAGGTCTAGTTTAGCGTATAGTGAATACGGCATTAGATTTATACTAGCACCTAAGTCTGCCAATGCTTCTATTGAACTAAGACTACCCAGAAAACATGGAATTGTGAAACTTCCTGGATCAGATAATTTTTCTGGTATCTTATTCAACAGCACTGCTGAACAATTAGCATTCATAGTAACAGCCGAGTGTTCTTCCATTTTCTTTCTATTCGTGATTAGATCTTTCAAGAATTTAGCATATCTAGGCATTCCTGAAATCACATCAATGAAAGGAAGATTTACATTTATCTGTTTAAACATATCCAAGAATTTGGATTGCTCGGCTTCAAGTTTTTCTTTCTTCATTTTACTCGGGTAAGGAAGTGGTGGTTGATATGGTTTAACATAAGGTTTATCCTTAACTGTGTTATTTTCATTAACCTTTTCAACTACCGGTTCTTTTTCCTTATCTTGATCAGGTTGTGGTTCTTGTGGAGTAGGAATAGTTTCATCAGAAGTTACAGGTATTTCAGGTGGTTTAAGTGTTGTACCACTTCTTGTGGTAATAGCTTTAGCTGTTTCATTCCGGGGGTTAGCATTTGTATCGCTTGGTAAACTTCCCGGTTTTCTTTCACCTATTAACCTTGCTAGGTTACTCACTTCTTGTTCCAGATTTTGAATAGAAGCTTGTTGATTTCTAAATGCTTGAGCATTTTGTTCATTTGTTTGTTTTTGAGATGTGAAAAACTGCGTTTGAGTTTCAACTAGCTTCGTCATCATATCTTCTAAATTCGGCTTTTTATCATCGGTTTGTTGTGGTGGTTTGTTTTGAAAATTCGGTCTTTGCTGATTGTAAGTATTATTGGATACTTGTTGATTGCTAGGACCTTGTTGGTTGTTGTATGGAATATTTCGGTTATAATTCTGGTTTTGATTGTAAATCGGTCTTGGCGGTTGATAATTATTCTGATAATTATTTCCAGGCCTTTGGTTTATGTATGAAATATTCTCTCTTTGTTCCATTGTTAATTCAATACTGAGACAATCTTTTGTCAAATGTGGTCCTCCACACTGCTCACAACTAATTCGTATTGAGTGAATATCCTTAGTCATCTTTTCCATTCGTCTCTCGAAAGCATCTATCTTTGCGGAAATGGAATCTAAGTCATGGCTAGAATCGGCTCTAGCTGCTTTAGATGATCTAATGATATCTTTTTCTTGGTGCCACTCATGTGAGTGGGAAGCAGTATTATCAATAATTTTGTAAGCATCAGTTTCGGTTTTCTTCATAATAGAACCACCAGCTGCTATATCTATGTCTTTTCTTGTAGTGATGTCGCATCCTCGGTAGAATATTTGTACTATTTGACAGGTGTCTAAACCATGTTGCGGACATCCTCTTAATAACTTTCCATATCTTGTCCACGCCTCATATAGAGTTTCATTTGGCTTCTGTGTGAACGTAACAATTTCTGCTTGAAGTCTTACGGCTTTAGATGCAGGAAAGAATTGTTTAAGAAATTTGTCAATTAAAACGTCCCATGTATCGATCGCCCCTTCAGGTAACGATTCCAACCAATCTTTGGCTTCTCCCTTTAAAGTCCAGGGAAATAACATGAGATATATCTGTTCATCCTCCACTTCTCGGATTTTAAATAGTGTGCAGATCCTATTAAAGGTACGTAGATGTTCATTTGGATCTTCCTTCGGCGCACCACTAAATTGGCATTGATTAGTCACCATGTGTAGAATTTGTCCTTTGATTTCATAATCTGGCGCATTAATGTCTGGATGAGTAATTGCGTGACCTTGGCCAGTGCGTTTAGCTCTCATTCGGTCTTCCATACTTAAAGGTTCCAGATTCTCCATAATTGAATTTGTTGACTCGGTATCACTAGATGATTCTGATTTAATGGTTCGTTCCTCAACAATCTATGTTTGAATGATTGGTGGTTCCGGAGGAAAGTTTAGTGGTTCAGGATCTATGAACCGTTCCTGAATATTTTCCGGATTCTCAATTGTGAGGTTGGGTTCAAAAAATGGATTATCGGAAATTTGAACTGAAGTACTTGGTCGACTGGATGACGATTCTAAAGAAAAATCAACGGCGGTTATATTTGTTAAACGATGTCTTGATCGAGTTACAGGTGGTGAACGTACAAAAGGTGATGAACGTCTTGCTCGGTGCATTCACTGAATATCCTATTAGTTTTTAAAAAGGAAAGAAAAATTATAATAAGTTATCCAATTAATAGACTTTTCTGATTTTGCCCACGTTTCGAATAGCCAAAAGATGCAGCAGAGGGGCAGGATTCGTTTGGTCTCAATATAATTGAGGACTGTTTGGCTCCAATAACCCGGTCCACGTACAAATCCAACTATTACTACGAACCAGAAAATTTTGATGTCTATCAATTTAACCACTTAAAATAAATTTTCGTAATTTTAAGAAATTTAGATAAGAAGTAGAATAAAAATCTATGTCCTAAAAACTAGAATGACGAGAAATAAGAAAGAAAAAGAGTTCGTCGAAAAAGAAAAAATGGTTGAAAAATAAAAGGTGACGGAAAAATAAAAGAAACTTATAAAAACTTAAAAATACTTTACTAACCTAACCTTATTAGTACAACTAACTTAAAATTATAATCGCAAATTGAAATTACTAATTGGAATGATAATTAATACATAGTAAAAGGTGTCTAAAAATATTAAAGCTTACAGGAGAAACTAAATCCCAAATGGAAATAACTTAAAAAGAAACTAAAACTTAAAAAGGCGTCGCAAAATTCTAAAGCACCTAAATTTTAGTCTAAAGAAAAAGCACTTAAGGAATTCTACGGCAAAGCCTAAAAATCTAGGAGTAAAAATAACTATAGCAAAAACTAAGTTTAAAATTAAAAATGAGCTAAAAATACAAATATTACGCTACAACGATTAAAAAGGTACAAAATATAAAAATATACAAAAAGTTGTAAAAAGTACAATTTTTATAAAAATATTATTTTTATATTATTTATTTAATAAAACTATTAATTTTACAATTTTAATAAAACTAATTAAACAAAATACATAAATTAATAAAAAGTAAAAATAAAACTAAAACTAATAATAATAATAATAGTAATTAGGTTTAAAATAATAATAATTAATAATATCCCGTAATTAATGCTCGATTAGGGCTTCCTTGTCGCCTGTCAGATGATCTCCGCGAGTTGCGGTGATTAATGAGGAAAACCCCGCGAGTCGCGGGGTTCAGAAATTCTGTTGACAGGTTTGAAATTTTTACGCGTTTTCTTTATTTTTTTTTTTTATTTTATGTTTTCTGTTTTTTTATATAAATAAAAGATGTTTAATAAAATTTATATTTTTATAAACTAAAATAGAAATAAAGAAACTTATAAAACTTAAATATTTAACAAAATCTTAAAAATACTAATATTTTTGTTTTTTTTCTTTTTATATTTTTAAAACGTATTTTTACAAAAACGAATTTTAATAAAAGTTAACTAATTTTTTTTTTTTCTTATTAGCGTTGCGCTTCCGGCTTTTAAGAGTAGTCCCCGGCAGCGGCGCCAAAAATACTTGATGTTATGCGAGGGGTATATAAAATAGTATTATTTTTAGTGCGAAAATACTATTAAATACGATACAATTTTACACAAGATATTTATTTATTTATAGAATGGATATACTTAAACCTTGCTACAACACTTATAGGCAGTGTACCTAATCGTTCAGTAGTATAGTTTTTAGTAAGTCCGGTTCGTTCCACAGGGAAATCTTTAAACAAAGCTCAACGCTATATTAGTTTACTTTTATAAAAATACAAATATATATATAAGTAATATTATTATTATAAAGGGGGGTTTTTACCGTTTAATGACCGGTTTGTCGATTTTAAAACTTTAGTCGCAGTTAAAACCTAATGTAAAATATAAAATAAATACAAGACTTAAATTAAAGCGTAAAGTAAATAACGATAATGAAATTGCGAATAATAAAATTGCGATAATTAAAAAGTACGATAATTAAAAGTGCGATTAAATAACAATAAATAAAAGTGCGATAATTAGAAGTGCAATTAAATATAAAATAAAGGAAATTAAATATGAAATAAAAGAATTATGCTTATTTAAACTTCCGTAATCATGATGTTTGACGTGTTGATTTTAGTTTTATGCCCATGGGTTAATTGTCCTTTGTCCTGGATTATTCAATATGTCCGTCTGGTTTTTGTCCATAACAGTCCATCAGTCATAAATATAAATTGCAAGTGTCCTCGTCAAATTATTATTATACCCGAAGTTAACTATTCCAACTAATTGGGGATTCGAATTGTAACAAGGTTTTAATACTTTGTTTAATGAATACACCAGGTTATCGACTGCGTGTAAACCAAGGTTTTACTACTTTGTTAACAATTACACCAATTACCCTTGAATGTAATTTCACCCCTGTTTTGATTATTCTAGTGGCTATTAATCCATTCCCGTGTCCGGTTAAATGAACGATTATTCGTACATATAAATACCCCGCCCATCGTGTCCGATCGAGTGTATATGGTAATTTATAGGGACGCCCAATTGTAAATCTTTACATTAACATTAACAAACTTTCATTTAGTTAAACAAATATAAAGCCCATTAATAGCCCATAGTCTAATTTCCACAAGTGTCGTTCTTTTGTCCAAACCCCAATTATGGTACAAAGCCCAATTACCCAATTTTAGTAATTAGCCCAACATCATGATTACTTCGTTTTAAATAAGCATAATAATAACTTAGCTACGAGACATTAATATAAAAAGGTTGAACATAACTTACAATGATTAAAAATAGCGTAGCGTTACACGGACAGAATTTCGACTTACACCCTTACAACATTCGCTAACATACCCTTATTATTAGAATTATAATTAAAATTAAAATATAAATTATAAATATAAATTTTACGTATGAAGAGGAAGAAAAAAAAGATGATATAATTTGATCAGAATTCGGTTGGCTTTATAGCCAGAGTTGAAAATTGGGGCTCCGCGACTCGCGGCAAAATGCCCTTAAAACTCCGCGAGTCGCGGAGATGTATTTACAGCTCACACCCTTGGAGTTTCTTGCTGCCGACGGTTTTTAATATATATATATATATAATATATATATAATTAATATAATTAATTATATATTATATTATATTTATATACATAGTTAACTTGTAATTTTTAGTCCGTTGCGTCGAGCGTTAAGAGTTGACTATGGTCCCGGTTCCGGATTTTCGAACGTCCTCGCGTACAATTTAATATCTTGTACTTTGCGTTTTGAATCTTGTACTCTTGTGATTTCGAGACGTTTCTTATCAATAATTGGAACCTTTTTGATTGTCTTTTGTTCTTTTGAGCTTTTTGGTCGTTTGCGTCTTCAATTCGTCGAATCTGTCTTTTGTCTTCACCTTTTATTATTTAAACGAATATCACTTGTAAATAGAACAATTGCAACTAAAAGCTTGTCTTTCTTGAGGAATAATGCTATGAAATATATGTTCGTTTTTAGCATTATCAGTGGTACCGGTTATGCTGCGGGTGCTGCTGCTGGTGTTCGTAACCCTTGCACCATATTCTCCAAAGCCACTACCCGAGCACGAAGCTCGTTGACTTCTTTTATTATACCGGGATGATTGGTGGTTCGGACGATCGGATAAATAAGATTTATAATATGGGATAGTATATAATCATGATGAGATACTCTGGAAATGAGAGAGAAAATAGTATTACGAATAGGTTCGCCGGTAAGTGCTTCAGGTTCTTCGCCAAGAGGTGAATGTGGTGGATGGAAGGGATCACCTTCTTCTTGTTTCCAATGATTAAGTAGGCTACGAACCCATCCCCAATTCATCCAGAATAGGTGATGGCTGATTGGTTGATCCATTCTGGTTACACTTTCTTCAGAGTTCAGGTGAATATCCATATCGGAATAGCTGTCAGAATTTAAGGAATTTGAACTAGATACGGGATCCATCTTGTATAATTAGAGAGATGATTTTTGATATGAAATAGATTATAGAATTTAGATTGGTACTCTTCAATACATAATTTACATATGTATATATAATACCAAAATCCCGTAAATTACGAAGAAATTTTCGGAAGATGGCAGTCAAAGTTTACTGTAATAGATATGCCAAGATATGAATTTTGTCTATACACTATCTATGCAATCAATACAATAAGACGCGTTTAGACTTAAGATGATAGACAGGTAATTTATGACAAGAAATGGTAAGCAAAACTTTTGACATGCAGACACAGTCGAAGTCCAAACTTACTAATGCATCCTAACAACTATCAGTTAGACACGCTTATACAAGACCTGGTTCACTAGGACCAATGCTCTGATACCAACTGTGACGATCGCTCCAAATCCATATGGACGAATACGTCATTCATCGATTTCATTGCGAGGTATTTGACCTCTATATGATACGTTTTATAAACATTGCATTCTTTTGAAAAGGCAAACCATATATGAATATTTAAATCAAAGGTTTTCGACATCTGATGATTTCTACATATAGACAATCACCGTAAATAATAGTTTACAACAGTACTTCCGTTGACAATGCAGTCAAAATAAGATACATGGTGATGATTTGGTGAATGCAACGTTTTCTTGAAAAATATGCCATGTAAGACTCCATGCACATAGGTTGTCTATCATATAAGCAAACAGCGGAAGACTTCTAGGGAACCTGAGAATAAACATGCTAACAAGTGTCAACACAAAGGTTGGTGAGTTCATAGTTTTAATGTTGCGCATAATCTGTATATAAAGGTGGATCACAAGATTTCAGTTGTTTCATCCAGAAACGTTTATCAAAATATTCTACGAAATTGAGCACCCTGGTAACTAAACTTAAACGTATATATAATTTATACCCTTTGTATAATCATCTTAATAATACACGCAAACCAACGTGTACGCTTCTCAAATAGCATACGTCCGTTAAAAGGCTAGTGCTCTAGCTCGGACGAGGATATCAAGCCCTATGGATCCATATACAACTACTCGCGCCCACCAGTTCTTATAACCGGCAGTTACTAGTTACCAATGCTAAGGGATTTTTGGTTCAAACTCGGTGTAGAATTTAGTATGTACTTGTATCCATTGCATTTAAATAAAGTGCATGTATTCTCAGCCCAAAAATATATATTGCAAAAGCAATTAAAAAGGGAGCAAATGAAACTCACTTTAGCAGCACATAAGGTCATTCATCAAAAAGTGACCGTAACTCGGAATGCAAGATTAACTGTAGATCTCAACCTAGAGAACATATGCTGGTCAATACATGTCTAATAAACTAGGTTGGGTTATTGTAACGACCCGTCCTTATCCACCTGGACGAAGTCATCAACATTTAGTCCCATTGCGATGATCGACTCCAAGTAATGTCCTTAAAATGAGCAAATGCACAGCGGAAGACTTAATTCGTACCTGAGAATAAACATGCTTAAAAGTGTCAACCAAAAGGTTGGTGAGTTCATAGGTTTATCATAACAATCATTTCAATATCTTAATAGACCACAAGATTTTCGTTTATAAATATATGTACACTCGCAAGTGTATAAAAGTATTCTATAAGTTGTAGGCACCCGGTAACAAGCCTTAACGTTCATGTTTTACCCTCTGAAGTACACCAGATCAGGTGTGTTTAAAATAACCTCGAAGTACTAAAGCATCCCATAGTCAGGATGGGGTTTGTCAGGTCCAATAGATCTATCTTTAGGATTCGCGCCTACCGTACATAGACAAGTAGTTTAATGTTACCAAGCTAAGGGTATATTTCTGGTTTAAACCCACGTAGAATTATTTTTAGTACTTGTGCCTATTTCGTAAAACATTTATAAAAATAGCGCATGTATTCTCAGTCCCAAAAATATATATAAAAGGGAGCAAATGAAACTCACCGAATGTATTTTGTAGTAAAAATACATATGACGATATTGAACAACTGAACAATGCAGGGTTGGCCTCGGGTTCATAAACCTATATTATTTATATATATTAAAGCATATAATGGTAATCCAACAATTTTATATATTATTTGTTATTTTAGTAAATTATATGTTTCATTAATAACTTAATTAACTATTTTTTTCTATATACATTAGATACATAATTAGTATTTATTATAGAAATATTAATATAGTTATGTCATCTGTATTTAAATATATTTTTTTTATATAACAAATATTTATTTGGTAAAATAATATTAGTTATAATAATTAAAAGGTGTATTTGATTAATAATAATAATACTAATAATAATTATAGTAATAATAATAATAATAATAATAATAATAATAATAATAATAATAATAATAATAATAATAATAATAATAATAATGATGATAAAACTAATAATAATGTCACTAAGTATAATACTAATAATAATAATGATAATAATAATAATAATCATTTTGATACAAATGATAATTTTTCTAATACTGATAATAATAATAAAAATGATAACAATAATAAAAATGATAATTTTAATATTTTTGATAATAAATATAATAATAATAATAATAATAATAATAATAATAATAATAATAATAATAATAATAATAATAATAATGATAATAATAATAATAATAATAATAATAATAATAATAGTAGTAGTAGTAGTAATAATAATAATAACTATAATACTATAATTATAACAATTTTACTAATAATGATAATAAAAATGATATTAATACTAATAATACTTATTTTAATAATAATGATGATATTAATGATAATAATAATAATACTTATAATACTTATAATACTTAATGCTAATACTTATTATGAATGATAATAATATTAATCATATAACAACAATAATTAATAATAATAATAACAATAATAATAATAAATAATAATAATAATAACTACCTTAATAGGAAGAGCTTCAAAAAAATAAACTGCCTGCACCCAGGCTCGAACCCCCGACCTCTCGCTAATCCTCAAACACCCTTAACCATTCGTCCACTTCTATTTTTCTGAATTAACTCATAACCCAATTATATATAACCCGTTCTTTCTGTTACAGTCCACAAGCCTTTGTGCAGTTCGACCCAACAGAGGTATACGGCCCAACCACCATTACAAGTTCTCGGCCCAACACCAAAAAGGATCCCAGCCCAATATTACGGTTTAATCTAAAATTGTTTTAACGGGTTATTTTGTGAATTCTGGTCGAGGGAAACAGTAACGAAAGAAAAGGAAAAACAAAACTGTCATCATCCACGATATTAAACAAGTGGAGAGGTAGGGTTAGAAGATGTCGGCCATAAAAAAAACGCAATAGCATTTGCCCTACTTCACGGTTTGATTTAAATAAATAACAAAATATTGTATCCGGTTTAGATTGGCGATTGAAACATGATGATAGTGGTGATTTTGTATCGATCAGTAGCAATAGCAGAATGGTAATGGTTGTTTTGTGATCGTACAGAAAAGAAACAGGTTCGTATATCATTGAATCATCACCATAATTATAACTATTCATCATCATCTTCAATTTCGATTACCATCATCCGTAATCTTCATCATACACTGTAACAGAAACTGGAGTGGGACAGTAGCTGCAGTATATGCACTTCGAATAGGAACGTAAATTTGGACAGCTATAGCAGCAGTGGTGTTCGTTGGTTGTGAGATTCATGGAGTGTGGGTTGAGTGGTGGTTTGGTTTTTCCTTCGACTGAAACAGAAACGGTAATCAGTTAGATACCGTTTGTTCATGGTGGAGGTCGAATATAGGAATAGTGGTGGTTTGATTTGGGATTCGACAGAAAAAGGAAATCAGCTACAGTTACTGTAGCAGTAGCTACAAACAGGAAACAAAACAATTAAGTTGCAGGTTTTACTGTAGCAGTGGGTTTTGTTTTGAGATTGATTAAAACAGCACGCACAACAGGTTTATGGTCTAAAAATGATGTTGGTTTGAAATCGTAATAGGAGTAGAAACAGAAAGACAAACGTCTACCAGTAGTACTCTTGGTTGGTTGTCGATTTGAAGAAAAAGAATAGAAGTTGAGTAGCTGTTGCATAGTGGTGTTTGTTTCGGTGATTGTCATACAGAAAACTGGTAATCATAATAGCCGAATGATGATAGTTGATGGTGGTGGTTTATAATAAAGTGGTGGTGATAGTGGGTGTTTAATGGTGTTCCAAACAGAAACATAATAAGGGAGAGAGAGAGAGAGGGAAAGAGAGAGAGAGAGAGAGAGAGAGAGAAGGTGTGGTAGTGGGTGTGGATGGTGGCGGTTTAATGGTGTTAGGAGATGGTGGTTATGGAAATCATGGTGTTCGATGAGTATGATGTTCAACAAGATAGAAGTGGGAACGATGAGAAAGAAAATGCAGAGTGGAGATGTGAGATGTGAAAGGTGACTCAAAACAAGGAAAGATGAATTATTATGTGTTGTAAATAATACGAGTAAGATATAGTAAAGTGATTGAGTTGATGACAACTGTAAATGGAAATAAGAGATAGTGATGTGCATTTTAACAAATACACGGATATATGTATGTAAAGGTTATGACAGAAACAGTAGTCATTCATTGAATTTAATTTATTATGATTAGGTTGTGATGGATTATAATGAAAAGTTGAATAAATATTTGAGTGCATTTATTTATATACGTAATAGAAAGTTGGGTGGATATTGGTTTCTACGATTATATCTCGTTCCATTTGAGCTCAATCTGTCGATCTGCTTTTAGTATTTATTTATTGCTTGTGATAAATAGATCACAACTTTTCTGAGTCGTTTCATTTGTTATAACTTCCTAAAAAAAGATATAGTCCAACAAAATTATGTTAGATTATTGATATGTGTCGAGTCATACGTGTTAGGCGTTGGGTTATGGAAAGCCTAGCTAGTAAATAGTAATAATGGTTGTGTATGGGATTATTAACTTTGTTATAATTAATCAAAGAACATTTAACTAATTATAAAATAAATAAAAGGCATATTAAGTGTTACGTTATGGTTAAACAAATAATAATAGACGTCTCATTTTTGGTTTCTTATTACTGACAGTTTTATCACGGAGTGATATCGTTTACCAAATAAATTCGAAATCATATGTATATACATTCAATATACATTATATGTATATAGATTTATAATAATATCATATATCATTTTATTTACATAATTAATTAACTCATATAATATTTTAAATTATATCTCAAATTAATATATATATTCATATATTTAAATATATCTATATCTATTTACAAATAGTTGTTTGTGAATCGCCGGGAACAGTCGAATGTCAGTTTAATATATGAAACAGTTCAAAATTTTTAAGACTCAACCTAACAGACTTTGCTTATCGTGCCGAAAACATATACAGATTAAGTTTAAATTTGGTCGGAAATTTCCGGGTCGTCACAGTACCTACCCGTTAAAGAAATTTCGTCCCGAAATTTGAGTGGGATGGTCATGAATGACAATAAGAATGTTTTCATGACGAATATGAGTTGATAAATATAGTTTTATCATCATTGATTAATATAGATAAAATGATTCGATTATGTGAAGCGTACGAGTGAAGCTGTCACAAAAGAGTGAACTGAAGAAATAAAGATCCGTCTTAACTTTTGACGTAGTCACGGTTATTATTTCCGACTTAAAGTAAAGTGGCCAAGACGTCTCGAATTCGTAGATAAAATCTTTGAATTTCCAATGATCATGGCTAACGTTCTAAGAAAGAAATGGTAATAGTACGATCTGTCTTGTTAAATTACCAGAAAATCCGGAAAGATCGAACTATCAAGAAAATATGTCCTTGATAGGTTTAGAGGTTAAATAGAATGAAAGAGTTATGTAACATGGCACATGATGATGGTAGGGTCTGTGAATCATCACATTTCATTATAATTTCAGCATGACTTACTGTAATATAACCACGTTGGCCAAGCGCATTATATTTGATAATGCTAAAAACGAACATATATTTCATAGCATTATTCCTCAAGAAAGACAAGCTTTTAGTTGCAATTGTTCTATTTACAAGTGATATTCGTTTAAATAATAAAAGGTGAAGACAAAAGACAGATTCGACGAATTGAAGACGCAAACGACCAAAAAGCTTAAAAGTACAAAAGACAATCAAAGAGGTTCCAATTATTGATAAGAAACGTCTCGAAATTACAAGAGTACAAGATTCAAAACGCAAAGTACAAGATATTAAATTGTACGCAAGGACGTTCGAAAATCCGGAACAGGGACCAGAGTCAACTCTCAACGCTCGACGCAACGGACTAAAAATTACAAGTCAACTATGCACATAAATATAATATAATATTTAAATAATTCTTATAATTATTTATATATTATAATAAATAATAAAAACCGTCGGCAAGAAAGACTCCAAACTGATATGAGCTGTAATTTCAAACTCCGCGACTCGCGGAGTTTGAAGGCAAAAATGCCGCGAGTCGCGGAGCCCCTAAAGTCGAAAATCCCTATAAAAGCAACCGAATTCTGATCGCAAATCATCATCTTTTTCTTCTTCTCCTCATACGTAAAATATATATATATATTTATAATTTATATTTTAATTTTAATTATAATTCTAATAATAAGGGTATGTTAGCGAATGTTGTAAGGGTGTAAGTCGAAATTCTGTCCGTGTAACGCTACGCTATTTTTAATCATTGTAAGTTATGTTCAACCTTTTTACATTAATGTCTCGTAGCTAAGTTATTATTATGCTTATTTAAAACGAAGTAATCATGATGTTGGGCTAATTACTAAAATTGGGTAATTGGGCTTTGTACCATAATTGGGGTTTGGACAAAAGAACGACACTTGTGGAAATTAGACTATGAGCTATTAATGGGCTTTATATTTGTTTAACTAAATGATAGTTTGTTAATGTTAATATAAAGATTTACAATTGGGCGTCCCTATAAATTACCATATACACTCAATCGGACACGATGGGCGGGGTATTTATATGTACGAATAATCGTTCATTTAACCGGACACGGGAATGGATTAATAGCCACTAGAATAATTAAAACAGGGGTGAAATTATGTACAAAGGACACTTGGTATAATTGATAACAAAATATTAAAACCTTGGGTTACACTCAGTCGACAACCTGGTGTAATTATTAAACAAAGTATTAAAATCTTTTTACAGTTTAAATCCCCAATTAGTTGGAATATTTAACTTCGGGTATAAGAATAATTTGATGAGGACACTCGCACTTTATATTTATGACTGATGGACTGTTATGGACAAAAACCAAACGGACATATTAAATAATTCAGGATAAAGGACAATTAACCCATGGGCATAAAATTAAAATCAACACGTCAAACATCATGATTACGGAAGTTTAAATAAGCATAATTCTTTTATTTCATATTTAATTTCCTTTATTTTATATTTAATTGCATTTCTAATTATCGCACTTTTATTTATTGTTATTTAATTGCACTTTTAATTATCGTCCTTTTTAATTATCGCAAGTTTATTTTATCGCACTTTTAATTATTCGCAATTTCATTATCGTTATTTACTTTACGCTTAAAATTAAGTCTTGTATTTATTTATTATTTTACATTTGGTTTTAACTGCGACTAAAGTTTTAAAATCGACAAACCGGTCATTAAACGGTAAAAACCCCCCTTTATAATAATAATATTACTTATATATATGTTTGTATTTTTATAAAAGTAAACTAATATAGCGTTGAGCTTTGTTTAAAAAAGATTCCCTGTGGAACGAACCGGACTTACTAAAAACTACACTACTGTACGATTAGGTACACTGCCTATAAGTGTTGTAGCAAGGTTTAAGTATATCCATTCTATAAATAAATAAATATCTTGTGTAAAATTGTATCGTATTTAATAGTATTTCCTGCAAAAATTTAATAGTATTTTATACCACTCCGCTACCACATCAAGTATTTTTGGCGCCGCTGCCGGGGACCTCTTTTAAAAGCCGGAAGCGCAACGCTAATATATAAAATAAAATAAAAAAAGATTTTTAGTTTACTTTTATTAAAATTCGCAATTTGTAAAAAAATACGTTTTAAATATTCGAAAATATAAAAAGAAAAACAAAAATATAAATATTTTTAGGAGTTTGATAAATATTTAAGTTTTATAAAGTTTCTTTGTTTTTATTTTATAAAAACATAAGTTTTATTTAAGTATTTTGTTTTTATTTAAAAACATAAATTATAAAAAAAAAAAAAAATATATATATATATATATATATATATATATATATATATATATAATTCTAGTTATAAGATTTTTATTTATAAAATTATAAAATATTTCTATTTAGATATAAGTTTTTATTATATAAATACTTTTATTAAAACAGAAAATTAAAAACGGAAATTAAAAAAAAATAAATAAATAAATAAAGAAAAACGCGTCGAATTTAAATAACCTGTCAGCTGAATTTTGGAACCCCACGAGTCGCGGGGTTAGAAGCTTTGAATACCGCCGCGGAGCTGCTCTGACACGCTGACAGAACCCTAATTTCACATTAATTACGGATTATATTATAATTATTAATATAAAACCCTAATTAGGTTTTAATTAATTATTAATTTTAGTTTTTATTATTATTTTGTTTAATTAGTTTAATTAAAATATTAAATTAATAGTTTTAATAAATAAATAATATAAAAATAATATTTTTATAAAAATTGTAATTTTTACAACTTTTTGTATATTTTTATATTTTGTCCCTTTTTAATTGTTTTAGCGTAATATTTGTATTTTTAGCTCATATTTAATTTTAAACTTAGTTTTTGCCATAGTCATTTTTACTCCTAGATTTTTAGGCTTTGCCGTAGAATTCCTTAAGTGCTTTTTCTTTAGACTAAGATTTAGGTACTTTAGAATTTTGCGACGCCTTTTTAAGTTTTAGTTTCTTTTTAAGTTATTTCCATTTGGGATTTAGTTTTTCCTGTAAGCTTTAATATTTTTAAACACCTTTTACTATGTACCAATTATCATTCCAATTAGTAATCTCAATTTGCGATTATAATTTTAAGTTAGTTGTAGTAATAAGGTTAGGTTAGTCAAGTATTTTTAAGTTTTTATAAGTTTCTTTTATTTTTCCGTCACTTTTTATTTTTCAACCATTTTTCTTTTTCAACCTTTTTTCGACGAACTCTTTTTCTTTCTTATTTCTCGCTATTCTAGTTTTAGGACATAGATTTTTATTCTACTTCTTATCTAAATTTCTTAAAATTACGAAAATTTATTTTAAGTAGTTAAATTGATAGACATCAAAATTTTCTGGTTCGTAGTAATAGTTGGATTTGTACGTGGACCGGGTTATTGGAGCCAAACAGTCCTCAATTATATTGAGACCAAACGAATCCTGCCCCTCTGCTGCATCTTTTGGCTATTCGAAACGTGGGCAAAATCAGAAAAGTCTATTAATTGGATAACTTATTATAATTTTTCTTTCCTTTTAAAAACTAATAGGATATTCAGTGAATGCACCGAGCAAGACGTTCACCACCTTTTGTACGTTCACCACCTGTAACTAGATCAAGACATTTAGCAAATATTACTGCCGTTGATTTTTCTTTAGAATCGTCATCCAGTCGACCAAGTACTTCAGTTCAAATTTCCGATAATCCATTTTTTGAACCCGACCTCAAAATTAAGAATCCGGAGAATATTCAGGAACGATTCGTAGATCCTGAACCACTAAACTTTCCTCCGGAACCACCAATCATTCAAACAGAGATTGTTGAGGAACGAACCATTAAATCAGAATCCTCGAGTGATTCCGATTCAACAAATTCAATTATGGAGAATCTGGAACCTTTAAGTATGGAAGACTGAATGAGAGCTAAACGCACTGGCCAAGGTCACGCAATTACTCATCCAGACATTAATGCGCCAGATTATGAAATCAAAGGACAAATTCTACACATGGTGACTAATCAATGCCAATTTAGTGGTGCGCCGAAGGAAGATCCAAATGAACAT
This sequence comes from Rutidosis leptorrhynchoides, assembly GCF_046630445.1. Classification (NCBI taxonomy): domain Eukaryota; kingdom Viridiplantae; phylum Streptophyta; class Magnoliopsida; order Asterales; family Asteraceae; genus Rutidosis; species Rutidosis leptorrhynchoides. The sequence goes on from NC_092343.1 coordinate 3,798,011, forward strand.
CTACGTACCTTTAATAGGATCTGTACACTATTTAAAATCCGAGAAGTGGAGGATGAACAGATATATCTCATGTTATTTCCCTGGACTTTAAAGGGAGAAGCCAAAGATTGGTTGGAATCGTTACCTGAAGGGGCGATTGATACATGGGATGTTTTAGTTGACAAATTTCTTAAACAATTCTTTCCTGCATCTAAAGCCGTAAGACTTCAAGCAGAAATTGTTACGTTCACACAAAAACCGAATGAAACTCTATAGGAGGCATGGACAAGATATGGAAAGTTGTTAAGAGGATGTCCGCAACATGGTTTAGACACCTGTCAAATAGTACAAATATTCTACCAAGGATGCGACATCACTACAAGAAAAGACATAGATATAGCAGCTGGTGGTTCTATTATGAAGAAAACCGAAATTGATGCTTACAAAATTATTAATAACACTGCTTCCCACTCACATGAGTGGCACCAAGAAAAAGATATCATTAGATCATCTAAAGCAGCTAGAGCCGATTCTAGCCATGACTTAGATTCCATTTCCGCAAAGATAGATGCTGTGGAACGACGAATGGAAAAGATGACTAAAGATATTCACTCAATACGAATTAGTTGTGAGCAGTGTGGAGGACGACATTTGACAAAAGATTGTCTCAGTATTGAATTAACAATGGAACAAAGAGAGAATATTTCATACATAAACCAAAGGCCTGGAAATAATTATCAGAATAATTATCAACCGCCAAGACCGATTTACAATCAAAACCAGAATTATAACAGAAATATTCCATACAACAACCAACAAGGTCCTAGCAATCAACAAGTATCCAATAATACTTACAATCAGCAAAGACCTAATTTTCAAAACAAACCACCACAACAAACCGATGATAAAAAGCCGAATTTAGAAGATATGATGACGAAGCTAGTTGAAACTCAAACGCAGTTTTTCACATCTCAGAAACAAACTAATGAACAAAATGCTCAAGCATTTAGAAATCAACAAGCTTCTATTCAAAATCTGGAACAAGAAGTGAGTAACCTAGCAAGGTTAATAGGTGAAAGAAAACCGGGAAGTCTACCTAGTGATACAAATGCTAACCCCCGGAATGAAACAGCTAAAGCCATTACCACAAGAAGTGGTACAACACTTAAACCACCGGAAATACCTGTAACTTCTGATGAAACTATTCCTACTCCACAAGAACCACAACCTGATCAAGATAAGGAAAAAGAACCGGTAGTTGAAAAGGTTAATGAAGATAACACAGTTAAGGATAAACCTTATGTTAAACCATATCAACCACCACTTCCTTACCCGAGTAAAATGAAGAAAGAGAAACTTGAAGCCGAGCAATCCAAATTCTTGGATATGTTTAAACAGATAAATGTAAATCTTCCTTTCATTGATGTGATTTCAGGAATGCCTAGATATGCTAAATTCTTGAAAGATCTAATCTCAAATAGAAAGAAAATAGAAGAGCTCTCGGCTGTTACTATGAATGCTAATTGTTCAGCAGTGCTGTTGAATAAGATACCAGAAAAATTATCTGATCCAGGAAGTTTCACAATTCCATATTTTCTGGGTAGTCTTAGTTCAATAGAAGCATTGGCAGACTTAGGTGCTAGTATAAATCTAATGCCGTATTCACTATACGCTAAACTAGACCTTGGAGAATTGAAACCAACCAGAATAAGCATACAACTAGCCGATAGATCAATAAAATATCCTAGAGGGATAATGGAGAACATGCTAGTTAAAGTTGGTACTTTAGTATTTCCAGTAGATTTTGTTGTTCTGGACATGGAAGAAGATTCTCAAGTTCCTCTCATATTAGAAAGACCATTCTTAAACACGGCTAAAGCAATGATAGACGTGTTCGGTAAGAAACTGACCCTAAGTATAGAGGATGAGAGTGTTACCTTTTCAGTTGATAGAGCAATGCAACAACCACAATCTGCAGATGATACATGTTATTATATTCAAACTATAGATGCACATGCAGAATAATTAGAAGAATTTCCAGAATTACAAGGAACAGGAGAATGTTCTTTAGGAGAAGGTAATGAACCAATTGATGAAGCTGAAATGTTAGCTACACTAATAGCTAATGGATATGAACCAACAACAGAAGAAATTCAAATGCTAAAAGAAGAAGACAGATATCGATATAAATCATCGATAGAAGAACCTCCGAAATTAGAGTTAAAACCACTTCCAAACCATTTGGAATACGCTTATTTACATGGTGAATCTGAATTACCTGTAATAATATCGTCTTCTCTTACTGAAAATGAGAAATCACAACTCATTTCTGTGTTGAAAGCTCATAAACCAGCCATTGCATGGAAGATTCATGATATTAAAGGAATAAGTCCTTCGTATTGCACACATAAAATCCTTATGGAAGAAGGTCATAAAACGTATGTGCAACGCCAACGAAGACTAAATCCTAATATGCAAGATGTAGTTAAGAAAGAGATTATTAAACTGCTAGATGCAGGTCTAATTTATCCAATCTCTGATAGTCCATGGGTAAGCCCAGTTCAATGCGTGCCTAAGAAGGGTGGCATGACTGTCATTACAAATGAGAAAAATGAGCTTATTCCTACTAGAACTGTAACAGGATGGCGTGTGTGTATTGATTATCGAAAATTAAATGACGCCACCAGAAAAGATCATTTTCCCTTACCTTTCATAGATCAAATATTGGAAAGATTAGCCGGAAATAGTTACTATTGTTTTCTAGATGGATTTTTCGGATATTTTCAAATTCCAATAGCACCCGAGGACCAAGATAAAACCACATTCACGTGCCCTTATGGTACTTTTGCTTACAAACGCATGCCATTTGGACTTTGTAATGCCCCTGCAACCTTTCAAAGGTGTATGATGGCGATTTTTCATGACATGATAGAAGAATGCATGGAAGTTTTCATGGATGACTTTTCAGTCTTCGGTGATACATTTGAATCATGTCTAGTTAATCTGGAACGAATGCTTCTTAGATGTGAACAATCAAATCTAGTACTTAATTGGGAGAAATGCCATTTCATGGTTAAAGAAGGCATCGTTCTTGGACATAAAATTTCAAAAGAAGGAATTGAAGTGGATAGAGCTAAAGTAGATGTAATTGCTAAACTTCCACATCCCACCAATGTTAGAGGAGTTAGGAGTTTTCTAGGGCATGCCGGTTTTTACCGACGTTTCATAAAAGATTTTTCTAAAATTGCCACTCCTATGAATAAACTCCTAGAAAAGGATGCTCCATTCATCTTTTCAGATGAGTGTATAAAATCTTTTAATATTCTTAAAGAGAAACTCACTAATGCACCGATCATGATAACACCAAATTGGAATCTACCATTTGAACTAATGTGCGATGCAAGTGATTTTGCAATGGGAGCCGTTTTAGGACAAAGGATTGAAAAACGATTTCAACCTATATATTATGCTAGTAAGACGTTACAAGGAGCACAAACGAACTATACAACTACTGAAAAAGAACTCCTTGCTATTGTCTTTGCTTTTGACAAATTTCGATCATATCTCGTTCTAGCAAAAACGGTGGTCTATACCGACCATTCTGCTCTTAGATACCTATTTTCAAAACAAGATGCTAAATCAAGATTAATCCGTTGGATCTTACTCTTACAAGAGTTTGATATTGAAATCCGAGATAAAAGAGGAGCAGAAAATCTCGCCGCTGATCATCTTTCTCGTCTTGAAAATCCTCAATTAGAAGTTCTAAATGAATCAGCCATACAAGACAACTTTCCTGATGAATATCTATTGAAGATAGATTATAAAGAAATCCCATGGTTTGCAGACTATGCAAATTATTTAGTATGTGGATTCCTTGAAAAAGGATTATCGTACCAAAGACGAAAGAAATTCTTCAGTGATATAAAACACTATTTCTGGGAAGATCCACATCTGTTTAAAAGTTGTCCCGATGGAATAATACGCCGATGTGTATTTGGAGATGAAGCTAGTAAAATATTAAACCATTGTCACACAGGACCAACAGGAGGGCATTATGGGCCTCAACTAACAGCAAGAAAAGTTTATGATGCTGGATTCTATTGGCCTACAATTTACAAAGACGCACACCTTCTTTGCAAATCCTGTGATGCTTGTCAAAGGGCCGGAAAAATAAGTCAACGTGATGAAATGCCACAAAATGTCATCCAAGTATGTGAAGTATTTGACATTTGGGGTATTGACTTTATGGGTCCATTTCCAAAATCTCATAATAATCTATATATACTCGTAGCCATTGATTATGTATCTAAATGGGCGGAAGCACAAGCTCTCCCAACTAACGATGCACGAGTTGTAGTCAACTTTTTAAAACGTCTTTTTGCAAGGTTTGGAACACCGAAAGCTTTAATAAGTGATCGGGGTACTCATTTCTGTAATAATCAACTTGAGAAAGTTCTTAAAAGATATGGAGTAACTCATAAAATCTCCACCGCATATCATCCACAAACAAGTGGACAAGTTGAAAATACCAACCGAGCTTTAAAACGAATTCTAGAGAAAACCGTAGGATCAAATCCAAAGGAATGGTCCATTAAATTGGAGGATGCACTCTGGGCTTTTAGAACAGCCTATAAAACTCCAATTGGAACCACACCTTTTAAACTTGTTTATGGAAAAGCATGTCATCTTCCAGTAGAAATTGAACACAAAGCATTTTGGGCTTTGAAGACATGTAATCTTGATTTACATGAAGCCGGACGTCTACGATTAAGTCAACTAAACGAATTAGAAGAATTAAGACATGAAGCATACGATAATTCGTTAATCTATAAAGAAAGAACGAAGAAATGGCATGATAAAAGAATCAGAAGTTCAAAAGAATTTAAAGAAGGAGACAGAGTTCTTCTTTTCAATTCACGATTCAAGCTATTTCCTGGAAAATTGAAATCAAGATGGTCTGGACCATTCATAGTCAAAAGAGTTTTCCCATACGGAACGATAGAATTGATAAATTCAAATGGGATTGAATTTAAAGTTAATGGTCACAGAGTTAAACATTACATACATGGTCCGATGGAAGTCGACAACGAAGTTAATCACAATTTCGACACCACAGCTAACTAAGTGTGGGGAGAATCAAGTCTTTAAAGGATAATATGTATTTCTGTTAGAGTTAGATTGTCTGTTTTCGTGTAGTTCTCGAAAATGGAACTCGAATGGTCTTTCCCTAGCAGACCCTAAAGAACTAGTCTTCTCCCCCCATTCTGAATTTTTATTTTTTTTAGGTTTTTACGAAATGAAGACTGCCTGTGAACTAAACCATGGTCTAATGCTACATGCTTTGATCACTAAACGTAATAATGACATACTACCGAGTGAAATAGTATCAGTAATCAGAGAAAGAATGGACGGAGTTAGAAAAGAATCCATATGCGAAGATAATAAGTTACAATTTGGTAAAGGAAAATCAAAATCCGCAGCGAAAAGAAGAGCACGACACCTAGAAAGATGTCACAAATGCGGAAAATGGTCACATGGAGGTAAATGTTCAAATAATCAAACCTATTCAAATACCGAATTTGTTACTTTATGCAGAGACGGACCGTTCATATGTTTAGAAGAAAAGACACTGAATGCTCGAGGTTACGCCTATGTAGCTATGGAAAACCAATTAAACCGACTATCTTATGAATGGGATAGATCATATAACTAAGAAATCTATTTCACAGGTATGTCTGTACAGTTTTTATTTTATTTTATTTTTTAACCTTTTGATAATAAACGCTAATTTGTTCGCTAAAAATTATTAAATTGGTATTGAATAAAATTAGGTTTGGCGACCGAAATTATTGATATCATTCAAAAATTTATTACATCACTGCGAAATTTAACGTTTATTCTTAAGGTATAAATATCTTTAAACAATCAACCCAAAATATTTCAAAAATTCGTCATGAGTTAAATTAGGTCTTGGAACCGAAATTACTTTACCGAAAAGAGGGGCGCATATTTTTGATAATATTTGATTGACTAAAGTGGGATAAAAAGCCAAAAAGATTTTTAATTTTATTTTTACCATGTTTTTAAAATTAATATTTAAATCTTAAATTAATATTGTAAACTTTGTAAAAACAATATATTTAAAATTGTAAATATTTGAAAAATTAATATAAGTTTGGTATGAATTTATAAATTTTTAAATTAAGTTTGGTGTGAATTTTTAATTTTTAAAATATAAATTTTTAATTTTATGCATTTCAAATTTTAAGTTTGGTGTGAATTTTTAATATTAATTTTGAATTTTATATTTAAGTTGTGTGAATTTAAAAACAAAAATTTACCTTATCTCATTAAGTTAAAAATATGATTTTTAAAATTTGTCGTAAGTTGAAGACTAGGTCTTTGAACCGAAATTGCTTTACCCGAGGGAGGGACGAGAACTTTTATTATCATTATTTTTAATCTTATTGAATTAAAGTATACCAAAAACATTAAAAAACCAAAAATCTTAGCTTTTAAAACAATCGCTACAAAAAGACAAATTTTAAAATTTTATCGAAGGACGGACTAGGACATCGATCCGAAACGACCTCGTCCTAAATAACAAAGGAAACAAAATTTTAAAATTAATTAATTAATTGTTTTAATAAGTTAAAGATTATAAAAAAAAAAAAAAAAAAAACAAACTCCGCGACTCGCGGAGTTTGGAGCTTTAATCTCCGCGACTTGCGGAGGGGTCGGATTAAAGAAAAAATAATAAGAGCTGAAACAGCTCAGTCCACAAAACCCACAGAAAAAAAACTGCGAACATACTCCACAAAAAAAAAACCCGAAAAATACACCCCTAATTCACAATTTTTAACCGTTAATCACCAAATTTTTTACTAAAATCATGTTGAGAAGGATGCTATCTAGGAATTACTCAAGAAAAACGGTAAATTTCTACACCTAAACACCATTTAATCCGAAATTAGTGTTCTTGAGCAATTTTTTTTCCCCAATTTGATTTTGATGCTTTTTAGTGTAATTAGGCTTAAATTGTTTATGTATTATGCTTGTATAACCTAGATTGATGCTGTTTAACATGATTAGAAGCCTTAAACTTCAAATTTTGAGTAATCTAGGGTTTGTGTTCTTGAGCAAATTTGGGGCTTTTTGATATAAACAGGTTATGGCCGATTTTTGTCATGAATTGTTGCTAAATTAAGTAGTGTAACATGTCTAGGTAGTTAAATGATCCAAACTTTGAGCCTAAACATGATTTTGAGAATTAAAGTGGACTTTTTCAAGTCTAAAATTCATGAACTTGATTTTTGAAAGATAATGCCATTTGAAACTTGTTTAATTGCTAGTAATGATTATTTTGACATGTTATTTGAGTTTAATGCTTATGAACTTGGCGAACATTTTCGTATATGCTTATTTGAAAAAGTGTAGATTTGATAAAAATGTGAAAATAAGCTTAAGTTTAATATAAATTGATAATGTCATTGTAATTATTTTGATTGATGATTTTGCTGACACTAATGCATATTTGGATGAACAAAAATTGTGTTTGATGTGTTTTGCAGACTGAAAGGGGTGAATCTTCATCCCAAGCCCGCAATGCTCCTGCTGAGAATGCGGAACAACAGGAGGTGGATAACTACTACAAGCAGGATATACCTCATCCAGTCATGACCTTTTCTGATATGCACTTGGAAGAGTTGCACCCGAACCTGAGATTTGACAGACTTTGGATAGATTATCCAAAATATCAAAGGGGTTTGCATACTCTTCATTCTAAGGTTGTTGAGGTACCGAGGGTCATAGAATGGGGACCCTTAGAAGCTGTAGAATTGGCCGGGCCAATTAGGGAATTACTTGTACAGAGGTATGGTAATTCTACTTTTAATGACTGGGTACGTTTATTCACCATGCGTAGACCTGTATATAAAGTATGGTGTGAAGAATTGTTGTGTAGTATAGAGTTGAATGATCGGGTAGCTAGTTTAACCGATCATTCTTTTATTAGATTTTTGCTAGGCGGTTCGATGCGCCACATGTCTTTACTAGACATGGCTCAGGCTTTACGTATATATACGCCTGAGGAGTTAGCATCTGCCGATTGTAGAGGGTTGATACTAAACGGTAGAAAGATAGATGAAAATTTTGATACACACGGTGTGTGGAGTCAAATGACAAGCCATCACCGTTTCAAAGGGGGAAATTACTCTTATTTGGATATAGATAGAGCCGAATTAAGAGTGATTCATAGGTTTTTAGCCAATTCGATTACACAAAGGGGTAAGAACAAGGAAAAAGTAAATGAACAGGATTTGTTTTACCATATGTGTATTCGAGACCCACAAAGCGCTGTAAGTATACCATATTGTGTGGGTTATTATTTATCAGCTATGGTTCGGGGGATGCGACCGCATAGCATAATAGGAGGTGGTATTTTTATTACTTTGATTGGTGAATATCTCGGTGTGGATATAAGTCGGGGGGGATTATTAGTAGAAGAACCAGAACCCCGCGATACTATAGGTTTAAATGTATACCATGGTGCGAAAGTTTTGAAGAGGCGAAATAACGCCGCAGTACAATACCATGGTAGATATCCACAGATTGAGAGAAACCAACAGCAAGGTAATGTAGGAGGGGGGAATGAGATGCAAGAAATGCAAAGGTTTATAGCTTCTCAGGAATACGAAAATGCTAGACAGAGAGCATTTGAAGATTGGCAAGTTCATCAGAACCAAATCATAGCTCATTGCCAACATATAGGTAGAAACTATATTCCTACACTGAAACCCATCTTCCCTCCCTGGTCTATAGAGATGCAGCCACCATATCCTACGTATAACCCTGCCGAAGCATTCTATAGCACCTATGGTTATGCTTGGAACCCCTATTGGTACCAGTATCATCCCTAGTATACTTATTTTTTTTTTTTTTTTTTTGTAATTTGTAATGATTGATACGTTTAATACTTTTGTTAATATTGTAATCATTTTTATAATTGTCTAACTTTTATTCTTAGATTTTAATAATTTTTGAATGTGGGGTAATATACCAAACTTCAAAAATATGTATATATGTTTGCAGTTTATCTTATGTACACAACAGGGTAAAACAACGCATTTTCAAAGACTGGCATTAAGTTCAGCAAAAGCAACTAATTTTGACGACAAGATGCAAAATATATGTGAAATAACAACAAGACGGAATGAACAAATGATGTGCACCATTTATCATTCAGCAAACAAACGCCAATATATTTGGAAACTTTGGTAAAAATTTAATCATTTTCACACAAATCACCCTCAATAATTTAAATTGTTACTGATTTCTTGCAAATGAGGGCATTGCAAGATCTTAAGTGTGGGAAGGGGTTAAATTCTTTCGGATTTTAAAATTTTTTACTTTATACACTTGGTTACCATTAAAAATACTAGTAAAGCAGTAGTTGTATTAGAATCTAGTGCTCTCTGATAATAAAGAACAGCCCTAGTCTTATATACTGACTACCCAATTCTAGTAAAATTTTTCAAAATTTTCAATTAAATGAACTCAAAATCATGTTTATACATATTTATGAACGATAAAACTAGGTTTTAACACCGAAATTATTGTTACCTCGGAAAGGACATAAATTGAGAAACAAACTAAAATGTTAAAATTCATTTAAAATGGAATAGAGGACGATAAAAAGGAAAATAAAAGCCAAGTGTGGAAAAATTTACCAAGTTATCTTAAACATATGTCACATATTTCTGTAACAAATAACTGAAAATACTTTTGCTTTGGACTAAACTAAACTGTTTTACCCGATGAAAGAAAAGAAAAGATGGATCAACACGATGAATCAATTCCATCATTAAAAGGAAGTAAAGTCTTCCGAAAAAGACACGCGCTTCTTGATTTAGGTCATAAAGTTGTCGTCCAGACCAGCTGTAGGTTGACGAAAAATCTAGAAAAGTCATCACTAAAATCAGCAGGAAATCCACGGACCTCAGCATTAAACAGGGTCGCCAAGTGGTCAGATTTATCCTAACCATGAGAAGGATTTATCTCGTACAATGGGGGGGCACCATGCAAATTAGCCGGATAAGACTAATGAATCAGATCCCCAGAAAGGATAATCTCCTTAAAGATTAAAAATTAGCTTTTAAGACTGATATTACTCAATCATAGAGATTGACCTTAAAGATTGAGAATTCAAACTCATGGAATTCAATGATATCTAAACTCGAGCTTGAACGAGAAAATATTTTGATCAAAATTACAAACCGATTTGTTTTCTGAAAACCCTATTTTCAATGCGTTCATTACCATTGAACGTAAAATCCTAGGAATTCACCTGGAATTCATTAGGTCACCTGAACCAAATCGGGTGTCAACCGTAAGAATGGTGGTTGCATAGTGGTCAAAGACAAGACCTTGTGCCAGACTGAAAAATTATAAGGGTGAGCTTTACTATTGCTCCTACCAAGGATAGTAATTGCGTCCGACATGTTATAGACCATAATCAAATACATGTCATTAGACATTGCCTTAACAGTTGCTTGTTCAACGCTTTCCTTTACAACCGGACGGTAGTTTACCGAAAGGTAATATACGGGACAAGTGAACTGGATGTGTTGCTTTCCAAATACAAGGTTAGCAAGTGGATGACACAAAACCATAAGTTTTGAGCTAAAATTTTCAAATCTGAAACCCACCAAACCCACAAAAATATTTTGCAAACACCGGTAAAGGGTTATTCCGGAAAACTTATCTAGGGTAAAAACTAGATTTAATTTTCAAAAGATCAAATGTTTTCATAAAGATCCAATTTCCTTAATGGATCTAAATTTTTATAGTCATGTGGAACTGTAAACCATATCGTTACTACCATTGTTTATACCGCCGTATAGAAATCACTGATGTACAAAGTGTGAAGAATAAAGAAGTGATTCTAGTATTTCAAGACGATATTGCTTGAGGACAAGCAATGCTCAAGTGTGGGAATATTTGATAATGCTAAAAACGAACATATATTTCATAGCATTATTCCTTAAGAAAGACAAGCTTTTAGTTGCAATTGTTCTATTTACAAGTGATATTCGTTTAAATAATAAAAGGTGAAGACAAAAGACAGATTCGACGAATTGAAGACGCAAACGACCAAAAAGCTCAAAAGTACAAAAGACAATCAAAGAGGTTCCAATTATTGATAAGAAATGTCTCGAAATTACAAGAGTACAAGATTCAAAACTCAAAGTACAAGATATTAAATTGTACGCAAGGACGTTCGAAAATCCGGAACCGGGACCAGAGTCAACTCTCAACGCTCGACGCAACGGACTAAAAATTACAAGTCAACTATGCACATAAATATAATATAATATTTAAATAATTCTTATAATTATTTATATATTATAATAAATAATAAAAACCGTCGGCAAGAAAGACTCCAAACTGATATGAGCTATAATTTCAAACTCCGCGACTCGCGGAGTTTGAAGGCAAAAATGCCGCGAGTCGCGGAGCCCCTAAAGTCGAAAATCCCTATAAAAGCAACCGAATTCTGATCGCAAATCATCATCTTTTTCTTCTTCTCCTCATACGTAAAATATATATATATATATATATTTATAATTTATATTTTAATTTTAATTATAATTCTAATAATAAGGGTATGTTAGCGAATGTTGTAAGGGTGTAAGTCGAAATTCTGTCCGTGTAACGCTACGCTATTTTTAATCATTGTAAGTTATGTTCAACCTTTTTACATTAATGTCTCGTAGCTAAGTTATTATTATGCTTATTTAAAACGAAGTAATCATGATGTTGGGCTAATTACTAAAATTGGGTAATTGGGCTTTGTACCATAATTGGGGTTTGGACAAAAGAACGACACTTGTGGAAATTAGACTATGAGCTATTAATGGGCTTTATATTTGTTTAACTAAATGATAGTTTGTTAATGTTAATATAAAGATTTACAATTGGGCGTCCCTATAAATTACCATATACACTCAATCGGACACGATGGGCGGGGTATTTATATGTACGAATAATCGTTCATTTAACCGAACACGGGAATGGATTAATAGCCACTAGAATAATTAAAACAGGGGTGAAATTATGTACAAAGGACACTTGGTATAATTGATAACAAAATATTAAAACCTTGGGTTACACTCAGTCGACAACCTGGTGTAATTATTAAACAAAGTATTAAAATCTTGTTACAGTTTAAATCCCCAATTAGTTGGAATATTTAACTTCGAGTATAAGAATAATTTGATGAGGACACTCGCACTTTATATTTATGACTGATGGACTGTTATGGACAAAAACCAAACGGACATATTAAATAATTCAGGACAAAGGACAATTAACCCATGGGCATAAAATTAAAATCAACACGTCAAACATCATAATTACGGAAGTTTAAATAAGCATAATTCTTTTATTTCATATTTAATTTCCTTTATTTTATATTTAATTGCATTTCTAATTATCGCACTTTTATTTATTGTTATTTAATTGCACTTTTAATTATCGTCCTTTTTAATTATCGCAAGTTTATTTTATCGCACTTTTAATTATTCGCAATTTCATTATCGTTATTTACTTTACGCTTAAAATTAAGTCTTGTATTTATTTATTATTTTACATTTGGTTTTAACTGCGACTAAAGTTTTAAAATCGACAAACCGGTCATTAAACGGTAAAAACTCCCCTTTATAATAATAATATTACTTATATATATGTTTGTATTTTTATAAAAGTAAACTAATATAGCGTTGAGCTTTGTTTAAAAAAGATTCCCTGTGGAACGAACCGGACTTACTAAAAACTACACTACTGTACGATTAGGTACACTGCCTATAAGTGTTGTAGCAAGGTTTAAGTATATCCATTCTATAAATAAATAAATATCTTGTGTAAAATTGTATCGTATTTAATAGTATTTCCTGCAAAAATTTAATAGTATTTTATACCACTCCGCTACCACATCAATATTATACTAACTCATGCTTCAATTCCCAACACTTCTCTAGAAATTCATTCATAATTTAAACTCAATTTTTCAGAATGATAGAAACTAAATCAGTTTCTTTTATGATGTAACATAGATAGCACGAAGAAATAATTAATTTTGGACAAGAATATTTATGAAAATATCCTCAGAAATATCAAAAGATAATTATGATGATATTTTCAGAATTTCTAAGATCGAAGGTTGATGAAGAAAGATTTTCCATAAGATTTAATATGAGTATAGAGCAAGGTTTTCTCTAAAGATTTCAACGAATCCAGAATTACCTGGATTCTTTGAATATAGGGTATGGTCCTTGTATTTGTCTTTGGTCTCCTTCGTGATTAGCTCAATCCGTTTTCCAGTTCTAACTTTTCTGAGCTTTACCAACATACTATTCTTTATCATCAAACTTCCGATGATTAAGGTCGTTTACGGTTGTCTAGGGTTTCTGCTACTTCATTCAGCTTTTTCAACATTCAGAGTATTATTTTGTAGACTGAGTGCTTTTCAGAATTTCAGAATGAAAGATCATAATTCTAAGAGATAAATGTTATACGTATACATATAACTATTGATATAGAAACACTGCGAGATGTCGAAATACTGTTTGCTGATTCTCGGTAATTAGTATGGCAATTCTCGTTACAAGATGCAGATGAGTATATGATAGGGTTATAATAAGGTTACTCCGGATGAAAAGTCAAAATTGTCTTGATGGAGCTGTGACAAAATTGGCTAATTTGAAAAGAAATTGCGTTGTTATTTTCAGATATAACAATGCCAAAGAAGCTAGCACAGATACGTGTTAAACGTTTATTCAATTTTTGCGTGTTTTTCAGGTGCATAACTATATGCATAAATCTTTTCTTCCGTAGATGAAGTGCGATTAATTCACCCTCTCGATTGAGGTGTTTTCGAGAATCATGGAAGGTTTGAACGTAGATTGTAGTTGTCAAAATACAAATGAGGTCTAAGATGAAATCAAGTGGCAAACTTGAAGAATTGTTTAGTTTCATATGTTATAATCAATATTTTAATTCATTTTAATTGTCCAAAGTTAGCAGTCCAATAGTCCAATTGTCCAATAATCCAATAAATTCATATATAATTTAATATATAATATTCGAATTAATTAATACGTATCGTGACCCGTATACCGGTCTCAGTATTGATCACAACTCAAACTATATATATATATTGGAATCAACCTCAACCCTGTATAGCTAACTCCGTCATTTGCATATAGAGTGTCTATGGTTGTTCCAAGATATATATATAGATGGGTCAATATGATATGTCGAAACCTTGTATACGTGTCCCGTTATTTAAAGTGCGTAAAATAAATACAGAAATTAAATGACGATAAATAAAATTGCGAGAATATAAATTGTGATAATTAAAATGTAATACGGAATTAACAGTTAGCTAGGAACAGTTAGCTAGGATTTTGTTAGCGTGGATTCTTAACAAATTTTCTCATTATTTAATTTTTGTTTCTAATAAATTTTATTTTGTCCAATGTTTTCTTCATTATGCCACTTGTTCGATTTTGAGAAGTCAAAATCCAAATATGAAATTGAATAAAAATGGTTATTCTGTGGTGAACGGATTCGTATATCGATGAATGTAAATAGGATAATAATTGATCGTTGAATCAGGTTCAAAGGATGTATAGTGTAACTTATTAATGTGAAATCTGAATATTCCTCGGGTATTACCTACCCGTTAAAATATTTTCATTATTAACAGTTTATACAAAAGAAATTTTAATTACAATCTTTATGAAAACATATATACATATATATTTTCTTCAGATGTAATCATGGATTTAATGAGTAAATATGTTATTAAACTCATTTGATTTACCGTTAGAACTAGAATACATAATCTCTAAAACCTTAGAGATTACATAATTGTCAGGTAGAACAAAGATAAATGATATAGAACGATATGTAGGACAGAGATAATCGATGTAGAACAATACGTAGAACAAAATTATGCTCGATGTACAGAATGAGATGTTGAGGCTTGTGTTGTTGATGGTACAGCTGTTGATACTGGTGGTACCGTTGGTGCCGGTGATGCTGCTGAAGCTGGTAAGTTTTGCATCATATTCTCCAAAGCTACTACTCAGGCACGAAGTTTGTTGACTTCTTCTACTAATCCTGGCTGGTTATCAGTGTGAGGTGGAGGTTGGATATCTCTTCTAGTTCCATTAATGGTAGTCTCAAGACGAAAAATTCTCGCAAAGAGGGTATAAACGGTGTTGCGAATAGGTTCGCCGGTTAGCAGGTCAAGTACTCCAAGGTTAGGTGGTAGATTCGGTTCATGATATGGAGTACCTTCTTCCCTTCTCCATAGGGTGAGTATGTCGCGAACCCAACCCCATTTTCTCCAGTAATCATGGTAGTTGATTGGTTGGTGTGCTCCTGTCACGCTGTCTTCGGAGTCAGAGGAACTTGGTCGATTCGTAGAGGCCATCTTACAAGATCTCAGGAAAGATTTTTGGTATGAAGAGTTTAGTGACAGCAATTGATAGTTGGATGGTATTCTCAATGCATCATATGCATAGATATATATATATATATATATATATATATATATATATATATATATATATATATATATATATATATATATATATATATATAGTACCAGATTCCCCTAAATAATGGAGAAATTTACGAAAGATATCAGGCAAAGTCTATCATAATAGATACGCTAAGATATGATTTAGCAGATACGCTAAGATATGAGTTTTGTCTATACACACTATTCATGTAGTCAAGGCAGTAAAATGTGTCTAGACTAAGAATAATGAGTAGGGAATTTCCTAAGGATGATAAGCAGATGATTTCCGACAAAAATGATAAGCAAAACTCTTGACATGCAGACACGGTCGAAGTCCAAACCCACTAATGCATCTAAACAACTATCAGTTAGACACACTAATGCAAGACCTGGTTCGCTAAGACCACCGCTCTGATACCACCTGTAACGACCCGTCCTAATCCACCTGGACGAAGTCATCAACATTTGGTCCCATTGCGATGATCGACTCCAAGTAATGTCCTTAAAATGAGCAAATGCATAGCGGAAGACTTAATTCGTACCTGAGAATAAACATGCTTAAAAGTGTCAACCAAAAGGTTGGTGAGTTCATAGGTTTATCATAACAATCATTTCAATATCTTAATAGACCACAAGATTTCCGTTTATAAATATATGTACACTCGCAAGTGTATAAAAGTATTCTATAAGTTGTAGGCACCCGGTAACAAGCCTTAATGTTCATGTTTTACCCTCTGAAGTACACCAGATCAGGTGTGTTTAAAATAACCTCGAAGTACTAAAGCATCTCATAGTCAGGATGGGGTTTGTCAGGCCCAATAGATCTATCTTTAGGATTCGCGCCTACCGTACATAGACAAGTAGTTTAATGTTACCAAGCTAAGGGTATATTTTTGGTTTAAACCCACGTAGAATTAGTTTTAGTACTTGTACCTATTTCGTAAAATATTTATAAAAACAGCGCATGTATTCTGAGTCCCAAAAATATATATAAAAGGGAGCAAATGAAACTCACCTAATGTATTTTGTAGTAAAAATACATATGACGATATTGAACAACTGAACAATGCAGGGTTGGCCTCGGATTCACAAACCTATATTATTTATATATATTAAAGCATATAATGGTAATCCAACAATTTTATATATTATTTGTTATTTTAGTAAATTATATGTTTCATTAATAACTTAATTAACTATTTTTTTCTATATACATTAGATACATAATTAGTATTTATTATAGAAATATTAATATAGTTATGTCATCTGTATTTAAATATATTTTTTTTATATAACAAATATTTATTTGGTAAAATAATATTAATTATAATAATTAAAAGGTGTATTTGATTAATAATAATAATACTAATAATAATTATAGTAATAATAATAATAATAATAATAATGATAAAACTAATAATAATGTCACTAAGTATAATACTAATAATAATAATGATAATAATAATAATAATCATTTTGATACAAATGATAATTTTTCTAATACTGATAATAATAATAAAAATGATAACAATAATAAAAATGATAATTTTAATATTTTTGATAATAAATATAATAATAATAATAATAATAATAATAATAATAATAATAATAATAATAATAATAGTAGTAGTAATAATAATAATAATAACTATAATACTATAATTATAACAATTTTACTAATAATGATAATAAAAATGATATTAATACTAATAATACTTATTTTAATAATAATAATGATATTAATGATAATAATAATAATACTTATAATACTTAATGCTAATACTTATTATGAATGATAATAATATTAATCATATAACAACAATAATTAATAATAATAACAATAATAACAATAATAAAAAAAATAATAATAATAATAACTACCTTAATAGGAAGAGCTTCAAAAAAATAAACTGCCTGCACCCAGGCTCGAACCCCCGACCTCTCGCTAATCCTCAAACACCCTTAATCATTCGTCCACTTCTATTTTTCTGAATTAACTCATAACCCAATTATATATAACCCGTTCTTTCTGTTACAGTCCACAAGCCTTTGTGCAGTTCGACCCAACAGAGGTATACGGCCCAACCACCATTACAAGTTCTCGGCCCAACACCAAAAAGGATCCCAGCCCAATATTACGGTTTAATCTAAAATTGTTTTAACGGGTTATTTTGTGAATTCTGGTCGAGGGAAACAGTAACGAAAGAAAAGGAAAAATAAAACTGTCATTATCCACGATATTAAACAAGTGGAGAGGTAGGGTTAGAAGATGTCGGCCATAAAAAAAAACGCAATAGCATTTGCCCTACTTCACGGTTTGATTTAAATAAATAACAAAATATTGTATCCGGTTTAGATTGGCGATTGAAACATGATGATAGTGGTGATTTTGTATCGATCAGTAGCAATAGCAGAATGGTAATGGTTGTTTTGTGATCGTACAGAAAAGAAACAGGTTCGTATATCATTGAATCATCACCATAATTATAACTATTCATCATCATCTTCAATTTCGATTACCATCATCCGTAATCTTCATCATACACTGTAACAGAAACTGAAGTGGGACAGTAGCTGCAGTATATACACTTCGAATAGGAACGTAAATTTGGACAGCTATAGCAGTAGTGGTGTTCGTTGGTTGTGAGATTCATGGAGTGTGGGTTGAGTGGTGGTTTGGTTTTTCCTTCGACTGAAACAGAAACGGTAATCAGTTAGATACCGTTTGTTCATGGTGGAGGTCGAATATAGGAATAGTGGTGGTTTGATTTGGGATTCGACAGAAAAAGGAAATCAGCTACAGTTACTGTAGCAGTAGCTACAAACAGGAAACAAAACAATTAAGTTGCAGGTTTTACTGTAGCAGTGGGTTTTGTTTTGAGATTGATTAAAACAGCACGCACAACAGGTTTATGGTCTAAAAATGATGTTGGTTTGAAATCGTAATAGGAGTAGAAACAAAAAGACAAACGTCTACCAGTAGTACTCTTGGTTGGTTGTCGATTTGAAGAAAAAGAATAGAAGTTGAGTAGCTGTTGCATAGTGGTGTTTGTTTCGGTGATTGTCATACAGAAAACTGGTAATCATAATAACCGAATGATGATAGTTGATGGTGGTGGTTTATAATAAAGTGGTGGTGATAGTGGGTGTTTAATGGTGTTCCAAACAGAAACATAATAAGGGAGAGAGAGAGAGAGAGAGGGAAAGAGAGAGAGAGAGAGAGAGAGAGAGAAGGTGTGGTAGTGGGTGTGGATGGTGGCGGTTTAATGGTGTTAGGAGATGGTGGTTATGGAAATCATGGTGGCCGATGAGTATGATGTTCAACAAGATAGAAGTGGGAACGATGAGAAAGAAAATGCAGAGTGGAGATGTGAGATGTGAAAGGTGACTCAAAACAAGGAAAGATGAATTATTATGTGTTGTAAATAATACGAGTAAGATATAGTAAAGTGATTGAGTTGATGACAACTGTAAATGGAAATGAGAGATAGTGATGTGCATTTTAACAAATACACGGAAATATGTATGTAAAGGTTATGACAGAAATAGTAGTCATTCATTGAATTTAATTTATTATGATTAGGTTGTGATGGATTATAATGAAAAGTTGAATAAATATTTGAGTGCATTTATTTATATACGTAATAGAAAGTTGGGTGGATATTGGTTTCTACGATTATATCTCGTTCCATTTGAGCTCAATCTGTCGATCTGCTTTTAGTATTTATTTATTGCTTGTGATAAATAGATCACAACTTTTCTGAGTCGTGTCATTTGTTATAACTTCCTAAAAAAAAATATAGTCCAACAAAATTATGTTAGATTATTGATATGTGTCGAGTCATACGTGTTAGGCGTTGGGTTATGGAAAGCCTAGCTAGTAAATAGTAATAATGGTTGTGTATGGGATTATTAACTTTGTTATAATTAATCAAAGAACATTTAACAAATTATAAAATAAATAAAAGGCATATTAAGTGTTACGTTATGGTTAAACAAATAATAATAGACGTCTCATTTTTGGTTTCTTATTACTGACAGTTTTATCACGGAGTGATATCGTTTACCAAATAAATTCGAAATCATATGTATATACATTCAATATACATTATATGTATATAGATTTATAATAATATCATATATCATTTTATTTACATAATTAATTAACTCATATAATATTTTAAATTATATCTCAAATTAATATATATATTCATATATTTAAATATATCTATATCTATTTACAAATAGTTATTTGTGAATCGCCGGGAACAGTCGAATGTCAGTTTAATATATGAAACAGTTCAAAAATTTTAAGACTCAACCTAACAAACTTTGCATATCGTGCCGAAAACATATACAGATTAAGTTTAAATTTGGTCGGAAATTTCCGGGTCGTCACAGTTATAGTGTATCACAATCCTAATGCTCGAGATCGACATACAAAAGTTATCAAAAGTCATTTCAAAAAGTCAATTTTGACAATTGTTCAACAAAACGAGACGTGCCTTATATAAGGATTCATTTACTTGGCTAGTAGTATTTTATCAATCTCATAAACAGGTTGTTTAAATATTAATTGCAGATTTAAAAGCAATTCCAATTAACGTCAATTATAATTCAGTTGACCATATCTTTTGATTCGTTCATCGAAATTACGCGATTTCTAAATGAAAAGTTATTGATTTTTCACCACCTTTCCGAAAACATGTATATCATATACCTTTTACCAGTAATATATGTATTTAATTCGTGATTCATTATAAACTGTTTAACGACAAAATTTAGCATACAAGCATGTATAAATATATACTCGAGCACTAGACATGTATACATTATTAATATATAAAAGATAAGATATGAATGCTCACGTATCAATATTGAGATTCAATATTGCAGGAAAGTACGTAGATGCAACAGAGATGATAAATACTAGGTTTGACTTGCGAACAATACTCATGAACATTACCCATAACCTCCATAGATATAACCCATAATTTCCTTAGTTCTATCCCGTTTGAAGCTTGTTTTGAAAGTGACACGCTCATGACCTCGTCGTAATATTTTATGTATAATATTACTAAAAATATTAAGATTAATAATAATAATAATAATCTTAATAATAATAATAATATAATAATAATAATAATAATAATAATAATAATAATAATAATAATAATAATAATAATAATAATAATAATAATAATAATAATAATAATAATAATAATTATTATTATTATTATTATTATTATTATTATTATTATTATTATTATTATTATTATTATAACTATAATAATTAAATACTTATAGAGTATATGTGTAAAAGAATTCGAGCAGAAACTGGACTTTTATAGGCAACTTTTTGAAATCTGATGCCCATGCTATGCCTATTTCTCATGCGATCGCATGGCCGTCAGATCCAGCTCACATATTTTTTGTTTTCTTGTTTGTCGACATAATTAAATATAATATATATAATTTAAATAATTAATTATATATTATATTAAATTCATGTGCATAGTTGACTTGTAATTTTCGTTCCGATGACTCGTACTTTGTCACTCGACTTATGTCCCGGTTCCGGTTTCTCGAACGCATTTTCGTACGCTTAGAAAACTCGCAATTTACGTTTTGTGACTCGTACCTTTGTTAAAATATAGTCTTAAATTATCAATAAACTATATCATTCTAAGTGTATCTTAAACTTTCGAGTGTTTTGGTCATTTACTTCTATAAATCATTGTCTCGCTATTTGTTAATATATATATAATAACAAATCGTTTTATGACCAAGTTAATATATATTTTCAACATTCATAAACACGTTTTAAATATACGTCGCAAGTTATTCATACAATTAATATTCCAACTTTTCATATATATTCAAATAAATATTTAAACCAATAAGTTTAATGTACGGTATCAAACAATTAATACATTGTTACGTTTTCAAGTTATAGAATATATATATATATATATATATATATATATATATATATATATATATATATATATATATATATATATATATATATATATATATATATATATATATGTATCTATATACATATAATTGTTCGCGAATCGTCAAGAACAACCGAAAGGTATTTGAATATATGAAAGTAGTTCAAAAATTTTGAGATTCAGTTTTACAGACTTTGCTTATCGTGTCAGAAATATTAATCATACAAAGATTAAGTTTAAATTTGGTCAGAAATTTCCGGGTCATCACACTTGTGATGTTTGGAGCGCACCACATAGAACAGCAAATTCTTATTTAGCCGTTACCGCTCATTGGTTTAATCCCGATTCGTGGCTTTTAATGAAACGTGTTATCGATTTTAAAATATTTGGTTATCCACATAACGGTAATAATATAAAAAAAGCTTTACAAGACACTTTAGAAGAATATAATTTAATCGATAAAGTTTTTACAATTTCGTTAGATAATGCGTCTAATAACGATGCGGCCATGAGTGAGTTAAAAATTGCACTTAAACCGATTTTAAATGGTGCATTTATTCATACACGTTGTGTTGCTCATATTATAAACTTGGGAGTTCAAGATTGTTTAGCTTTTTGTGCTACATTAAAAGATAAATTTAGAAGATTATTAGTAACGATTTATCGTACGAGCAACGCATGACATCATAACTATAAGGCTTTTGTTAAAGATTGTCATGGCACTTGGTTATGTAAGACCCGAATATTTATTTTGTATACTTGTTTATTAAAGGCATATGAGATCGGGCTTCGTTGAATATTTATATATATTAAAATTGGAAAAGAGCTGAATCTGTCAATCTGCGCGCCGCGCAAAGCGGCAGCGCGCCGCGCAAACGTGCTGACAGAACCTATCTTGTTTTATTTATTTTAAATGAAGGGTATTTGGGTAATTTCACATGGGGCCGGATTTGTGGGCATTATCAGTTGGTTTAGATCCAACTTTGGATCATTTCACATCCATTCATCATCCTCATCCATTGTTAGAGAGAGAGGGAGGTCTAGAGAGAGATTTGAGGTTTTGGGGAAGAAGAAGCTCGAATCGATCAAAGTCTCGGGTTTTAAAGTTGTTCCTTTCGTTCTCGGCTACGCGGTGATAGTATTGGTAAGCTCAAACTCCGAATTTCATCTATTTAATTTGATATTCAAGTTAGGGTTTTGAGTTAATTTGTTGTAATACCCTTTTAGGTGATGAAATGGGTTTAGTGATGCTAGTAATCGGGTTTATTGTTAATTGTTGGTGGATTTTGGGTTGGTGAACAAATTGGCCATGTTTAGAACTTGAAATTTAGTTTAATCACTTTAGTTAGCGATTATGGAAGTATTGGAACCCATTGGAGGTTGTTTGGTTGACTAACTTTGACTTTGGGTCAAATTAGGGTTTGGTGGTGACTATGACCTGATTGGCGATTTAATGAGGTTTATAAACTTAAAATGGATTAAGTTGAAGTATTAAACCAAGCTAAATGTGTTTTGGTGTCAAAACTTGTAAAGGATGAGATTTTGACCTTTATGGGTCAAAATTAGGGTTTAAGTGTCAAAATGGGTATGACACGTGTTTGGCACTTGTGTTCGGGTTTAATGGATGTATTAGGACCATTCTCACTCGTGTTAGTGATTATTGATTAGTTTTGGGCGCGGTTTGTACTTGGAAGTGCATTTGGGTCGAATTTGCACTAAGGGTCGAATTGGGTGGTTTATAAATCCATCCTAATTGTATTGTTGTAATTGTGATAATGGAATAGGTATCTTCCATTGGCAAGTTGCGGATTCACTTGGAAGCTTCTTCAAGACTTCAAGGTGAGTGATAATATCCTATATGCATATGTATGTGTAGGATGGGTGCGGGTCGGGTGAAGTGATTCTCGGTTATAGAGCTCACTTCACATATAGGTGGATTTGAAGGACTTGTGTATGAGTCCAATTGGCACGTTTGTGCATCTTGGTTGACCATCTTTGGCGAAGTACACGTTTGTGTGCACGTTATCACACTTGGTTGTGATTTGGTTGTTATAACCCTAATGGCGAAGGGTTGATATGGTTGTGTTGTGGATGACCCCGATTTGGTGGATTTTATAATCCCGTGACCATGGGTTTTAGTATTGTGAAATGAATCTCGGGTAGTGCGGATTCATGGTGACTCGGGTTGTTCGGTCACCTTATTGGAGGTAATGAATCTCGGGTAGTGCGGATTCATGATGACTCGGGTTGTTCGGTCATCTTATGGTTGAGAAGTGAATTTCGGGTTGTGCGAATTCACAAGGCTCGGGTTGTTCGGCCAATGTTCGTGTGTTTGAGGTTAAGGGGTTAACCTTGTTCGTTTATATTGTTATATATATATTAATGTGTTGTTGTGTTGTAGCTAACCCTCCGGGTGTAGCTATTTGGCGATGTTTACTTTGTCGTTGATGGACTATCTTTTGTGTTGTATCTTTAGCTCGTTGCTTAGATCGTACGGTATGCTTAGTGTAGATGCTTTATACTTGGATGCCCCGGTATGCGGTATTTGTTTGTGTGGCGTATTCATTTTATACATATATATGTATGTAGTATGTTATCATTCACTAAGCATTAGCTTACCCTCTCGTTGTTGACTCTTTTTATAGATCGCATGCGGATATGGTGGCTCGGGTAAGCGCGAGGACTAGAAGACGTGCATAGTTGCTTTAGTGACTTGCTTTTGGATCATTTAGGATTGGGTAGCGTATCCCCAATCGCCATGCTCGTCTTTGTATTGCATTAAAGTCTTTTGGTCAAATATTGTATTTCGGTACTTAAGGTGGTAAAATGGGTCGTTGTGGGACCCGCTTCGTAAACTTAATTTTATTAATTAAACGTGTTAGTTCTATATGTATGAATTCATGGTTAAAAGCGTTTTGGCTAAAAACGTCGGGAACGGGTCAAACATTTTGGCATTTTAAGTAAAACGGGACAGCGGGCTGCCAGACAGGTTCTGCGCGCCGCGCAACCTGTTGGCGCGCCGCGCAACTGGGTCAGTCAGCAAAAAAAAAAAATTTTTGTCATGAAATTTAACGGGGTTTTATACGCGGTATGGTTTGGGTTGTTACAAGTGGTATCAGAGCATGGTCTAAGGGATTTAGGTGACTTGAGATAGGTGCCTAGACTTAGACTTTTGTGTGTGCTTAATTTGTTGCGGGACTTGTAGGATTACGGGTCGGAATGGGTTTAGTTAGTGCCTTGTTTATAGGTTGACTAACGTTTATATTAGTAATGCGGATATTATTAATATGCTCTTGTGTTGTGATAGTAATTCTCGCGTGTGTTTGTACCGCGTAGAATTTTGGTTGTGTTTGTTTATATCATCAAGCGAGGCGGTCGTTGTACTAACAAGTCGATGCGGCGTGTGTGCGTAATAAGAACTTGCAGACCTTATTACGGGTGCAAATCGTGTCTAACAAGTGATGTACGACGAGTGTTTAGCAAGATGGGGTGGTGTTGTGCGTGTCGTTTTATACGTGCGTGGACTAATCGTTTTGCATTCTTTAGAATGACGACGCGAAACGAGACCGAGACGAATGACACGGAATTTAACGCTAGAGTTACGGCCGCCGTTGCGGAGCAAATGAGAGCGTTTCGAGAAGAAATGGATGGGAAGTATTCCGAATTCCAAAATAGGGGTGAAATGGAGCGTTGTCTTAAGAGCTTCATGAGGACTAGACCCCCGATGTATGATGGGAAACCGGATCCTTTGGTGAGTACGACTTGGGTTTCGGAAGTCGAAGGGTGTTTTCGTACTATGGAATGCCCTCCCGAGAAAAAGACGAGACTCGCTACTAGTTTGTTGCGGGGTAGGGCGAAGGATTGGTTGGATGGCAAGATTGATCTTATCGGTGGTGAAACGTTTATGACGTTATCGTGGGACGAATTTAAGGAGGAATTCTTCGAGGAGTTCCGAACTTCAGCCGATTTATCGGAATTGCGTTGTGAGTTGGGAAATTTGCAACAGGGTTCTATGGACTTGAATACTTTAAAGACGACTTTTATGTCGAAGGCTCGTTTTTGCCCGGAATATTTGGGGAACGATCGTTTGTTGATGGAGGATTTCTATCGAACTTTGAGCGATGACTTGAAAAGCAAAATTAGCCGGGGTTACGCGAAGTCGTTTGCGGAGTTATTTGCGGTGGCTAGAGGTTTCGAGTCTTATACGCGATCGAAAAAGGGCGAACCTTCAAGTGAGGGAAGGGTTGTTTCTTATGGTGCTCCGAGTAAGAGGACTAAGGGTCCGAGTGCGAGTACGAGTAAAGTGGTAAAGGGCGCGGTGGAATCTCGTGCGCCTAGATGTTTCAATTGTGGCGTTAGGGGTCACAAGTTGTGGGAATGCACGATGCCGAGAAGTGAAGGCGGAATGTGCTACTATTGTCATAAAGAGGGACATCGCAAGTCGGATTGTCCCGAGTTGGCGGCGGCGAATGCCGCAAGGAGACGTTGAGGTACGTTTCGTTTTGATAAATATGTCTTTGAATATTTATTTATGTGGCGTTTATGTTCGGACTTGTTAATTGCATAGTGATTTGCATGTTATGGTTAAGGGTGACGTTCCTAACGGAAGTACCCTATGGTGATGTTTGGTTGTTGGACGAAGGGCGTAAGACTTGGTGTAACCAAGCATTCCTTAGTATTTGGGGAATGTTACTACCAAGCCACGGAAATGGTTTTGGTGTTCGATTGTTTAGCGCGTGTTCGCTTTTGGTGTTGAAGTGATGAACTATGAGGTTCGTCGGGTGATTGGAACCTTTGAGGCCGAGTGCTTAAAATCTCGATGTGTGTTGGTAATGGAGTCTTTATGACGCAACATTAGGTGCCTCTTTTATACCTACTAGCGTGGTGTCGACTCCGATTGTGTTGTGGTTACATTGTACTTAGGGTACCGGGAGAAACCCGTAGGTACATGAGTGACTAGGTGAAACTTGACAAACTAAAGCAATTGGATAATTGCGAGGGTATGGTTTGTGTAATCGTGGTACACTTTTCGTTCGAAGTGTTTAAGGATTGATTGAAATCCTTCGTGTGCTCAAGGTTAGAGCAAGGTGTGGTGATGGGTCGTGTGTACCCAATTGTTGGTAAAGTCTACCTTTGGTAGCATCGTACGGGTGTACGAGTTGTGATATAGGAACGTGTTTCCAAGTGGGGGAGTCGCACTCCTGCGCGAGGAAAGTGTTAGTGTGATATTTCGGATGATGATTTTGGTAGATCTGGAATTTTTACCGAGACATAGTTTTGGGTCGATTCGTGGTAGAGTGCGATTTCGGATAAATTGTACTTATGGTTTGGATTGGAATCCCACCGAGGCGGTAATGTGGTAAATCTCGTTGAGAGATAATGGACGTGTTTGGTGAGCAAGGTGAAATCTTTCGGTTAAGGAAGGTGTGTGTCGGGTTCTCTTTTGGAGAATTCTTGTTCGGTACCTATGTTTGATATAGGTGGTTCTTGCTCGATTATGGTATGTAGTTGATGAAGCATGACTTACGGGGTCCGCTGACTTCATCGTGGTATTGATGATTAATGAAGCATGACTTTCGGGGTCCGCTGACTTCATTATAGTATGGTTGCGTGATGGAGCATGATCTTTAGGGTCCGCTGACTTCATCATGGGAGTACGTGATTGATGGAGCATGATCTTTAGGGTCCGCTGACTTCGTCATGAGCGTGGTGTTGAGATCGGTGAAGCATGATCTTCGGGTCCGCTGACTTCATCCGGTATTGAGATCGGTGAAGCATGATCTTCGGGTCCGCTGACTTCATCCGATATTGAGATTGGTGGAGCATGACCTTCGGGGTCCGCTGACTTCATCAAGAGGGTTGTGTTGTGGGACGTGAATATCGGGTTGTTCGTATTCACAATATTTCGGGTAGTACGAATGTCCCTGTTGGTTGGGCTCATAGTTTGAGGTAGTGAATGTCGGGTAGTTCGGATTCACTAAGGTTCGGGTTGTACGGCCATCCTCGGTTATACTATGTGGCGGTAGTAGTGAATATCGGTTTGCGCGTATTCACGATGACTCGGGTTTTGCGGTCATGTCGTTGTGAGATATATGGATTGGGTTGGTGGATTTCGGGTTGTGCGAATTCACTAAGGTTCGGGTTGTTTCGACCATCCTCCATATGTCTTTTGGCTCGGGTTGTTTCGGCCATGTTGAGTTGTAATCTATTGGTTGTTTGATACACCAATGGTGGGGTCGTGAGGACCATGTTGTGGGAACTATCGGTCGTTTTATGCGTCGATGGTGGGGTCGTGAGGACCATGTGGTATGATTAGTGGTGCGATAGCCGTATTTCGCTCACATGTTTGTTACGGGTGTGACGATAGATGATTTCGTACCCCTTGGGATTTGCGTTCCCATAGCCGTTTTGGGCGCTATCGGTTTCTAACCGTTGGATTGTATTGTTACGGTAGTTGCGTATTGGTCGTATTGCGCACTACAAGGAATGTTTAATGATTAGGTGATATCCGTAAGGATTCGTTTGGTTCGGTTTCATCTTTTCGGGTTGTTGACCCTAGGTTGAGGCTTGGTTGCCTTGAGCGTTGTACTCGGTAATAGTACGCTAAGGGAATGATATCTCGGTACGAGGTTAGTTGAGTTTTCCCGATGTTAGGGTAGGAGCATGGTTTTAGTGCTCGGATTGTGGACTTGAGAAGTCGCGGGTGACGATTTAGTTGTGGAAGGCGATTCGTTGGAAAGAATTGCTTAGGAAGTCGGATTGAGACTTATGTCGAGGACCGTAGGGTGAGGTCTGTTTGGTTAAGTGATGAGGATCACGAGGACGTGATCGAGTTTAAGTGGGGGAGAGTTGTAAGACCCGAATATTTATTTTGTATACTTGTTTATTAAAGGCATATGAGATCGGGCTTCGTTGAATATTTATATATATTAAAATTGGAAAAGAGCTGAATCTGTCAATCTGCGCGCCGCGCAAAGCGGCAGCGCGCCGCGCAAACGCACTGACAGAACCTATCTTGTTTTATTTATTTTAAATGAAGGGTATTTGGGTAATTTCACATGGGGCCGGATTTGTGGGCATTATCAGTTGGTTTAGATCCAACTTTGGATCATTTCACATCCATTCATCATCCTCATCCATTGTTAGAGAGAGAGGGAGGTCTAGAGAGAGATTTGAGGTTTTGGGGAAGAAGAAGCTCGAATCGATCAAAGTCTCGGGTTTTAAAGTTGTTTCTTTCGTTCTCGGCTACGCGGTGATAGTATTGGTAAGCTCAAACTCCGAATTTCATCTATTTAATTTGATATTCAAGTTAGGGTTTTGAGTTAATTTGTTGTAATACCCTTTTAGGTGATGAAATGGGTTTAGTGATGCTAGTAATCGGGTTTATTGTTAATTGTTGGTGGATTTTGGGTTGGTGAACAAATTGGCCATGTTTAGAACTTGAAATTTAGTTTAATCACTTTAGTTAGCGATTATGGAAGTATTGGAACCCATTGGAGGTTGTTTGGTTGACTAACTTTGACTTTGGGTCAAATTAGGGTTTGGTGGTGACTATGACCCGATTGGCGATTTAATGAGGTTTATAAACTTAAAATGGATTAAGTTGAAGTATTAAACCAAGCTAAATGTGTTTTGGTGTCAAAACTTGTAAAGGATGAGATTTTGACCTTTATGGGTCAAAATTAGGGTTTAAGTGTCAAAATGGGTATGACACGTGTTTGGCACTTGTGTTCGGGTTTAATGGATGTATTAGGACCATTCTCACTCGTGTTAGTGATTATTGATTAGTTTTGGGCGCGGTTTGTACTTGGAAGTGCATTTGGGTCGAATTTGCACTAAGGGTCGAATTGGGTGGTTTATAAATCCATCCTAATTGTATTGTTGTAATTGTGATAATGGAATAGGTATCTTCCATTGGCAAGTTGCGGATTCACTTGGAAGCTTCTTCAAGACTTCAAGGTGAGTGATAATATCCTATATGCATATGTATGTGTAGGATGGGTGCGGGTCGGGTGAAGTGATTCTCGGTTATAGAGCTCACTTCACATATAGGTGGATTTGAAGGACTTGTGTATGAGTCCAATTGGCACGTTTGTGCGTCTTGGTTGACCATCTTTGGCGAAGTACACGTTTGTGTGCACGTTATCACACTTGGTTGTGATTTGGTTGTTATAACCCTAATGGCGAAGGGTTGATATGGTTGTGTTGTGGATGACCCCGATTTGGTGGATTTTATAATCCCGTGACCATGGGTTTTAGTATTGTGAAATGAATCTCGGGTAGTGCGGATTCATGGTGACTCGGGTTGTTCGGTCACCTTATTGGAGGTAATGAATCTCGGGTAGTGCGGATTCATGATGACTCGGGTTGTTCGGTCATCTTATGGTTGAGAAGTGAATTTCGGGTTGTGCGAATTCACAAGGCTCGGGTTGTTCGGCCAATGTTCGTGTGTTTGAGGTTAAGGGGTTAACCTTGTTCGTTTATATTGTTATATATATATTAATGTGTTGTTGTGTTGTAGCTAACCCTCCGGGTGTAGCTATTTGGCGATGTTTACTTTGTCGTTGATGGACTATCTTTTGTGTTGTATCTTTAGCTCGTTGCTTAGATCGTACGGTATGCTTAGTGTAGATGCTTTATACTTGGATGCCCCGGTATGCGGTATTTGTTTGTGTGGCGTATTCATTTTATACATATATATGTATGTAGTATGTTATCATTCACTAAGCATTAGCTTACCCTCTCGTTGCTGACTCTTTTTATAGATCGCATGCGGATATGGTGGCTCGGGTAAGCGCGAGGACTAGAAGACGTGCATAGTTGCTTTAGTGACTTGCTTTTGGATCATTTAGGATTGGGTAGCGTATCCCCAATCGCCATGCTCGGCTTTGTATTGCATTAAAGTCTTTTGGTCAAATATTGTATTTCGGTACTTAAGGTGGTAAAATGGGTCGTTGTGGGACCCGCTTCGTAAACTTAATTTTATTAATTAAACGTGTTAGTTTTATATGTATGAATTCATGGTTAAAAGCGTTTTGGCTAAAAACGTCGGGAACGGGTCAAACATTTTGGCATTTTAAGTAAAACGGGACAGCGGGCTGCCAGACAGGTTCTGCGCGCCGCGCAACCTGTTGGCGCGCCGCGCAACTGGGTCAGTCAGCAAAAAAAAAATTTTTTTGTCATGAAATTTAACGGGGTTTTATACGCGGTATGGTTTGGGTTGTTACAGGTTAGGTCCTTATTTTGATAATAATACAAAATGGAATTCTACTTGTTTAATGTTCGAAAATATTTTACGTCAAAAAGAAACGTTAATCGGTTATAATAGAAAACTACTTAGAAAAGGATTTTCCGAACCAATTAGCGACGGCGAATGGGATGACTTGGAATCATTAACAAGTTTTTTACAAGTTTTTAAAGATGCATCGACAATGTTATCGGGTGTTTAGACAAGCGATTTTTCATATAAGATATATATATATATATATATATATATATATATATATATATATATATATATATATATATATATATATATATATATATATATATACATATTTATGTACGGCCGCACTTGACCCACGATTAAATTTTAATGGGGTCGAACGATTGATGACAATAATATATACCAACTTTGATTGTGCGTATGGTATTTTAGATGACCAACCCAACTATCTAAATAACCAAGTACACGAATTTAATGAAGTTTTTGAGAATATGTTTGGTATTTATGCAACAAAATATGGTCGACAATCAAACCCAATTGTTGACCAACCCGGATCATCTTCTCGAAGGGGCCGAGAACTCAAAATAAGTCTTTTTAACTTAGTACGTGAAGACGCTTCCAAATGTGCACGGACATCGGCACCCACAAGCGAGTTGGGGAATTATAAGATGGGAAACTTTGCACTAAACATGAGTGAAGAACAATTTAACAACCTTGACATTTTAAAATGGTGGGAATCAAAACAAGACACGTATCCAATATTAAGGATTATGGCTCGTGACTTATTTACCGTTCAAGCTTCAACCGTAGCTTCCGAATCGGCCTTTTCTTTGAGTGGTCGAATTATATCGGAAAGAAGGTCAAGACTTACCCCTCAAGCCGTGAAAATATGTGTATGTTTGAAAGATTATTTGGATGGGGTAGATAGGATACAAGATCAAACTTCATTAGAAGGTCCGTTATATAATGACATTGAAGAATGTATAGAGTATGAAGAAAATTTAGCAGGATTATCACCTACATCAACTGAAGAGAATTCCGAAAATGAACTAAACGAAGTGGATGAAGGTGACTATGAACCGTTTGTCATAGACCAAACCGAAATGAATGTATCGGGTTACCAATAAGCTTACCTTTCTCTAGTTGATGACCTCGATTCTGAAGAATACGATCGAAGGCACCGTCCTCAACGTGCTTAACAAGATAACACATTTGGGTCATTTGACGACTAAAGTATAAAGGGTGATGGCAATGCCGAAGCTAGATATACTTTAGT
The DNA here is from genome assembly GCF_046630445.1 of Rutidosis leptorrhynchoides. NCBI lineage: Eukaryota > Viridiplantae > Streptophyta > Magnoliopsida > Asterales > Asteraceae > Rutidosis > Rutidosis leptorrhynchoides. Next base: position 3,830,041 of record NC_092343.1, read on the forward strand.
CTTAATAAATTATTGGGTGATGGTCATGCCGAAGCTCGAAATGTATTAATTATAATTGTATTGTTCGAATAAAAGTGTTGTTATTTTTATTATTGTATCGTTCTAATAAAAGTGTTATTTTTATAATTGTATTGTTCGAATATTGTTATTTATATTATCTATTGTGTTGAGCATTATAACTTTTCTTTATATCGATTATATTATTGTTGTTCAAACGTTAAAAAACATCGAACCGGTAAAAATATAATTGGCAAAATCGAATCCTAGTCCAAAAAAATCCGATCGAGATCCGAAAAAGAACCGGTTCCGGAAAAAAAATCCAAAAAAAATCCGACGCCAAGAACCGGTACCGGATCCGGAACCGGTTCTGAAAAATCCAGACAAAAAAATCCGTTTTTTTTCTTTCCGAATCCGGTTTTTTATCCGGTTTGTGCATCTATATCAACTGCTGCCAGGAGAAAACCCGACCCAATCCGAAGGTATGGGCGGTAAAAACCCCCTCCCTCACTGCCCTCGTAATGCGATGTGCGAAAGACACCATTGAGTGATATTCAATGGTTAAGGAGCAACCTTGTGTGCAATGTTGCACCACACGGGAGTCGAACTATTCACCTCTCGTTAAAAGAGTCAGTCCACTACCACATGAACTACAACACAGTTACTGATAAACCATATTACTCTGTCATTCTTTTGTGACAATTTCCTATTTAAATTGGAAAATATGGCTAATGAAGTATTGCAATTCTTTTGGTTTACCCGGTGGTTTACTCGCTGCGTTTGGGCCAATGTGACTGCTTCGTAGTTGGGGTTCCACTGTTATCAAAAAAAAAAAAAAAAAAAATCTTTTGGTTTATACTCCCCCAAAAATTAAATTTAAGTTGCATTATTTCAACTTTTGTGACATTATCCTCTAAGTTGCATTATTTTTAGTTGACTTTATATTATTTTAGAGATAACATAGGTATAGGAATAATAGGCTGCATGCTTAAAATCAAGTGGATGATGTAACGATCACGTTGTCCATACTTTTTAGTGTGGACACAAGTCACTTCTAACGGTTATCATGAATTCCCCTTTTTACTACTTTCTACTTTCTACCAACTTGAGCTTGTTCTTCTTATTGTTACCGTTGCCTTCATAGTTCACTCACCCGTTAATTTGGCGGGTCCACATTAATCTCCTTTTGTTCTATTTCATTTGTTTTCTTTTTAACTTAACTAGTATTCGGGTCGGCCCGCTTCGCTGGGCCCAAAATCGCTAGCCTGAAAGAAAAAAAAAACGCCCCCTGCAAGATTCGAACCTGCATCCATATAGAAACAATAAAGGCCACCAAGCCACCCAGCTACTTATATCTTTGTGCTATTATTTTATAGTGTTTAATATATATCCTTTAAAATTAGAGAGTTGGGCAAAATTAAAAAGGTAATCAAAAGGGGGTGAAATTTAACATAATGTAAAGTGACAAAATTGCGAAATTTTTTGTCTTCTTTTGTTTTCCAATTGATACTATATATAATATATAATATATATAATAATAATTACCATTACAATATTATTTACCTTAATTACCTCTTATATCTTTAATCTTTATCTTTATGTATTTTTGTCTACTTTTTGTTTTTAAATGTCACTTTTACACTTTTAGTAAATGCTTATAAAACATAAGCAGCCTAACTTCCAACTTGAGCTATAATCTTTCACATTCAGCTAACAATTACTTCTACCGAACTCTTCCACAATAATATCATGTATAATTTTATAAAAACTATTTGTTTTTACGTTTTACTGTAACATGATTAAACTTCTAGTAAGTTTAAATATCAATATATATTATGCACATAAAAAATGGGTTAGTTACCATTGTCTTCTTTACTATACTCTTGCAAGTCAAACAAATGTAAAAGATAAAAAAGCACTATTATAAAATAAAAAGAATTAAAAGTTTCAACAAGAATTGGTCACACTATTAATTATCACAAAAAATAAATATAAATACAAACAAATTAAAAGTAGAGTATCCACCTACACTCACTCATTATCTCTCCCTCTCTATCAGTTTAACTGCAAACGGTCCTCAATACATTCTCTCTTATAACATACATTTCATTTCATTTACATTCTATATATTCTCTATATATATAGACAGATAAATGCAACTGAGTTATAATTAACAGTCCCTCTTAATATTATTTTAACACAATCTTGCATTGATTTCAATGGGTACTCTTCAACTAAACAACAACACAATTCCGGATTCTTCACCGTTAAAGAAATCGCCTTCTTTTCGATACACTAGAAAAAAATCAATATCAAGAACAGCAACTGAGATTGATGATATCATTAATCATTTACATGGTTCAGATCCTGTTCGTTACGAGCTCAATCGTCTTGAAAACCAACTGCGAGGTAACTTATAAGGTTACATTTCATTTAGAGAGCAGAATTTAGTCATTAATATATTGTTTCTTTAAGCTAAAGATGTTGGTTTTTTGTTACATTTTGAGGCAATATTGACACTAATTTGGGATCTTGGTATAAAACAGTATTGGAGTTTTTGTTGGTATGATATTATTAAGTACTGATACTGTTATTGTATTGCTTCTGACTTATTAGTTACTGAAAATTTTCATTTGCCGGTTAATTAACCGCCTGACAAAAAAATGCTAAAAGGATATCCTATATAACAATAATGTTCTGTTTTATAAGAAAATGCTGCACTTACCAGTAAGTATTAGACATATATATGTAGTATTAGTCTTCTTATATGATTAGTATTGTTAGCTATTAGGCTTGATATATAATTAGACAATTAATAGATTTTATCTAATAGTAAGAAAATGACTAATAATACGGCTATCTTGTTTGTTTTGGTAAAAAAAACATTACAGAATTTGGTGTGTATACTTAACATTTAAAATTGCTATTGTGTAGAAAAAGTATGTTACTACTTCCTTAAAAATGCATTTTGGAACTGAAAATTAAATTGTTTGATAAATTATGTTAAATCTTATTGTCTAAAATTGCGAGTGGTTTTGGCTGGAATACTGATTATCCTTTGTGATCAGTATGAATGCGACTTCTTTTGGTGATTGCATAAAACAATAATTCTGACATAAAAAAGGTGCATGTTTTATGTAATTTGTCATCTTTTCATTTGCTCATTGTATACCAGATAAAGATAGGGAACTGGGAGACTCGTATAACGAAATCAAGGCGTTGAAGCACCATGAACACCTTAAAGAAAAGGCTGTCGAAGAGGTTCACTTTTTTGGCAATTTTTAATCGATTATCACCATCGAGGGTTTATTTTTTTATAAATGAATCTTTGAACGTGTGATGGATTCATGGTTCATAGTCAACCTGTAATGTTTTTGTTGTTGCAGCTGAATGAAGAATTAGGTAAAGTTGATGAAAAGCTTAAGAAAACTGAATCGCTTCTAGAAAGCAAGGTACATAAATTTGTTATTCTTACTTTAACATATAATGTTAGCATTTTTTATATTTTATTAACTTGAGGGGGTTTAATGTGTTGAGTTTACAGAATTTAGAGATTAAGAAAATTAATGATGAGAAAAAGCAAGCGTTGGCTGCACAATTTGCAGCCGAAGCTACTCTTCGAAGAGTTCACGCAGCACAAAAAGATGACGAGATACCTCCTATTGAGGCTATTCTTGCTCCATTAGAGGCCGAACTCAAGTTGGTTAAAATGGAGGTAAATAAATCAAATCAAACCAAACCACACCCTCTTTGACTAACTAACAACCGAGGTCAAAGATTTATGATTGTGTTTGAGTTTTTCAGGTATCAAAGTTGCAGGATGACAATCGAGCACTCGATCGTCTTAGTAAATCAAAAGAAGCTGCACTTTTGGAGGCAGAAAGAACCGTTGAAATAGCCATGGCAAAAGCATCAATGGTTGATCATGTTCAGAACAAAAACCAGGAACTCATCAAACAGATTGAGATATGTCAGGTTAGACCTTCTTTTGTGTGTGTGTGTGTGTGTGTGTGTGTGTGTGTGTGTGTGTGTGTGTGTGTGTGATAGTGTTAACTTTTGGATTGTAGGAGGAGAACAAAATCTTGGACAAAATGAATCGACAAAAAGTTTCAGAGGTTGAGAAACTAACTCAAACTGTTCGTGAGCTTGAAGAAGCCGTTTTGGCTGGTGGAGCTGCTGCTAATGTAGTGCGCGATTATGAGCGTAGACTACAAGAGACAAATGTGAATATTTCATTATAATGAACTTTATATAATAAGTTTAAAAACCTTGGAAATTGTTAATTAGTATTAAAGTTGGTGATGTTATTTGAAACTTTTTTGTAGGAAGAGAAGAAAATGTTGGACCGTGAATTGGCTCGTGCGAAAATATCGGCTAACCGTGTTGCTGTTGTTGTGGCGAATGACTGGAAAGATACCGACAACAAAGTAATGCCTGTTAGGCAATGGCTCGAAGAAAGGCGCGTTTTTCAGGTACGCATTGCACGATGTGGTATTTTGGTTCCTTTTTTTTTTTTTTATCTAAATGATAATGTTAACTAGAAATCTGACATGTCAGATTTTTGGTTTTTTAGGGAGAATTGCAGCAACTAAAAGAGAAACTGACGATTGCTGAACGCACTGCAAAGGCAGAAGCACAGTTAAAAGTAAGTGGAGTTATATTATTTGAGGATGGTATAGTTTTTGTCGTTTCGCGTTTGAAACTTAACTTTACTCATTAAACCATAATATTTATAGGAAAAATATCAATTGCGTTTCAAAGTGTTGGAAGAAAGATTTAAGCAATCATCTCGTAATGGTGTTTCGTGTGCTTCCATTGAAAGGACAATGAGCAATATACGTGCGCCACGCCAATCTCTTGGAGGAGTTGAAAACTTATCTAGATCATCTTCTAGTAGATTTACATCAAGAACGTTACTTAAGAATGGAAATATCTCATCAAAAGTATATGATAGTAGCAAATTAGTAGATTCGGATAAACTATTTCATGATGAATATGATCATTCCGACGAGAAAGATAAGTCAAAACGCGAGGATTTTGTATCGGGGATGCTTTATGATATGTTACAAAAGGAGGTTTTAGCGTTGCAAAAAGCTTGTCATCAAAAAGATCTAACTATCAAAGACAAAACCAACACAATTGAGGTTCGTCGCGCGTGTCATATATAACTGATAACTTAAGAATGTTTTTTTATGTGTTAGTTAATAATCTGAAACTTGCAGATGTTGGAAAAAAACGTTGAGACGCTGAATAGAGCAATGGAGATCGAGGGCAAAAGAACAAGGAGAGAAATAGCTGCAATGGAAAAAGAACTTGCGTCGTTAAGGGTTGGTGTTAAAGAACGAGAAAGTCGTATGGTACGACGTACGAGCGTTCCCAGGTTAGATTTTTATATAAGTTTCATATGATTTACAACATCGCTGTGATTGACCCATAAACCATTTGATGTGTGAACCATCCCCAACCTGCCCATTTTGCCACATGTATGTAATTATTAAGTTTATGATACAAGTATACAACCATTGTATGTTGAGATTTCTAGTATTCAGCCAACAGTTGGATAAAAAGTGACAAGCAAAGTTTTTTTTTCTTTTTCTTTTTCTTTTAAATGAATAGTGATGAATATGAATTTGTTTTTTTTTTTTTTTTTTTTTTTGAAAGGCAATGTTAGTGGTTAGAGTTAATTCACGAAAATCCCCCCCCCCCGAGACTCGAACCCTGGTCTCCTCGAACACCATGTTAACATGGTGACCAATGAGGCAAAGCCCCATTGGCATGAATATGAATTTGTTACATGTGCACAAACATTGATTATCAAAATGGCTACTAACTTGCATTATCTTATGCGATTTGCAGGACTCGTGTGATAAGTTGAGTTATAAGAAGTGCAAATTCAAGGGATTACTTAGGTAGATAGGTTATAAATTATACTATTGGTTAATAATTATGTTAAAGATGTAACTTTTGGTATGTTATGTATCATTTGTGTGTTATTATATAGTCATAAAAGTTATATGAACACTACATGCCTTGCACGTGTTTGGTAACAGATTAACAGTTCCTTTCAGAAGGTTGTTGTAAGCAGTCTTTCTCTCCATAATTCTATAAATAAAAGTGTTGCAATCCAAAACTTATTCCTTTTATTAAGCTTTTAGGTTAAACACTGTATATGTGCAATTCGGTTGAATTTAGGAAACTATAACAATTGGTACTAGAGCAATTTCTTGAGACTAACTCAATATTTTCAAGATCACTAATCTTTTTCAAACAAGTAGCATGTGTTTCAAGCTCCTGATTTAAAGTTGCAAGATCCAGTTTACGGTCATCTAATTCGGAATCTACCATAGCCTTCTCTGCCTGCAAAGATACATTAATAACTTTTTTAGCTAAAACGTGATAGGTTCAAAGATTGAAAGTAGACCAAATGTATCTATTTCTAGGGTGACAAAAAGTTACCTTTACACGTTTGAACAGGATTCTAATAACTGTTGCCACAGTTATTAGAGTTTCAGACACTTTTATTTTCGCTTTATACTTATCCTCACGCTTCTTGAAGTCTTCTTAAAGTCTTCTGCTTCAGCCATTAGGATGCTCTTTCACAATAGAGAAGCAACTACCAACACAACAATATAACAATTTGTTACAAAGTTTATACAAAGAGAGGCACTAATTTTAAATTTAGGGTTTGAACTTTTGCATTTGAAACGAAAAAAAAAAAAAACATATACATATAATTCAAAGACAAATAATTAAGATTTTAATTAGTTGTTTTATGCTTATAATAGAATGATAGATGATAGATAGAATATGTAATGGGTTGGCAAGGTTGCAAAAGACGTGACGGGTCCTGAAAAGGTCGAGACGTTCAAGACGGGGTCGAGACGGGGTCGAGACGGGAGTCGAGACGGACGTTGACCAAAGTTGACTATTGAATATATAAGTATATAAATGTATATATGTGCACATATTTTAAAGCCAAAAACTTTAATTGACTAATTTGTACCCATAATCGCTATCACCGTTAATATAATACATAAAATTCAAATTAAAATACGACAAATTTGACCGATTTTACGGACTTTCTGGCTTTTTCGAAATTTGAGAGACTTTGACCTGATTTTTTTCGACTTTGACCCGAATTTTGACCATTGACTGTCATATTAGACGGTTTTCTTCGAGACGGGATGGACTAGTCACCAAACCGTCACAACGGGTGTCGCAACGGCTTGAGACGAGGTGTTTTGCAAGTACTTGTGAGGGTGCAATGATGCGCATACAATTGACATGGATGAAGTGACAAAGCTACTCGGCAAAATGGGTGTAATGATGCTACATAGTCAAACCTTTAAACACTCGTAATATAAAAAAAAAAAACATCAGCTCTATTCTTTTTTTATATAGTTTCGGTTTTTTGAAAAAAAAAAAAAAAAAAGGGAAAAAAGAAACACTCATACTTAATATATCAAAATAAAAGCAAATGAAAAAAAAATTAAATCATCAGCTCTATAAGTCTAAGTGCTCCATTTCAAATAGCATCAGCTCCGTCATTTCCACGCTCTAAAATGACAAATAGTAGATTTTAAAAAATTATGAAAATTTGAAAAATTGTTAACCAATTATTAAGGTATTTGGTTTAAAACCATGCATTAAACTTTATATATATAACCATGGTTGCAAAAATCGGAAAAAATCGTCGTGAACTCGGCGAGAACTCGAAAACTCAATCCTGGCGGGAACTCGTTTGTGAATCGGCAAAAAAATCGGTCAACGCGTAATTTATCAGTCAACGGCCGATTTCTCGGGAAAATCGGTCAACTTCTCGGTCAAATCGGTCAACTTCTCGGAAAAATCGGTCAAATCTCGAAAATTATCTCAAAAATCTAATGTTTATACATATATTTATATTAAAAGCCAACGAAAGTCAACCACCGAGTTCTCCTCGAGTTCCGAGTTCTTCAACCTTGTGTATAACCAATCCACTAACCATTTTATAAATCGAGTATCACCAAAAATCCGAACATTAAACAAACCCGTTTCACCTAATAGCATTCGGATCGGGCGGTTTCGGGTGTAACCGTTTAATGAACACCCCTACCCAAAAGCTTGACCCAATTGGCCCAAATTTGAGAGTACGGGTCTCAATTGCCATGTTTAACATCAAGACATAATAATGATGATAGTCAGAGAACATACATGATGATGCAGTAGTACGTGGGACACCTTTGGTTAAAGACAGGGGCGGAACTTAGTTATATCCGGAGGGGGTGCCCGCCCCCTCCGGATTTGAAAAAAAAAAAATTTACACTAAAAAAAAAAAATTTACTAAAAAATAAGGTTTTTTTTAGTGTTTACCCTCCTGGCAATGAAACTTTTATTAAATTTTTACATTCGCCCCACCTGTGTCCGGGTTCAAGTTCCGCCACTGGTTAAAGACGGTCGAGAAGGTGCATGTGGCCGCCCCTTTCGTTGTGAAGACGAACCTGAACCTGAACTTGTCTGAACTCTCAAGTGTGCTATCTCCTCATTCTTTCTGGCCAAACGTGTCTTTCAGTTTAGTTACCTGCATTACATTTGATGGGTTAATTATTATTATTATACATTACGATCGGATTTGAGATAAAAGCACAACCCATTCACAACATGTAAATTTAACGGAACACTATAACAAAAATAAGACCTCAAAGAAATTGTACATGTTACACAACAATACGATTCATTTGAATATGATCTTTTAATGGACGAGATATCTTACACCGTTTTAGTAAAAGACAAACAAGATGCAATGTTTTGGGTGCCCGCTTTGGATGGTTCGTATTCGATTTCGGAGGGTGTAAGTTTATTGGTAAATGAATCTATAGGCTCCATCCATGAGTGGGCAAACTTAATATGGTATAATCCAGTTCCTTTGAAAGTTCTCATATTCCATTTGTTATCTATTCGAAATTCTATACCGGTCAAGGATATTCTTTTTCAAAGAGGTATTATTCAAGAATGGTTGCTTTTGGTGTTTTAATTCGGTCGAAACGGTTAACCATTTGTTACTACATTGTCATTGGGTTTCATTAATTTGGTCGGATATTATGTATTGGTGGAATATTAGATGGGTTATGTCACCAACTCTTCTTATTTCATTTAGCATCTAATCCAAAATTATAATGGACTAAAAGAGGGCTTGTTTTGTAATGTATCAAGATATCATTTTGATGGTTAATCTTGATCATCTTAATATTATTCTTTTTTTTTTTTTTTTTTGGCTATAAGAAAAAAGTTAAAACTTTATTAAAGATCATTAACCTATGCCCTATTACACATATTAGCATATTCCTTTTAGATATAGCAAGCTTAATTAATAATTAATATAGGGTTAACTTTTTTTTTCTTCTTTTTTTAATCATCATGATTCATTTTATTTTATTTTATTTTACTATAAAATTAAATAAACTAAAAACAATATAAGTAAAAAAGTACAAGTAAAAGAAGCGTGGAAACCTATAATATGTACAAGTCAATAAGGCATGAAAAACTTTCGTTCCACGTCGGAGTTGGAGACGTACATCGGCGAAGTGAATATGCAGTGATGGGAAAACGGTACCGACACCGATGCATTACCCACTTGTACTTTCTCTCCCTATCTCTATATCTATCAATTTACCTCTGTATCCCCCCAATTTTTTTAACAAACCCTAGAATATGGCCGACGACCTAGCATTAACCAATTATCAATCTCCGGCTACCGTCGCCGGAGCTACACAACCTCCGTCATCTCGTCCGATTCCTTTCCGTGAAGATTGTTGGACCGAAGATGCCACGTCGACTCTCGTCGATGCTTGGGGCCGGCGGTACCTTGAACTTAACCGAGGTAATCTCCGGCAGAAGGATTGGCAGGACGTTGCAGACGCCGTTAACGCTCGTCATGGTCATACGAAGAAAACTCGCCGGACCGATGTTCAGTGTAAGAATCGTATTGATACTTTGAAGAAAAAATATAAGGTTGAGAAAGCTAGGGTTTCAGAATCTAATGGGCAGATTACTAGCACCTGGCCGTTTTATTCTCGATTAGATCCGTTAATCGGATCCGCCGCGATGGCGAAGAAGTCGTCGGCAACGATGACACCGTCTCCGTCACCGCCGACCGGAGTTCCGCTACCGTACAGAAAACCTCCGACGATGTTATCATCGCCTCAATTTTCTACACCGCTTGCGATTCTTCCGCAGAAACGACCCGCACCAGTTGCACCGGCTGTTGACGAATCGTATTTCCGTAGGAATTACTCAGCGGTTGCAGCTGCTGCTGCGGCAGCTGAAGAAGAAGGTTCAGAGGATGACGTGTCATTAGAGAGTAGTGAAGATGAAGGTGCTGCCGGTGGAGGGGAAGGAGGGAGGAAGGAAAGTGGCGGTGAAACGGATTCGATGAAACGATTGGCTAGTGCAATTGAAAGGTTTGGTAAGATTTATGAACGAGTTGAAGGTGAAAAACAGAAACAGATGATTGAATTGGAGAAACAAAGGATGCAATTCACCAAAGATTTGGAAGTGCAAAGGATGCAGTTGTTTATGGATACACAGGTTCAGCTGGAAAAGATTAAGCAAGTTAAGAGGAATGTTTCAGATGATGATGTTTACAGTTGATCTCTCCTATTTGATGAAGATGATAATTGTTATTTGCATTCTGGTATTTATGCATATGCTGAAAAAAGAAGGTATATATAATATCCGGATGGTTTTCAAGGATGAGGATGGTTTTTTAACTGTAAGAGTAATTATTACAATCTTTAGTTAAGAATGTTAATGTTGTAGTTACATCTATTCAGAACCCATTAATCTTTCTTTCAGAAATTTGGTCTCTTGTTTTACTTTTTGTTCAAGTTGCATAATTTGATTGCTGTTACTGATATATGGTCCATTCTTGCTATAAATCTATTTGGTCTATTGCATTTATACAATCAGGCTTGAATTTTGTGTTTACTGGTTAAAAATCCAATATTTCCTTCCAATGTTATTTTGGGTTCATCCTATGTTGATTCTTTGTTTAGAATGAGCATGGTCTTCTTGCTAATAGTTCCTGCACTTTTGATTTTATCTTACTGCTTGCAGCCTTGTAAGGTGTCAATTGGTACTGCATTCTATCTTGACAAAATTGTGAACTTAGGATTATGTATGTAAATGTGGTATGTTACTGCAAGGTTGATGCAGCCTGCATAGGTTTAGTTAAGAGAAACCTGAAGGTTTCTTGCAGGACCCTGCTTCATATCAACATGCATGAGGTGAGCATTTGTATTAGGAATTGAGGTGAGTACATGTGTAGATCGAATAGCCTGGATTCAGTTATTTGGGACAGGTGTCCAGTGCCTTCAAAACTGTGTCTCTGGATGTTCAAAACTGTTCACATTATAAGAAACAAGTTTTGGAATAATTTTATTGTTTGAGTTGTGACTCAGTTAGAGGATATAGCAGCCTTAAAGTATATTGTATGACAGCTGAAAGTCTTCTGAACCCGTTTGAGGGAGGTCAACATTAGGTTGCTTTAAAAGTTAAATATGACCAAACTAAAGTCACAAATGGGTACTTTAGTTTCAGGCGATTGGGGTTGGTATACTACTCGTGTGTGTAGTCGTTTAAGTAGATTCACAGACTTTGTATACAAATTGCAGCTCGAAATCGTTTACAGGGGATTAATATATGTTCTTCTGGATGCAAGAGCACTACACTTGTCAAAGATTATTGCTTTATTTTGTTACAGTTAACATATATATGTGTATCAGAAATATAGATCAACAACTTGGTGATTGATACACTTAACTATTTTATCAATGGTATATGAGACGACCCAAGAGAAGTTCCACATGAAATGTGTGACGAGACATAATTTTGCCAAAAGTTACTAAAAGAGTAAAAGTCAAATCAATATTGCTAACAAACAATGAATAAAAAATTGATAATTACTGAAAAGGTTATATACATTGTTTGTTCCTTGCAAAAAAATGTCGAAGGAACACATAAAAATGTAAATAATTAAACTATGTAATCACCTTGTTAGATTATTAACGTGATACTCGAATAAAAGAATATCAGACGCATTTATGCAAATCAAATGTTTAGATTTGTAATACACAGTACACTTGCAGTTAGCTGCAAATTTGATTGCGTGATTGTGCCCTTGTTAATATTGTGTCCCTGTTAATATGTAACACCTCGTCCCCGTCGGATTGAGAAAGAAACTTTGAGGTCCATTCATAATGGAAACTTTTTACCAATGGTCGAGTAGCAAAGTAGTACCCGTTGTCTTAGGCTCTGTTCCAGAGTTTTTTATTAAAAGAAAAGAAGGGAAGAGAAATGATTATTACAAGAAAGAAAAGAAGGTGAATGATTTGCAATTGAAATGAACTTGGGAACAGAAAAGATAGGAACGCTTCTTTTCAATCCAAATCTGCCTAACTTGGAAGGGAAATTATGAGGGAAAAATAGACTCAATTCCCCTCTTCCCCTTCAATTCTTTTCTTCCCTACAAAAATCTCAGGAACACCTTTTTTTTCTATACAATCTGTTTCCTTCTTTCTAAATCCCTTCTTTTACTTCCAAAAATGAACTTGGGAACAGAGCCTTAAAGTTGGGCCCACCATGTGTAAGCCTTTGCCAAAATGGACACAGGTTCGAGTCTCACTCTTGGCAAGGATTTACAACCATTGACAAAGTGGATAATACTCGTTCATGTAACATTGGGCTATTCAGTAGAGGTATTTTACAAGCATCTGGCTCTTACGGAGTGAGTTTGGGGAGTTTACAAAGGAAACAGTGAAACACAGGGTTTGATTGTATCTGCCTTGCAAATTACTTCGCTTTTATATTTTACAACATTACTTCCATTTTATACATGCAATCATTCTTTAGGATCACAACTTCGCTTAGTATCAGCTAAAAAAGATGCTAATATAGTTGTTAGCAAGTAGAGTCGGTAAATTTTCAAGTAGGAATTACATTAATTTCTTCGCATGTACCGTTAGAATTCCCCTAGTTCGCTTGTGATTTATAAATAGCTTCGGCACAAAATAACAAACTGTGTCTCCAATGCATAAATGGTTGGGAGTTCACGTTCTCACAAAAGTGGGAAGTTTATTGTTAGTTTTTCTCCCTCATTCGAATAGGTGAACTTGAATCGTCCAAATCTTACAGAGAAAAAGGATATGTAATTTTCATGTACGAATTACACTTGACCAGAGGAATACTAACAGAAGAAAGAGCAAGAGCATTTCAACTACATGATGTTTCTGATCATCCCTAAGATATACGAACTAAATAAAGTATTCATATATAGGTGAAAATTGTAACAACATTGGCTACTTGTATCTATGTTTTTGTTACATGCTACTGCTCAAGGGAATCTTAGGCATTTCATTCTAAAAGTTTGGTTATTGATAAGAGAAATGCAAGACTTTAGTCAATGGATGACTTAATTCTCTCAAAACAAGCTGATGGATTAGTAGTATTGAAAACCAAAATCTATATATTCATTATGAACAAACTAATGTAACTTCAAGAAATAAACTGTAGCAATTGTTCAATTTTTTCTGGTTTTGTCTGGTTTTGTTTAACTCAATCATCTTCTGTGTACGAAAAAAGTAAAAAAAGTGTACATGGTGACGTAAAAACTCTCAGTTAGGGTTTTATCAGCAGAAAACAACATGCAAAATCACAATTGAATTTGTAATATTCCTAATCACACCTGATTAAACACCAATTCGACCCTAGGGCAAAGAATGCAAAACGCCTCACGCCTAAACAAAGATATGCTACCCGACTTTGGAGTTAACTCTGGTTGGTAAAAAATGAATCGGGCATACAGTTTGAGTCCTTCACGAGCATAAGCTTAGTTAGATTAACCCATCACCAATCTGCAATTGATGTGAAAGGTTTATAACATTTCATTGATTAACAACAAGTGAATTTAGAAACTGTATAAAGATGACTTTACCATTTTAAGCTCTCTTGAATGTTGGAACCCGAGATAAGGTCTTCAAGTTCGTCAATGATAGCTTCATAGCAGAATACATATTGATCCTGAAGCATACAATACAATGTGAGTATCAAAAGTATTGCAGCTTTTCATGTTTGATTATACAGTCTGATTATTTGATCAATTATAGGTTAATTATATGAAACAGTTTTATACTAAATGCAACAATACTGATTATCAGTAAACATAAAATCACCTAGACATAATTTATTAACCAAATACAAGAGACGTTTGGTCAGAAATGTATCTTTATTTTCAAACGATATTTCTTTTAGGACATTTGTGTTATATTGTCAAACACACAAACAACTGAACATCTAACTTTACCAGTTTTAAAAAGCAAGAACGCATACAAACACTATCACATATTTATGTAAATGGGACATACCAATGTTTGGACCATCCCCATTCGCTGAGCCCTGAAAGTGCTTACAGTTTTGACAAGATCTAAGGCAGTCATGTCACCAACTAAAATTCTTTGGATGGTGTTATGAATTGCACAATATGTTCCAGTTCTACCTATACCTGCACTGTATAACAAGTAATAATTTATCATGTACATGTAAAGTAATATCTCGAAACATCTTTACTGCACATATGGTTGTTGTAAGAATCAGCCAAACCTGCAATGCACCACAATTGGCCCTTTCGATGATGGCAGATGACATAATCTTCTAAAAATGTCTCGAACAGCCAAAGTGTCATATGGAACTCCATGATCAGGCCATTCAGGATATTGAATATGTAACACAGGTAGAGCGGGACCCTCTGACTGAATCCAGGTGAATGTACAAGAATCAGTGCCAACAATGTGTGTGTGCGTGTGCGAGCATGCGTGAGTGCGTGTATGTATGTATATGAGAGATATTATTATTATTGTGTAACTGACAAACCTCTTCACGATTCACCTCCATGTGTCGTAACACTAATGAGCTGTCGGTTGTTATTATGCTTCGGGTAACAGTAGAGATATTGCCAAACAATCTTGGACCGTTCTCTGCTTGAAAATAGTCTCCACACTTTTGGATCTATTATGAAATTGAGTCTAAAATTAGGCAGATGAAACATCAATATTAAAAGAAACAACGGAATGATGGTTGTACATAAATGTAAATTTATATCCCTGTATCTTATTTCTATAAAATAAAACAAGAAAATAAGAACAGTATCAACCGATATGGTAGAAACTCTGTTAGACTATAATAGATGATAGCTTAAGACTTCAATTAACAGATATCAAATAGACAATGACATGACTAATTTAGTTCGATAACACATTTATTACCAAAATCTACTATTTTATTGGAAATACAAGAAATGAAATATAATTATAAAAGTTGATAGAGACTGTATAAAGTTCAATACCCGGTTGTGATCAACTAGCTTAGTGAGCATCACAATTGCTGGACAATGATTCTGGAGTACCATTTCCCAGAAATCTTCGAAGGTTTCAGGAAGGGGGCCTTGAGTTGCTATGAACCGAGAAACACTCTCAGATGGATTAGCCTATATCATAATGGAAACTTTTCATTAAGCTTAAAGATCTCAAATTTGGTTTCATTCTAATAAATACATAATTTCTATATAGAATATTGGATGACCTCTGCTGTTATAAAGCTAGCATTAATGTATCCCATTGCTGATGGCCTGTGATCTTTGCATGGATCAATAACAACCCTGTTTGCATCAACTGAAAAAAAAAAGTTCAACGCCACTAATTGTTATTTGACTTATTTCAATACATAATGATATATTGGCACATGGAAGGAAAATGATAAAAAAAGAGTGTGAGTAGCATACATGGTACAACATCAGAGTAGCGGTTTTTTCTACAATTAACATGTAGTCTAGCCACCGAGCAGCTACTATTGACTTCTGATGACATCATCCTAAGATCCTTCATTACAAAATGGATCCAATATTAGCCACATACGCGTATTAAAAAACTTTTGACCTAACTATATGCATATATAACATGGATATAAACCACCAAGAATTAATACTGCCTCACAAATTTACAAAAGTTCCTTGTACTATCATTCCTATCAAAATCACTAAAACATCATTCTTTTATAGTCATTAAAGAAACTAAGCAAGTTCTATATCAAGAATACAACAAGCACTTCACTTGTTTTCTATATATCAACTGACGATAATGATAAGTTTGCCTGCATGTAGTAACTTAGTCTATTTAATTTGTGAACAACAGGGATCTGTATGAAGTTGTTAAGAAAAGCAAAGGAATACAAATAACTTTTATTAGCTTTCACGTCTAAATAAGAGTATACACAATACAGGCTATACATAGCCCATGTTGATAGCTCTACATAACACCCTAAACTACTTAGTTCATATAACTTCTTATACTTCTCTAATCTCAATGATAAATTACCTTTTAATTATTAAGGTAAAGTTTAATTTAACTGGCTCTTGATGCAGCCGATATCCCCTCCTAAGTACATGCCACGCCATTGTAACGTATGGGTAACTTAGTACGCGTGTTTCCTCAATCTGGATACTAGTTAACAATTAGAGTTTATCAGCCTATTTAGGTCAAATTTTGACCTAAATGATTAAGCTACTATTATTGCATGAAATGAGAATATAAAAAGAAATTTGAGTGTTACCACAAACAATATCACTCCAAAATACAATTATCTCTTTCTAAGCCTAATACTAAGGCCCATAGTTTAGCTAATAACAAGCCAAAAAGTCATAAGCCTGAGTTTACTGGCCTTTAATCCATGTGTAATTTATATTCAAGTCAATTGCGTAATAAAATAACTAAAATAAGATTAACCGTACGAACTAATCAAATTAGGGCATATAAGCACAAAGAGAAACCTGCAAAATTGAAAACTCTTGTTCGATAACTGAATACTGATCAGTCTGTTTAGCTTTTAAAAACTTGAGAGCTTGAACGCAGTAACGAATTTGATCGGGTTTAAGAGCCAATTTTGGAGGAAATCGAGTAGACATATCGAATGAATTCAAAGAAATAGAAGATGATGATGACGACGATTTTTGAATTTTAGCCCCGTTGGAAGCAGCCATCGCCGATTTACGGCTCCGACTACGTGACGATTTGACGTTGCCCGTGGTGGTCCGGTGAGCTTGAAATCGTCAAAAGTGGTGGATGTGAGATTGTGAGAGCTGCCCGACCACTGATGGTTTTTAATTATTTGGTCTAGTCTGCTTTAGAACGGGCAGCGAGCCAGGTCACCTTTTCCTTTCCTTTAAATCAATAAATAAATAAAATTTTAATTTTAACCAGTGAAATTACCCGTGAAAATACGGGTATATGATTCCATTTTTTTGCTAAAAAAATAAAAAATGGGCAGCGAGCCAGGTCACCTTTTCCTTTCCTTTAAATCAATAAATAAATAAAATTTTAACCAGTGAAAATACGGGTTTGTTTAAACAAAACAGTTTAATAATATATATTACGTATTAAGTGAATGTAAATGTTAAAGTCATTTAGTTTATTGACCCGTGGAACCACGGATTTCGACTAAGAAACTTGTCGTTGATTTTACAAACATAAAGTTCGCTCCAAGTTGAGTATTTATATTTATATTTTTAATAATAATAATAATTATTATTATTATTATTATTATTATTAAATATCTTTTAAATTTTAAAATTACAATTTAAGAGAGATTAATATTTCCTTTTATAAAAGATTTTGTATTATTTTTTTAATTAAATTAATATATAATTATGACATCATCATTATAAAAAATAAAGGGTAATTTAACTTAATCATAATGTCGTCATTTTGGAAGTTTATTAGACTATATAAATAGATTATAAAATGACTTGATTTTGTCATAAATATTGAACAATTTTTTTTTCTTTTGCAAAGCAATATATACATATACATTATACACTAGTTGAAGGACTCGTAGAATCATGAGTTAGTTTAAGAAAAATGGTGAATGATATATTATATTTGATAAATGTTATTAAATTTGATCATTAATGAATTATATATATATATAACTAACTAAAACATAGTAACTAACTACATGAAGTATATTTATAACTATAACTTTTTAATGTGGAACTCTAGTTCTACAAACATATTGATGGATAGAATAAATGAACTATCTTTATTCTCTCACCACTATTTTTCAATAATAATAATATAATTAAATTATAATTATTATATTATAATAAATTTTACTTAAAATTTTGAATATTTATATTGTTAATAATAATTATTACTAATAATAAATGTCTCTTAATTTTTTTAATTAAAATACTATTATTATTTGAAAGTTATGCAATATCTTCAAAATTTGTATATGTGTTCATGTGGTGAATTGTAAATAATTGTATAATTTATTTTAAAGATTGTAAATATAGTCATGAGAGTGTTTTATTATAAGGTTGTACATAATGTTTCAAATATTGTAAATATGGTCATGAGAGTGTTTATCATAAGATTGTACATAATGTTTCAAATATTATACATATGATAACAGGGGTGTTTTACCATAAGATTATACATAATATTTTACATAATGTACATTTATTTAACCTGTTTTAATTTTTACTAAATATAATTAATTATTTTAATGACATCATCATTGATTGAATGTCTTCGAAATTTTCTTTTTTCTTTTAAATTTTTTATTAATCTTGAATAATATTTATTTATGACATCATCAATTTAGAGATTTAATGAATTTATAAATTATACATTAAACAGAATAAAGTGTTAGTCAATAATCATAACAAGAAATAAAAATAACAATATTTAATTGCTAATTAATTTAATTTACTTTATTTACTTTTAAACAAACTTGTTAATAAGAAATTAAAATAAACAACAAAACTAAGCAACATACATAAAACTATACTTTTTAGGTATAACTAGTTACCAAAATACTCCAAAGTTGAGTTATTTACATGTTTTATATTGTAAATAGTGATTTGTCACCATAATTAATATTTAATATATTACTAATTAATATTCGTTTGTAAAAGAGAATGATATTGTTTCAACCTCGCGACATAACCATCTTGTCGCATCCTATGAAACATCTTTTCTTATAAAATTCTAATTTAAATTCATATAAAATCTTGACTAACGTAACATTGACCAATTTTGACGGCAAAAGTTGACTTTGACCAACTGAATCCGATGTTCACCCATTGACCAATTAATTAGACGAATTTTTTCAAAAATCTAAAACTCTTCTAGAAAAGATGACTCATAAATTATTATAAATTTTTTCAAAATGATATCATATAACAGAAAAAAGTATTAAAAAGACTTTTCTATGCTGCTAATTATTGCCTTTTGAACACATCATTGGCATCCCTATGTATATGTACATCGATATCTAGATGTATATGCATATATTTTAGTACGTAGATATATACATATAGATGTATTTCGGTTGATACTTGATATATCGATAAATTGTCATCCATATCCGTTCCACAAAATATTTAGATCATGTATATACATGATCATATCAATTATTTGTCCTGTTTGGGCTCCAAATATTGGACCACATTATTTTGCAACTACCCACTTTGTGGCGGACCAGGAGCAGCGGCAGGCCCAAAAGGTAAGAAAGTCGATGGTGGCGCAACAAAATTTGCGTGTGGTCCATACGAAGGATTACATGGTGGGCCTGTTATATGGGCCAAAGGTGTACGCGACCTGAACTGGAAAGGGGCCGCATGTGAAGTGTTGGCCATAATTGTAACGACCCTGGTTTTTTCAACGTTTAATTATTAATAATTTATTATTAATGCTTGTGTTTTAATAAACGTGTTCTTATACGTGTTACTTGTTACCGTATTTAACTTTTCATGGCCCGACTTGTCTTTGTGACACACGTACTTTTCACGAATAATATTTTCGAATATTATTTACATTCATGATTAATTAATATTGATCATTTTTAATTAACTAATGTAACTAGTTAATTACTTGGGCTTTGTTTATTTAATTTGTTACTTACTTGGACTTGGGCCTTTATTATTGGAAATGGACTTGGAAGCCCACCCTACTCTCTTAATGGACTTGTAAGCCCATCTTATATGCTAGTATTTCATTAAGGATTAAACTAGATTAATTAGTGTTATGTAAAGACTAGTTACTTGTATACTTACACCACTTTCCCATACCATTTAGCTTTAATATCATTTCAAGCTCTCACCACCTCCCCATGCATGAAAGTAGATTTGAACCTTGCCCCTTTTGGCTCCCTTAAAACCGTCGGTTTTGGTGTGTAGGAGGGAGGAGTTCAAATTTTTTTTTTTTTTTTTGTATACTTATTTACTAGTATTACTTCCTCATTTCTTCACACACACATACTTACACTTTCTCTCAACTTTCTCTCATATTTTTTCTCTCAAATATTGTAAGTAACAAAATTTTTTCTTCTTCTTTTTCTTGTTCCAAAACCGAATACATCATCATCATTTTAATTACTTGCTTTGTTACTTGTTTCTTGTTTATGTTAAAGATCAAGTTTTCTAACTTGTATCTTCATGTAATCTTGGTTACTTTCATCTTTTGTTTGATGAAGAACCAAGGACAAGGATCTAAACTTGTTAGTTTATGGTTCTATACTTAAATGTTTTCAAGATTTAAAGTTCCTAAGTTTCATAATCATACTTGTGTTCATGTTTTGTAGACTTAAATCCTAAGATCCAAACTTTGATTTGAATCTTCCTAAGTATGAAACAAACATGAACATAATACTTGTACTTTAGTTTAATTCTTTCTTTTGTACGTATTTTAAAGTTGTGATGTTGTTAATTTGGTCAAGTATTACTAGTTAATCTTGATCTCATATTTCTTGAAACTAAAAGTTAACTTTATAAGTTCAAGAACATGGAGGTTTAACTTTCTAGTTACAACTTCATATACTTGTGTTGGATCTAAGTTTCTATAGCTTATGGTCTTCTAAATTTGTTGTAAATAAGAGCTTATAAGCTTATATACATGTTACAAGTTGAAAATCTAAGTTTCATAACTTATGGTTTCATTAAAGTGTAGATCCAAGTTTTGTAACTTAGGATCTAACTTAAGAACACTAGATCTAGACTTTCTAGTCTAGGATCTTTAAGATCTAGCTAAGATCTAAGTTCTACAACTTATGATCTTAATTATTTAGTTTACTTTCAAGTTTGTAGCTTAATATTACTAGTAGAACTCATGTATGTGTCGGATCTAAGATCTTGATGTAACTTTGGTTCATCAAACTACATACAACTCTTAAGTGAGTTGTGCTACATATCTTAGACTTACATTAGTGTTATGATGGTCAAAACTTGGTAAAGATGATGCACACACATCAATGAGTTGTACACTTGAAGCTATACGCATCAAAGATGAGAACCGTGATGAGCATCAAGCACCAAGAACCCACTGGAACACCTTTACTTACTGTTTCTGGAACTGATCTGACTACCTGGGCTACTGGAAAGTTGATTTTCAGTTAGTTCATTTCGATTATATGATTTTCCATTTAGACCTCTTCTTAATCCGAGTTACGGTTTAGGATCTATGGCCTCCCGAAAGTCACTACACCCTATTAACGTTGTGCTGAAATTTCTGACCTACTCGCACTTAAACCGTCACCACGGTCAAACGAAGATGAGTTTGGTTCTGGAAATTGGTCAGCCTCTAGGGGACTCATATACGGAGACATGGCCACCAGTCTCACCCTATTTAAGTTTGTATAGAGGTCGTGGTGACTGAACGAAGTCAGCCCTTGTTTCAAACCCTAGTCTTGACTTAAAAATTACTTTATACTTTTTGTTTAATGATGAATGATGATGGTACTTAAGACCTAATTTACATACTTTTAAACCCTTGGGAACGATTTACTGACTTAGTAACTTTTGACTTAGGTTGAGGACCTTTCGGACCAACCACTTGCTTACTATTCCCACGTATCGACTTTTACTACTTTCCACTGTGAGTTATAGCATTCCTTTTTACTTTAACTATTTTGGGAACTGAGAATACATGCGCATTTTACGTTTTACATACTAGGCACGAGTACTTAAACTTTATATATTTGTGGGTTATACAACGGCATAAACTTTCCCCTTAGCTCGGTAACGTTTAGTCATTGGTCTTTGAACCGGTGAACGTGAATCTTAGATATGGATCCATAGGATTTGACATCCCCACTCGGGCTAGTAGCGCTAGCATTTAACGGGTGTTTAATACTTCGTAAACTTACACACTCGCCAAGTATACTTTTAGGGGGTGTTATTTACGTTAAGTTAGTTACCAAGCGCCCACGGTTATACATATACTTTTCATACTGTTTTGAAATGCTGTTTGAAGCACTTAAATCTCGTGGCCTACCTTACGTTACTGTTATACTTAAACTATAGCTCACCAACCTTTGTGTTGACGTTTTTAAGCATGTTTTTTCAGGTGCTTAAGGTTTGATTGCTTCCGCTGTAGTTGCCATGCTTTGTAGACTCCCGCTGCGCTTATTAGAGATGTCTTCGCATGAAACGTTTATTTTGCATTCAAGCTTTGTTACTTTTGAAACAATGAATTTGTAACGACCTGTGGGTCACGTACTATTATTAATTGCTTCTATTCATAGAAGCATACTATCGGTTGTTAAACATTTGACGTTGGTTATGACGTCACCTTTTCTTATGAATGCAAACTTATTTTGAAACAGCATATAGTGTTTGACCTTGTAATGATCTTGTTGTTGATGAATCGTGCACGATGGTTTTGTACGGGGCATCTCAATAATGGCTCCTTATTGGGGTATGAGCTGCTGTTGGGCCACGATGATTTCCAGGAGACGGGCTTGTGTGTTGCCAGAGGTCCGTTGGGGAGGGTTAGTGTAGTGACCCGAACTTTTCCATGTTTATATATATTAATTGAGATTGATATTTACATGATTAAATGTTTCCAACATGTTAAGCAATCAAACTTGTTAAGACTTGATTAATTGAAATATGTTTCATATAGACAATTGACCACCCAAGTTGACCGGTGATTCACGAACGTTAAAACTTGTAAAAACTATATGATGACATATATATGGATATATATATAGTTAACATGATACTATGATAAGTAAACATATCATTAAGTATATTAACAATGAACTACATATGTAAAAACAAGACTACTAACTTAATGATTTTTAAACGAGACATATATGTAACGATTATCGTTGTAAAGACATTTAATGTATATATATCATATTAAGAGATATTCATACATGATAATATCATGATAATATAATAATTTAAAATCTCATTTGATATTATAAACATTGGGTTAACAACATTTAACAAGATCGTTAACCTAAAGGTTTCAAAACAACACTTACATGTAACGACTAACGATGACTTAACGACTCAGTTAAAATGTATATACATGTAGTGTTTTAATATGTATTTATACACTTTTGAAAGACTTCAATACACTTATCAAAATACTTCTACTTAACAAAAATGCTTACAATTACATCCTCGTTCAGTTTCATCAACAATTCTACTCGTATGCACCCGTATTCGTACTCGTACAATACACAGCTTTTAGATGTATGTACTATTAGTATATACACTCCAATGATAAGCTCTTAGGAGCCCATGTGAGTCACCTAACACATGTGGGAACCATCATTTGGCAACTAGCATGAAATATCTCATAAAATTACAAAAATATGAGTAATCATTCATGACTTATTTACATGAAAACAAAATTACATATCCTTTATATCTAATCCATACACCAACGACCAAAAACACCTACAAACACTTTCATTCTTCAATTTTCTTCATCTAATTAATCTCTCTCAAGTTCTATCTTCAAGTTCTAAGTGTTCTTCATAAATTCTACAAGCTCTAGTTACATAAAATCAAGAATACTTTCAAGTTTGCTAGCTCACTTCCAATCTTGTAAGGTGATCATCCAACCTCAAGAAATCTTTGTTTCTTACAGTAGGTTATCATTCTAATACAAGGTAATAATCATATTCAAACTTTGGTTCAATTTCTATAACTATAACAATCTTATTTCAAGTGATGATCTTACTTGAACTTGTTTTCGTGTCATGATTCTGCTTCAAGAACTTCGAGCCATCCAAGGATCCGTTGAAGCTAGATCCATTTTTCTATTTTCCAGTAGATTTATCCAAGGAACTTAAGGTAGTAATGATGTTCATAACATCATTCGATTCATACATATAAAGCTATCTTATTCGAAGGTTTAAACTTGTAATCACTAGAACATAGTTTAGTTAATTCTAAACTTGTTCGCAAACAAAAGTTAATCCTTATAACTTGACTTTTAAAATCAACTAAACACATGTTCTATATCTATATGATATGCTAACTTAATGATTTAAAACCTGGAAACACGAAAAACACCGTAAAACCGGATTTACGCCGTCGTAGTAACACCGCGGGCTGTTTTGGGTTAGTTAATTAAAAACTATGATAAACTTTGATTTAAAAGTTGTTATTCTGAGAAAATGATTTTTATTATGAACATGAAACTATATCCAAAAATTATGGTTAAACTCAAAGTGGAAGTATGTTTTCTAAAATGGTCATCTAGACGTCGTTCTTTCGACTGAAATGACCACCTTTACAAAAACGACTTGTAACTTATTTTTCTGACTATAAACCTATACTTTTTCTGTTTAGATTCATAAAATAGAGTTCAATATGAAACCATAGCAATTTGATTCACTCAAAATGGATTTAAAATGAAGAAGTTATGGGTAAAACAAGATTGGATAATTTTTCTCATTTTAGCTACGTGAAAATTGGTAACAAATCTATTCCAACCATAACTTAATCAACTTGTATTGTATATTATGTAATCTTGAGATACCATAGACACGTATACAATGTTTCGACCTATCATGTCGACACATCTATATATATTTCGGAACAACCATAGACACTCTATATGTGAATGTTGGAGTTAGCTATACAGGGTTAAGGTTGATTCCAAAATATATATAGTTTGAGTTGTGATCAATACTGAGATACGTATACACTGGGTCGTGGATTGATTCAAGATAATATTTATCGATTTATTTCTGTACATCTAACTGTGGACAACTAGTTGTAGGTTACTAACGAGGACAGCTGACTTAATAAACTTAAAACATCAAAATATATTAAAAGTGTTGTAAATATATTTTGAACATACTTTGATATATATGTATATATTGTTATAGGTTCGTGAATCAGCCAGTGGCCAAGTCTTACTTCCCGACGAAGTAAAAATCTGTGAAAGTGAGTTATAGTCCCACTTTTAAAATCTAGTATTTTTGGGATGAGAATACATGCAGGTTTTATAAATGATTTACAAAATAGACACAAGTACGTGAAATTACATTCTATGGTTGAATTATCGAAATCAAATATGCCCCTTTTTATTAAGTCTGGTAATCTAAGAATTAGGGAACAGACACCCTAATTGACGCGAATCCTAAAGATAGATCTATTGGGCCTAACAAACCCCATCAAAAGTACCGGATGCTTTAGTACTTCGAAATTTATATCATATCCGAAGGGTGTCCCGGAATGATGGGGATATTCTTATATATGCATCTTGTTAATGTCGGTTACCAGGTGTTCACCATATGAATGACTTTTATCTCTATGTATGGGATGTGTATTGAAATATGAAATCTTGTGGTCTATTATTATGATTTGATATATATAGGTTAAACCTATAACTCACCAACATTTTTGTTGACGTTTTAACCATGTTTATTCTCAGGTGATTATTAAGAGCTTCCGCTGTCGCATACTTAAATAAGGACGAGATTTGGAGTCCATGCTTGTATGATATTGTGTAAAAACTGCATTCAAGAAACTTATTTTGTTGTAACATATTTGTATTGTAAACCATTATGTAATGGTCGTGTGTAAACAGGATATTTTAGATTATCATTATTTGATAATCTACGTAAAGCTTTTTAAACCTTTATTAATGAAATAAAGGTTATGGTTTGTTTTAAAATGAATGCAGTCTTTGAAAAACGTCTCATATAGAGGTCAAAACCTCGCAACGAAATCAATTAATATGGAACGTTTTTAATCAATAAGAACAGGACATTTCAGTTAGCATGTGAAGAACTTCCCTGCTGTTTTGATGTAGATACCTACATGGCTACATCTTTCACCAAACCTATAATGTCCACAACTAAAATTGCGACAAACCTCTGGAGTATTATCCAGGCGAGTGTTTCCCGTTGAAGGGTTAGTAGTTTGCATGCTAAGGATGTGGGAGCATAAGGTGTTCTTTGAGATTCGAGTGTCACTCGCTTTTTTTCTTTGAAGTTGCATCTCCTCAAGTGTAATCATGGAACAGACCATATTGAAATCATGGAATGGTTTGCTATGGTGAATGATGTGAGATGCATGAGGAAAGCGATCACTTAGTCTGTTTATCGCATAAGGTACCAACTCATCTTCATCAACATCCGTTCTTATATTGCTTAACATCGCAGTAATCGAGTCAAGCTTTCGAAAATATTGTTCAGACGAGAGATCATTAATGTTTAAAGCTCGTTTTTCTCCGTGTAATTCAACAACTTGTGTTAGTCCCTAAAGAAGCCTAGATCGACCGGTTTGTGAGTGATTAGTGGGTTAGAAGTATTAGTTATTCAAGAACACAAGAGAGGAAAGGATAAGTTGAGTAAGTGTCAAGATAGATAACTAGATACAATAGTTGTGGGGAGGTTGTTTATATATGACAACCTCCATGGTTACAAAAGTTACATAGTTAACAAGGTAAAACAGTAAATACATTACAAATAAAAGATAAAATCATGCGCCACTAATCTATTACATAAACATTTGTCAACAATCTCCCCCTTGGCGTGTGGTTTTCAAAAAAATATCATCTCCAGATCATCAGCTCTGACTTGCACCTTCTGAGGCCTTTCTCTTAGCTTCTTCCTCAGCTTTCATCGCTTTAATCACATCACTTCCTGGTGTATAGTTTCTTTCATAGTGTTTGGGAATGATGAACTGTTTGAGGCTGGTGATCTTGTATTCAAATCGTGGTACATATTGAGAACCCGTGAAGTAGTTATTTTTCCTGTTAATCCCTAACGAAGTATCAAATTGCCTCATGTACAGCCTGAATTCAAGAAGTTCATTGATGTGATTTTCCATCTCGTTCGTCATCAGCTTTTGATGGTTCCATATGTTCTCTGTTCGTTTGCAAATGTCGAAAAACTTTAGAGCATGCTTGAGGGTTCCATCAGAGTATTTGGGCAGCTCGGATTTGCGAATGAATATGGGTTTTTTAATTTTGTTGCAAAAAATGAAGCCTTCTTCAGGGGGCGTCCAAGCAATAGCATATCTTGAATTGAGACAAATCCAGAGTATCGATGGTTTGATTAGGTGCGGAGAGCAGAATCTTCTTTCGAATTGATTCGACACCTAGCTGCAGATCATATAGAGAAGCCAGTTTAATTCGGTCTTTCATGAACCTTCTCACCCTTTCGATTGCCGTTTCGATAACCCAAGTCTTTCTTATTTTGTTTCTCAACCAATTGTATAGAAACAATACGTCAACCGGATTGAGTTCAATCAGATCATACTCTGAGAACGTGTATTCATGGTCGTTTGAACGAATTACTCTAAAAAATGGAGTATACACTCTCTTAGATAATGATCTGCAGAACACACTGTTTATGACGATAATCGGATTCTCTTTCTGGTCTTCCATTTCAAACTCATCCCAGTTCTTATAAACCCTCCTTTGGTAACGGTACATTATCAACTTTTCTTTGTCATTGAGGAAATCATAACACCCGATTGGTTTGAACCTTTCAGCTACTGGCACATTTTTGAGTTTATCTTCACTAACGAAGATCCTATGAGCTTGTTCCTCCAGCTAACAGCCCTGTAATACTTCTTCAGATTGAGGTTCACCAAGTTTGATCGGAAGTGATATGTGTTTGTTGAATTCTCCATGTTGAGGATCGGATGACGTGGATTGATCAGGAGGTGGTGGAGCGGTTGGTTTGGGAAACCTTGGTGCAGGTTCACTGGTGTATTCCTGAGTGACAAACCGGTCAAATTCATTCAGATCTTCCTCGTCCGGAGCTTCTAAGTTTACGTAATTTTCTTTAGTGAATGCTCCTTCAATGACCGTAGTAGGTTGGTGTTTCAATTTTGTGAAGAATTCTTCCTCTTCTTCTTCTTCAGATTTTGGGATGATAAGCTGTGGTGCGAATGAGATGATTGTTTCAGACTGAGAAGTGATGGGTTCGACGTCAGGATTTGTGTACACAACCATAGCAAGGGTGGTTTTAGCTGAGGTAACCACTACTTCGGACATTTCGATTTCGGTTTCAACTTCTTCTTTGACATCAACAAACATAACTTCATCAAAATCATCTTTATCATCAGAGTTGATTGTGATCACGTCATGTCCTTCTGGGGCAACATCATCTTCTTCTACTATGTAATCGATCCCTTCGACCATTCCTTCAGGCATATCAGAGTCATTAACAATTTCTTTCCCTTTCCTGGAAGAGCTAGGTGGAGTTTGTGTTTGACTGATAGATTGAGTGATATGCACAGTGGATCTTCCTCCGATATTCTCCCCCTCATGTTGGCCGCTGGAATCGGGGTCATCATGTCGCCTGGAGGAAGGTGGTTGATCAACACGACACAGGATTGGTTCAAGTACTGGTGGATAATTCGGGATGAGTTGAAGAGAGTTGAGAAGACCAAGGATAGCTTTCCTGATGTAGCCACCCTCAGAAAGATTAACTGAGAGAAGATAAGCGTGGAATTCATTTTCCCTTTGAATGTACGTGATATTTGGTTGATGAGTGACAGTCTGGGTGATAGGAGATGATGTCATGATTGGAGGTGATAACGGTGGTGGGGAAGCATTGAGATCAGGTGGTGGTGATGTTAATTGTGGTGGTGAAAGAGCCATGGAGATAATTGGTGAGGATGTGATGGAGCCCTGCAAAGAAGTGTTAGTGAAAACAGGCTGAGATTCTTGACAAAACTCAGTTGTCACCACTGTTGAGCTAGAGAGCTGAGCAGTGAGGCCTGCTGAAACAGGACTTCCAAGCGATCTTAGAGAAGCAATTTCCGGAGATTTGCTAAGCTCTACGCTTGTTGTTGCAGTCTGAGCTATAGACACTGAACGTTCGGTATAGGACTGCACCAAATCCTTGCGAACACTAGACACATTTTCAAATTGTTTTTGGCGAATCTCATCTAGAGATGCCGATTCTAACTCATATGAAACAGATGTTTGTGCATCTGAGTGGCTTCCTAATGTTTGGGGGGCTAACGTTTTCTTTTTGCCCTATCTCACTCTTGGTCCGCACATCCTCTCTTGATTTTTTAACCCTACCCTCATTTCCATCCTTATCACCCCGATCAATATCGTGAAGAACCTTCTGGAGTTGTTCAGAGGTTACCTGCTTTGGTTTTGATTTTCTTTTAGGCCTATTTTCACCCTCAATTCTTTTCCCCTCAAGTTTTCTTTTCTTTGACCCTCGCTTACTAGACCCCTCACCAGGTGTCCTATCAGCTCCTTGGGCAGGTTCCCCGGGTGGTAGGGGATCCATAGGAGCTCCTATCTCTCTTAAGTAGCTCATTATTCTTGGATCGTCTCGTGGTCCGAGATTTAGTAAATGAGCAGGTATGAGTTGAGCTTGAACATTCTTGGACCCTATTTTCTTTTGAATATATGAGATATATTCCTGCTCCACAAATGGTTCAACCCGATCTCTAGGGATAGGTTCAGGAGTTCTGATGCTGTCATCAATGATGCCTGAGAGAATGTTTGCTTAGAATCTCTGAAATTGAATATATGATAGGAGAGGTGCTGAGTGTATTTCTATCATGCGATCCCAGATAACTCGGCCAAAATTAGCAGTTGGCAGGAACACGATTCCATAGAAGATCTTTAACAAGAAAATGGTGATGTGGTCGGATCCAGTTTTCATCGGGTTGAAACATCGGTTAACAAATGTATACAGTACTGCCCATCGTTGTGCCATACGTTGTTTTTTGAACGCTCTTATCTTTGTGACCTCTCCATCATATCCAAGTTGTTGTACGGCTACTAACATCTCATTCTCGGAAGGGAATGCATCATATTCAGCTCTTGCAGGGATGCCTAAGAATCTTCTCATGTCAGTTAGAGTGAATGAGACTCTTCGATCAGGGCTTTGAGTGACCAGGAAGGAAAAGGAGTCAGGGGTGTCATCAACAGATGGATGGTAAGTCATGGTGTCTCGCATCAAGAGAAGCTGCCGCTCAGAAGCATGCTCGAACTCAGTGAATACGTTGCGCATTGGGTGGTTTAGCAATATGGGGATCCAGTAGTCACATGGGGTGGGGACATCTTCATCGAAAAAGGCATTGTTCGACATTGTTGTTGTATCATGAGCAAGGTTAGTTAAAACACAGTTCATATGGTGTGTTTAAAAAGGTTGTGTCAAAAACATTTAATTTTAATTAATTTTTTTTTAAATCAAAAATTTGTCAAAGACAGTTTTAAGATATTTCCAACACTTAGAAAATTTTTGAACAGGAACACTTTTCGAGCAAGGGAAGGTTTTCAAGCAATAGTGGGTTTTCGAGCATGCTCTATTCAAACATTACATATAACACATTTTTTCAGACAAGTTTTTCAGACAGAACATTTCGAGCAGTAAGTTTTCAGGCAAAGCACATTTTCGAGCACAACAAGAGTTTTCATGCAAAGCTTTTTCGAGCAATTAAAAGTTTTCAGTCAAGTACTTTTTCGAGCAAGGGTAGGTTTTCGAGCGCTCGAAAACATGAAGTTTTCGAGCACTCTGTCTGTTTGAACACATATTTATAGTAAAGCAGAGACATCAACAAATCAGGCCAAGATAAGCTTTAATGAGTGAAATCTACACTAAACCTAACTCATTTAAAAGTATGAGTTGAGACTAAACATCTGATATGCTTAAGTTCAATTAAGAACCCTAAATTTGTCCCCTTTTCGAAATTGAGATGACAGAAGCATCTAACGATGGATTTAAGGAAGTAAGCATGTTCAAATCATCACAAACATGAACCCTAAATCAATTTAACCTAACAGATTTGCATTTTAGGTGTAATCGATCGATTTTCAGTTATAGGGTTCGATACCCCTTTGCACAGTAAACAGATATCAAGCAAACTAGCATATAAATCATGGCATTTCTTACATGTTTAGATGATTACAGATGCTATTTAAGTTCCTATGTGACAAAGGATTGAATCATAAACACATAAAATAGAAGAAAATACCGATTTTGTTAAGGGTTGGGGGCGATGAACAGTAATGATGATGATGATGGTTCTTCTAAGCAAGTGAGTTTTTGAATTTAAAAGTGAAATTTGAAAGTGATGGGGTCAAAAGTGAATTTTTTTTTATCCTTTTATAGCTACATAATGACCAAAAAAAAAAATTCAGTCAACCTTGCTCGAGAACCTTTACACACAAATGCATAGCTCGAAAAGTTTGGATTTCAGACACCAATGCTCGAAAACCTTCAGACATTGAACTTGCTCGAAAACTTTCAATTTTTGGAGCAGGTATGGATTTTAAAGGGATTTTGGTTCAGTGTGAAAGCCTTAAGAATTTTAAGAAATTCTGTGAAATAATCAAGTTAAAGTTTAAACTTTAATTATTTTTCAAAATTTAATTTTCTCAGGTTTTAATAGTTATTGAGACCAGGAACCGTGAGGCAATCATATAGACACATCCTCTTAAGGCAGTCACATGGACACATCCTTCGTCATTTGTTGACTGTGGTGTTGAGGCAGTCATTTAGACACATCCACTTGAGGCAGTCACATGGACACATCCTCCGTCATTTGTTGACTGAGATTTTGAGAATGTCATATAGACACATCCTCCTGAGGCAGTCACCATGACACATCCTCCGTCATTGCTGACATTTTGATGTTAACTCCCCCTAGACAGTTGCCGGTTTCAGAAGAGTTAGTTGAAGAGCGAGTTTTACATTGTTATTTGTGTAAAAGTCAGTTTAGATTTTGAAAATCAAATTATGATACCGGGTCTCACACTGTAATTTATGCGAGAGCCTTCGTTCTCATCTCCCCCTCAAAATGTGATGCATCAGATTTTGAAAAACACAGTACTCCCCCTAGGCAAGTGCATCACTCCCCCTAGGCACTTGCCAGGTTCCTAAATGAAAAAGAAATCAACTGATAATGCTGAAAACGAACATATATTTCATAGCTTTATCCCTCAAGAAAGACAAGTTTTTAGTTGCAATTGTTCTATTTACAAGTGATATTCGTTTAAATAATAAAAGGTGAAGACAAAAGACAGATTCGACGAATTGAAGACGCAAACAACCAAAAAGCTCAAAAGTACAAAGTACAATCAAAGTGGTTCCAATTATTGATAAGAAACGTCTCAAAATTACAAGAGTACAAAAAGAAAAAAGCAAAGTACAAGATATTAAATTGTACGCAAGGACGTTCGAAAATCCAGAACCAAGACATGAACCAACTCTCAACGTTCGACGCAACGGACCGAAAGTTACAAATTAATTATGTATATAAATATAATATAATATATAATTAATTATATAAATTATATATATATTATATTTATATAATTAAAACCGTCGGCAGTCAAAAGGATCCAAGAATGTTAGCTGAAACTGGAGGCTCCGCACTCGCAGAGTTTGAAGGCATAAAAACTCCACACTCGCGGAGTTTGTGGGCCTATAAAAGGCCATGCATTCTGCTCGAATTCTGCACCTTTTTCTAATTCATTCTCTCTATCTCAACATATATATATATATATATATATATATATATATATATATATATATATATATATATATATATATATATATATATATATATATATATATATATATATATATATATATATATATTTATATTATAATTTTAATTTTAATTTTAAATAATAATAATAAGGGTATGTTAGCGAATGTTGTAAGGGTGTAAGTCGAAATTCTATCCGTGTAACGCTACGCTATTATTAATCATTGTAAGTTATGTTCAACCTTTTTAAATTAATGTCTCGTAGCTAAGTTACTATTATGCTTATTTAAGACGAAGTAATCATGATGTTGGACTAAAATATTAAAACGGGGTAATTGGGCTTTGTACCATAATTGGGGTTTGGACAAAAGAACGACACTTGTGGAAATTAGACTATGGGCTATTAATGGGCTTTATATTTGTTTAATTAAATGATAGTTTGTTAATTTAATATAAAGATTTACAATTGGACGTACCTATAAATAACCACATACACTCGATCAGACACGATGGCGGGATATTTATATGTACGAATAATCGTTCATTTAACTGGACATGGGAATGGATTAATAGTTAATAGACTTATTAAAACAGGGGTGAATTATGTACAAGGACACTTGGCGTAATTGTTAACAAAGTATTAAAACCTTGGGTTACACGCAGTCGATATCCTGGTGTAATTATTAAACAAAGTATTAAGACCTTGTTACAGTTTAAATCCCCAATTAGTTGGAATATTTGACTTCGGATATAAGGATAATTTGACGAGGACACTCGCACTTTATATTTATGACTGATGGACTGTTATGGACAAAAACCAGACGGACATATTGAATAATCCAAGACAAAGGACAATTAACCCATGGTAATAAACTAAAATCAACACGTCAAACATCATGATTACGGAAGTTTAAATAAGCATAATTCCTTTATTTTCATATTTAATTGCACTTCTAATTATCGCACTTTTATTTATTGTCATTTTATTTAATTATATTTTTAATTATCGTACTCTTTAATTATCGCAATTTTATTTTATCGCACTTTTATTTATCACAATTTCATTATCGTTATTTACTTTACGCTTTAAATTAAGTTATATTTATTTTTAATATTTTACATTAGGTTTTAACTGCGACTAAAAGTTTTAAAATCGACAAACCGGTCATTAAACGGTAAAACCCCCTTTTATAATAATAATACTACTTATATATATTTTTGTATTTTTACAACTATAAGTTAAAAATATAGCGTTAAGCTTGGCTAAAGATCCTTGTGGAACGAACCAGACTTACTAAAAACTACACTACTGTACGATTAGGTACACTGCCTATAAGTGTTGTAGTAAGGTTTAGGTATATCCACTCTATAAATAAATAAATCACTTGTGTAAAATTGTATCGTATTTAATAGTATTTCCTTGTAAATATTAATACTATTTCATATACCTCTCGCATAACATCAAGTATTTTTGGCGCCGCTGCCGGGGAAAGTTAAACGCCAAAAGCGCAACACTAATAATAAAAAAAAGATTTTTTATTAAAGTTTTAATTACGTTTTTGTATAAATACGCTTTAAATATTAAAAATACAAAAACATAAAAAAAAATCTATATAATTTTTAAGAATTTGTTTAAAATCTATAAAATTATTAAGTATTTATATTTCTATTTTAGTTTTTATTTATTTTATATAAATACTTTATATATATATAAAACAGAAAATAAAATAAAAAATATATAAAAAAAACAGAACCTGCCGAATTTTTTGGCCTGCACCTCATTTGAACCTGCACTTTCCGCCCTCGCGGAGTTTGGGGGTGTCGAAAATCCGCACTCGTGGAGCCCCTCTGACAGGCGAAACCTGGTACAGCATTAATTATGAATTTTGGGTTAAAATTTAATTATTATTAATTATAATTAGGTTTAATTTAATTTAATTAATTTAGTTTAATTAATTTTGTATTTTAAGTTTTAATTAGTTTTATAAAATTAATACTTTTATAAATAATAACATAAAAATAATATTTTTAATAAAAATTGTATCTTTTTACAACTTTAATTTTATTTTTATATTTTGTATCTTTTTATTTGTTTTAGCATAATATTTGTATTTTTCGTTCGTATTTAGTTTTAATTTATAGTTTTTGCCATAGTTATTTTTATTTCTAGATTTTTAGGCTTTGCCGTAAAATCCCTTAAGTGCCTTTTTTTTAGACTAAGATTTAGGTGCTTTAGAATTTTGCGACGCCGTTTTTATATTTTAGTACTTTTTAAGTTATTGCCGTTTTGGATATAGTATTTCTTGTAAGCTTTAATTTTTTTAGACGTAACTTTTAATTCTTAGTTTTTAGTTCCTTTTTAAGTTTCGACGCGCTACTTTCTTATTTTTATTTTTCAACGCCTATTATTTTTCGACCTTTTATTTTTTGACGTTTTTCGACGCGCTCTTTTTCTTTCTTATTTCTCGCCGCTCTAGATTTTAGGACATAGAATTTTCTATTTCTTCTCTAAAATTTCTTTAAATTTCAACGAAAAATTATTTTAAGCGGTTAAATTGATAGATATCCAAAATTTTCTGGTTCGTAATAATAGTTGGATTTGTTAGTGGCGAGTTGTGGGCTTCCGATTTAAAGGGTCCTGGCTACCTGCTGCATCTATTGGCTATTCGAAACGTGGGCAAAATCAGAAAAGTCTATTAATTTGATAACTTATATAATTTTTATCTTTTATAACTAATAGGATATTCAGTGAATGCACCGAGCAAAACGTTCACCACCTTTTGTACGTTCACCAACTGTAACTCGATCAAGACATTTAGCCAACATTGTCGCCGTTGATTTTTCTTTAGAATCGTCATCCAATCGACCAAGTACTCCAATTCAAATTTCCGATAATCCATTTTTTGAACCCGACCTCACAATTGAGAATCCGGAAGATATTCAGGGACAATTCAGAGATCATGAACCATTAATCTTTCCTCCGGAACCACCAATCATTCAAACAGAGATTGTTGAGGAACCAACCATTAAATCAGAATCCTATAGTGATTCAGATTCAACAGATTCAATCATGGAAAATCTGGAACCTCTAAGTATGGAAGACCGAATGCGAGCTAAACGCACTGGCCAAGGTCACGCAATTACTCAACCAGACATTAATGCGCCAGATTATGAAATCAAAGGACAAATCCTACACATGGTAACTAATCAATGCCAATTTAGTGGTGCACCGAAGGAAGATCCAAATGAACATCTTCGAACCTTTAATAGGATCTGCACTCTATTTAAAATCTGAGAAGTGGAGGATGAACAGATATATCTCATGTTATTTTCCTGAACTCTAAAGGGAGAAGCCAAAGATTGGTTAGAATCGTTACCTGAAGGGGCGATTGATACATGGGACGTTTTAGTTGAAAAATTTCTTAAACAATTCTTTCCGGCATCTAAAACCGTGAGACTTCAAGGAGAAATAGTTACGTTCGCACAAAAGCCAAATGAAACTCTATATGAGGCGTGGACAAGATTTGGAAAGTTGTTAAGAGGATGTCCGCAACATGGTTTAGACACTTGTCAAATAGTACAAATATTCTACCAAGGATGCGACATCACTATAAGAAAAGACATAGATATAGCAGCTGGTGGTTCCATTATGAAGAAAACCGCAACTGACGCTTACAAAATTATTGATAACACTGCTTTCCACTCACACGAGTGGCACCAAGAAAAAGATATCGTTAGATCATCTAAAGCGGCTAGAGCCGATTCTAGCTATGACTTATATTCCATTTCTGCAAAGATAGATGCTGTCGAGAGACGAATGGAAAAGATGACTAAAGATATTCACTCAATACGAATTAGTTGTGAGCAGTGTGGAGGACCACATTTAACAAAAGATTGTCTCAGTATTGAACTAACAATGGAACAAAGAGAGAATGTTTCATACATAAACTAAAGGCCTGAAAATAATTATCAGAATAATTATCAACCGCCAAGACCAATCTACAATCAAAATCAGAATTATAATCGAAATGTTCCATACAGCAACCAACAAGGTCCAAGCAATCAACAAGTATCCAATAATACTTACAATCAGCAAAGACCTATTTTTCAAAACAAACCACCACAAACCGATGATAAAAAGCCAAATTTAAAAGATATGATGTCAAAGCTAGTTGAATCTCAAACGCAGTTTTTCACATCTCAGAAACAAACAAATGAACAAAATGCTCAAGCATTTAGAAATCAACAAGCTTCTATTCAAAATTTGGAACAAGAAGTAAGTAACCTAGCAAGGTTGATAGGTGAAAGAAAATCGGGAAGTCTACCTAGTGATACAAATGCTAACCCCGGAATGAAACATCTAAAGCTATTACCACAAGAAGTGGTATCACACTTAAACCACCTGAAATACCTGTAATTTCTGATGACACTATTCCTACTCCACAAGAACCGCAATCTGATCAAGATAAGGAAAAAGAACCGATAGTTGAGAAGGTTAATGAAGATAACACAGTTAAGGCAAAACCTTATGTTAAACCATACCAACCACCACTTCCTTACCCGAGTAAAATGAGAAAAGAGAGACTTGAAGCTGAGGAATCCAAATTCTTGGATATGTTTAAACAGATAAATGTAAATCTTCCTTTCATTGATGTAATTTCAGGAATGCCTAGATATGCTAAATTCTTGAAAGATCTAATCACAAATAGAAAGAAAATGGAAGAACTCTCGGCTGTTACTATGAATGCTAATTGTTTTGCAGTGCTGTTGAATAAGATACCAGAAAAATTATCTGATACAGGAAGTTTCACAATTCCATATTTTCTGGGTAGTCTTAGTTCAATAGAAGCATTGGCAGACTTAGGTGCTAGTATAAATCTAATGCCGTATTCACTATACGCTAAACTAGACCTTGGAGAATTGAAACCAACACGAATAAGCATACAACTAGCCGATCGATCAGTAAAATATCCTAGAGGGATAATGGAGAATATGCTAGTTAAAGTTGGTACTTTAGTATTTCCAGTAGATTTTGTTATTCTGGACATGGAAGAAGATTCTCGAGTTCCTCTCATATTAGGAAGACCATTCTTAAACACGGCTAAAGCAATAATAGACGTGTTTGGTAAGAAACTGACCCTAAGTATAGAGGACGAGAGTGTTACCTTTTCTGTTGATAGAGCCATGCAACAACCGCAATCTGCAGATGATACATGTTATTATATTCAAACTATAGATTCACATGCAGAATTGTTAGAAGAATTTCCAGAATTACAAGGAACAAGAGAATGTTCTTTAGGAGAAGGAACTGAACCAATTGATGAAACTGAAATGTTAGCTACACTTATGGCTAATGGATATGAACCAACAACAGAAGAAATTCAAATGCTAAAAGAAGAAGACAGATATCGATATAAATCATCGATAGAAGAACCACCGACAGTAGAGTTAAAGCCACTTCCAAACCATTTGGAATATGCTTATTTACATGGTGAATCTGAATTACCTGTAATAATATCGTCTTCTCTTACTGAAAATGAAAAATCTAAACTCATTTCTATGTTAAAAGCTCATAAACCAGCTATTGCATGGAAGATTCATGATATTAAAGGAATAAGTCCTTCGTATTGCACACATAAAATCCTTATGGAAGAAGGTCATAAAACGTATGTGTAAGACCCGAATAATTGAAGTGTACATATGTGTAAATAAGTGTATTGTGCGGTACTCGAATCGGGGTTGGTTGTATATATTAAAGAAGGCAAAAGAAGCTGGACTGGGAGGGTTGCGCGCCGCGCGGATTGGTGGCGCGCCGCGCCATATGACTGGCAGATTCTCCCTTTCTTTTAAATTAGATATTTTGTGGGTATTTTGGTAAATTCACCTTGGGGCCGGATTAAAGGCTTGGAGAGCAGATTTGGTAGAGCCATAACTCTACTTTTACCAACCTTATCTTCCCCAAATCAATTTTAGAGAGAGAGGTAAAACCTTGAGAGAGAAAGCTCATTGTGAAGGTGAAGGAGTTCGTTTCGAGTTTTATCGCAAGTTCTAAAGTTGTTCATCTCGTCAATTGCTACATTTTGATAGTTGTGGTATGCTCTAATCTTAATTCCTTTGTTTAATTCGATTTAGGGCTAGGGTTTGAGTCAAAGGTGGACATAAAACCCACTTTTGGTTAATTTTGGGTATTCTTGGGTAATTTGGGTCATATAGACTCAATATTGAGTTAACTAGG
This sequence comes from Rutidosis leptorrhynchoides, assembly GCF_046630445.1. Lineage (NCBI taxonomy): Eukaryota > Viridiplantae > Streptophyta > Magnoliopsida > Asterales > Asteraceae > Rutidosis > Rutidosis leptorrhynchoides. Next base: position 3,869,085 of record NC_092343.1, read on the forward strand.
GTTTTGGAAGTGTTAATTGATGTTAGAGAACCCTAATTAGCTAGTAAGAGGGTTAGAACACTATGATTTATGTAAATGGGTGTAAAAAGGGTTAGTGGTTGACCCAAAAATGGGTAGGTTGACTTTGAAAGTGCCAAATGGGTCAAATTGAACTTAAGCTAATTAATATGTGTAGTTGAAGCCTAAAACTAATGTTAAAATGTGTAAAGAACCTACTTTGGTTAATGATAGGGTTTTGTGATGAGTTAACCCGATTTTAGGGTTAAGGGTGCAAATGGGTCGGATTTACACCATAGGTCAAATTGGATCTAGGAGTGAGCTTTAGAGTGTTGACCAACTTGAGTTATGATTTTGATATTGTGATAAATGTAATAGGTGCGTTACATTGAAGTGTTCAAGCTCGGTTATCTTTCGACAAGAGATTTTGAGGTGAGTGGAATATCTATATATGTATGTATATGATTTATGTACCGTGTTGATGGTGTCACATAGCCGTTTTGTGACCAAGGTTGTGGGACTTAGCCGTATTAGTCCATGTTTTGTACTAAGGCACATAGCCGTGTTTGTGCATTTAGTGGCGAGTAATAGCCGTGTTTTACTCCCACGTTGTTATTTGAGTTACCCGTACACATAGCCGTGTTGGTGTACGAAAGCGTGAGTAATAGCCGTGTTCTACTCACATTGAGCAAGTGATGCCATAGCCGTTTTTGGAACACTTGAGGGGTGATGCCATAGCCGTTTTTGGAACACCTCGGGGGGTTAGCATGCCATAGCCGTTTTTGGAAGCTAACGAATGTTATGAACATCGATGACTTGTTTCGCGAAGTCGTTCCCTAGCGAAGAGATTGGTTAACCATGATTTATTGTTGTTCATACTAGCATTTGATTATTGTTATGAGTATTTATGCTATGATTATTGCTAGTGATACGTTTGGTGATACTAGCTTGCTTATCGAGATTTGTTATGTGTTATTTGATATCGTGGATGCGTGTGGGTAAGTTGTATATGCATGTATATATATGTTTTACTCACTAAGCTTTGCTTACCCTCTCGTTGTTTACTATTTTTATAGGTTCCGGTGTGGACAAGGGTAAGGGCATCCGGTTGGATTAGAGATCCCGTCTTGTTTAGTGACGCTTTTGGGATGTGATGATTTTGGAGTTTGACCGAGACTTGGGTAGTTTAACCCCAAACACCATGCTCGTTGTATCGTTTGGCAAATAAACCTTTCGTGGTCGAAACTCTAATTTGTATTAAACATTGTATTTTTAAACTTAGTGGCGTTTTGGGCACGTGTGGGCCCCACTTTGTAAAACTCGCTCAAACCTTAGTTATGTGCTAGTTTTACATATATGAATGTATGGTTAAAAGCGTTTTGGCTAAAAATGTCGGGAACTAGTCAAACATTTTCGTTAAATAGACTTCCGGGGACAGCGGGCTGTCCAGGGGATTTGGCGCGCCGCGCGGCCATCTGGCGCGCCGCGCAGATGGCCTGCACCAGAAAAAATTTTTTTTTTTTTTTGTTTGAAATCTCGTCGTGTTTGGTCGGTTATGGTTTGGGTTGTTACAAGTGGTATCAGAGCATGGTCTAAGGGATTTAGGTGACTTGAGATAGGCGCCTAGACTTAGACTTTGTGTGCGTGTTTATGCGGGACTTGTAGGACTTTGGGTCGGACCGGTATGATTAGTGCATAGGTTTATGTGAACTAATCATGCGCTATTTGTTTGTGTTGTGTTTAGCAATCATCAAGCGAGATGGACGTTGTACTAGCGAGTTAGCGCGACGTGCTTGCGTGGTAATGACTAGCTACCATTACTACGGGTGCAAATCGGGTCAAACAAGCAATGTACGACGATTGTTGAGCAAGATGGGGTAGTGTGGTGTATACGTATGTAATTGAGTATAATTGTCCTTTCGATTCATAGTTTAACCTAATTCGTTTTATAGAATGAAGACGAGAAACGGTCCTGATCATGAAAACGGGAGTACAAGTGAAGACGCCGAGTTCTCGACCAAGGTCGAGGCCGTCTTTAAGAAGTTGAAATCGGATTTTCTTGCGGATGTCCGAAGGGTCTTCCAAGAGTCGGTCGATGGGCAAGTGACCGAAATGATAAATGAACGATTGAAGGCCACTATTGAAGAGGCCCTTGATGCTAGAAACGTTTATCCTCGAGGTGAAGGGGGTGATGGAAAGAGAGACTTCCACTACAAAAATTTTAAGGATACTCAACCTCCGACGTTTAATGGGGTGAGGGATCCGTTGAAAAGTACTTGTTGGATTTCGGACATCGAGGGGGCCTTCCGTACCGCGGAGTGTCCTCCCGAGAAGAAGGCGAGGTTTGGGTCTAGCATGTTACGTGAAGAAGGCAAGTTGTGGTGGGATGATAAAATCAATTTGTATGGCGAGGAGCAATGCATGGGCTTGACGTGGGAGGAGTTCAAGAAAGAGTTTTTCAAGGAATACCGAACTTCATCCGATCTTGATCGAATTCGGGACGAGTTGCATCATTTGCAACAAGGTTCCATGGATTTAGTTACCCTCAAGTCTACATTCTTGGCAAAGACTCGTTTTTGCCCGGAGTATGTGGGTGATGATCATAAGCTTATGAAAGATTTTTATCGTACTTTGAATGCCGACTACAAGAGCAAGATTAGCCGGGGTATGGCTAAGACTTTCGATGAATTGTTTGAGTTGGCTCGGGGTTTTGAGCCGGAGGTGCCTAGGAAGAGTGATTTTGTTTTCTCGAAAAGGAAGTTTGAAGGTTCGAGCTATTCGAATTTTTCAAACAAGAAGTCTAAGAAAGGCACCGAGAGCGTTAATAGTGTGAAGAAAGGTGGCACGGGTACTTTTGCGCCCACTTGTTTTAATTGTGGGAAGTCGGGTCATTACGCCCGTGAATGCACGGTCAAGACGGTTACGTGTTTTAATTGCGGTAAAGTGGGGCACAAGAGGCCGGAATGCCCCGAGTTGAATAATGATCATGTTAAGAAGATTGAGAAGGCGGCGGGGTCGGCTAGAGGGCGAAACTACTTGATGACGAACGATGAAGCCAAACAATCCAACGAAGTTGTTTCAGGTACTTTCATGGTTAATTCTAATCCGGCAAGGATTCTTTTTGATAGCGGTGCAAATTTGTCGTTTGTGTCTCCTAAATTTGTGCCTAAACTTGATAGTCCGCTAGCTAAGTTAAGTCGTCCGGTAGAAGTCGAAATAGCGGACGGCAAGACGGTGCTAGTGGTTGATGTGTGTAAAAATTGTGATGTTGTTTTTGGTGCCGAAACTTTTAAAATTGATCTTATTCCAATGACCTTGGGCGACTTTGATATCGTTGTTGGTATGGATTGGCTCGATCGTTATAGAGCCAATATTGCATGCCATGATAAGTGTATTCGTGTGAAGACCCCAAGTGGGGGAGAAATGATTATTCATGGCGATAAGAGAAGAAGACCGGTGCCGATATGCACTTTTGCACGGGCACGTCGTTCCGTTGTTACCGGTGGTATGGCTTTCCTTGCTCATGTTGTCGACACTCGTAATGAGCCACCACCTATTCGTGAAATTCCGGTAGTTAATGAGTTTGAAGATGTCTTTCCGGATGAGTTACCGGGTGTCCCGGCGGAAAGACAAGTCGAATTTCGCATCGAGTTGGTTCCGGGGGCTACCCCCATTGCTAAAACTCCTTATCGTTTAGCACCAACGGAAATGCAAGAGCTATTGAATCAAATTCAAGAGTTGCTAGAGAAGGGTTTTATCCGACCGAGTGCTTCGCCGTGGGGCGCTCCGGTCTTATTCGTGAAAAAGAAAGACGGTAGTATGCGCATGTGCATCGATTACCGTGAGTTGAATAAAGTGACGATCAAGAATCGTTATCCATTACCTAGGATCGACGATTTGTTTGATCAACTTCAAGGCGCAACGTATTTCTCTAAGATCGACCTACGGTCCGGCTATCACCAAATGCGGGTCCGTGAGGAAGATATTGAGAAAACGGCTTTCCGAACGCGTTACGGGCATTATGAATTTGTGGTTATGCCTTTTGGTCTTACGAATGCACCGGCGGCATTCATGGATCTTATGAACCGGGTGTGCCAACCTATGTTGGACAAGTCGGTTATTGTATTCATTGACGACATACTAGTCTACTCGAAAAATATGCACGAACATGAACGTCACTTACGTGAAGTTTTGAAGACGCTAAGAAAAGAGAAGTTGTATGCAAAGTTCTCTAAATGTGAATTTTGGCTAAGGGAGGTTCAATTCCTTGGTCACATTGTGAACGAAAGCGGTATCCAAGTGGATCCGGGGAAGATTGAGACGGTGAAGAGTTGGGGACGACCGACTACGCCCACGGAGATCCGAAGTTTTCTCGGATTGGCCGGTTATTATCGTCGGTTTATCCAAGACTTTTCTAAGATCGCCTCTCCATTGACAAAGTTGACGAGGAAGAGTGCTAAGTTCAATTGGGAAAACGAGCAAGAAATTGCTTTTCAATTATTGAAAGAGAAGTTGTGTCAAACTCCGGTGTTAGTGTTACCGGAAGGCGTCGAAGACATGGTGGTTTATTGTGATGCTTCCTTAAATGGGCTCGGGTGCGTCCTTATGCAAAGGGGTAAAGTCATTGCTTATGCCTCTCGACAATTAAAGGAACACGAAACGAGGTACCCGACTCATGATCTTGAAATGGCGGCGGTTGTGCATGCGTTGAAAATTTGGCGCCACTACTTGTATGGTGTCAAGTGTACGATATATTCGGATCATAAGAATTTGAAACACCTTTTTACTCAAAGGGATTTGAATTATCGTCAACGTAGATGGATGGATGTGGTGAAAGATTATGATTGTGAGATACTTTACCATCCGGGTAAGGCGAATGTGGTCGCGGATGCGTTAAGTCGAAAGACTCAACATCCGGCGATACGTATAACATCGTTACGTTTGATTATCACTAACGACTTTCTTGAAAAGATGGTTGAAGACCAAATAGAGGCTTATGTTCACGATAAGCGCACGGAACGAATTGTGGGCCAATCGGAGTTTATTACTATGGGTCCGCGGGGTTTGTTGTCCTTTCAAGGAAGGGTGTGGGTGCCTAAGACGGGTGATTACCGACGGGTGCTACTCGATGAAGCACATAAGTCGAAATATTCCATTCATCCGGGCGCGACGAAAATGTACCATGACTTGAAGAAAGATTATTGGTGGCCGGGCATGAAACGTGATGTTGTAAAATACGTTGAACGATGTGTTACTTGTTTGCAAGTTAAAGCCGAACATCAAAAGCCGTATGGTAAGTTGCAACCATTAGAGATCCCGAAATGGAAATGGGAGCACATTACCATGGACTTCATCACTAAATTACCTAAGACGGCGAGAACTCAATATGATTCGATTTGGGTTATAGTGGATCGGTTGACGAAAAGTGCTTTGTTTCTTCCCATTAAAGAAGCAATATCGTCGGAGGCCTTGGCTAAGTTGTTTATCAAGGAAGTGGTCTCGCGACATGGCGTTCCTATATCTATTATTTCGGATCGAGATACCCGTTTTACATCTCGATTTTGGGAAAAGTTTCACGAAGATATGGGTACACAATTAAAGTTGAGCACGGCGTATCATCCTCAAACGGACGGTCAAACCGAACGTACGAACCAAACTTTGGAAGATATGTTACGGGCGTGCATTATCGATTTCGGTGGTAGTTGGGATGAGCATCTACCTTTGGTGGAATTTTCGTACAATAATAGTTTTCATACTAGTATCGGGATGCCACCGTACGAGATGCTTTATGGTCGAAGATGTCGAACTCCCATTTGTTGGGGAGAAGTGGGACAAAGGGAAATCGGGAGTACCGATTTGGTTCTAGAGACGAATAACAAGATTGATATTATCCGGGAGCATTTGAAAAAGGCTCAAGATAGGCAAAAGTCGTATGCCGATAAACGTAGACGAACGATCGAATTCCAAGAGGGCGACATGGTTATGCTTAAGGTTTCGCCATGGAAGGGTATTATTCGATTTCGAAAACGGGGAAAGTTAGATCCTCGGTTTATTGGACCGTTTAAAGTTTTAGCTCGTGTTGGTGAAGTTGCATATCGATTGGAATTGCCCGAAGAGCTTGCGGGGATCCATAACACGTTTCATGTTTCCCACCTCCGTAAGTGTCTTGCGGATGATTCCTCATGGATGCCTTTAGACGAGATCGAACTAAACAACAAGTTGGAATATGTTGAAGAACCAGTCGCCATACTCGATGAGAAAGTTAAGAGGTTGAGACATAAAGAAGTGAGGACTTTTAAAGTCCAATGGCGGCGTAGCAAGGGTTCCGAGTTCACTTGGGAGCCCGAAGAGTTCGTATTGGTTTATCTTCCCTCGTGTCATGCGGCTTGGATTGCGAGGACGCAATCCGAATAAGTGGGGGAGAGTTGTAAGACCCGAATAATTGAAGTGTACATATGTGTAAATAAGTGTATTGTGCGGTACTCGAATCGGGGTTGGTTGTATATATTAAAGAAGGCAAAAGAAGCTGGACTGGGAGGGTTGCGCGCCGCGCGGATTGGTGGCGCGCCGCGCCATATGACTGGCAGATTCTCCCTTTCTTTTAAATTAGATATTTTGTGGGTATTTTGGTAAATTCACCTTGGGGCCGGATTAAAGGCTTGGAGAGCAGATTTGGTAGAGCCATAACTCTACTTTTACCAACCTTATCTTCCCCAAATCAATTTTAGAGAGAGAGGTAAAACCTTGAGAGAGAAAGCTCATTGTGAAGGTGAAGGAGTTCGTTTCGAGTTTTATCGCAAGTTCTAAAGTTGTTCATCTCGTCAATTGCTACATTTTGATAGTTGTGGTATGCTCTAATCTTAATTCCTTTGTTTAATTCGATTTAGGGCTAGGGTTTGAGTCAAAGGTGGACATAAAACCCACTTTTGGTTAATTTTGGGTATTCTTGGGTAATTTGGGTCATATAGACTCAATATTGAGTTAACTAGGGTTTTGGAAGTGTTAATTGATGTTAGAGAACCCTAATTAGCTAGTAAGAGGGTTAGAACACTATGATTTATGTAAATGGGTGTAAAAAGGGTTAGTGGTTGACCCAAAAATGGGTAGGTTGACTTTGAAAGTGCCAAATGGGTCAAATTGAACTTAAGCTAATTAATATGTGTAGTTGAAGCCTAAAACTAATGTTAAAATGTGTAAAGAACCTACTTTGGTTAATGATAGGGTTTTGTGATGAGTTAACCCGATTTTAGGGTTAAGGGTGCAAATGGGTCGGATTTACACCATAGGTCAAATTGGATCTAGGAGTGAGCTTTAGAGTGTTGACCAACTTGAGTTATGATTTTGATATTGTGATAAATGTAATAGGTGCGTTACATTGAAGTGTTCAAGCTCGGTTATCTTTCGACAAGAGATTTTGAGGTGAGTGGAATATCTATATATGTATGTATATGATTTATGTACCGTGTTGATGGTGTCACATAGCCGTTTTGTGACCAAGGTTGTGGGACTTAGCCGTATTAGTCCATGTTTTGTACTAAGGCACATAGCCGTGTTTGTGCATTTAGTGGCGAGTAATAGCCGTGTTTTACTCCCACGTTGTTATTTGAGTTACCCGTACACATAGCCGTGTTGGTGTACGAAAGCGTGAGTAATAGCCGTGTTCTACTCACATTGAGCAAGTGATGCCATAGCCGTTTTTGGAACACTTGAGGGGTGATGCCATAGCCGTTTTTGGAACACCTCGGGGGGTTAGCATGCCATAGCCGTTTTTGGAAGCTAACGAATGTTATGAACATCGATGACTTGTTTCGCGAAGTCGTTCCCTAGCGAAGAGATTGGTTAACCATGATTTATTGTTGTTCATACTAGCATTTGATTATTGTTATGAGTATTTATGCTATGATTATTGCTAGTGATACGTTTGGTGATACTAGCTTGCTTATCGAGATTTGTTATGTGTTATTTGATATCGTGGATGCGTGTGGGTAAGTTGTATATGCATGTATATATATGTTTTACTCACTAAGCTTTGCTTACCCTCTCGTTGTTTACTATTTTTATAGGTTCCGGTGTGGACAAGGGTAAGGGCATCCGGTTGGATTAGAGATCCCGTCTTGTTTAGTGACGCTTTTGGGATGTGATGATTTTGGAGTTTGACCGAGACTTGGGTAGTTTAACCCCAAACACCATGCTCGTTGTATCGTTTGGCAAATAAACCTTTCGTGGTCGAAACTCTAATTTGTATTAAACATTGTATTTTTAAACTTAGTGGCGTTTTGGGCACGTGTGGGCCCCACTTTGTAAAACTCGCTCAAACCTTAGTTATGTGCTAGTTTTACATATATGAATGTATGGTTAAAAGCGTTTTGGCTAAAAATGTCGGGAACTAGTCAAACATTTTCGTTAAATAGACTTCCGGGGACAGCGGGCTGTCCAGGGGATTTGGCGCGCCGCGCGGCCATCTGGCGCGCCGCGCAGATGGCCTGCACCAGAAAAATTTTTTTTTTTTTTTTGTTTGAAATCTCGTCGTGTTTGGTCGGTTATGGTTTGGGTTGTTACAGTATGTGCAACGCCAACGAAGACTAAATCCTAATATGCAAGATGTTGTTAAAAAAGAAATTATTAAACTGCTTGATGCAGGTTTAATTTATCCAATTTCTGATAGTCCATGGGTAAGCCCAGTTCAATGCGTACCTAAGAAGGGTGGCATGACTGTTATCACAAATGAGAAAAATGAGCTTATTCCTACTAGGACTGTAACAGGATGGCGTGTTTGTATTGATAATAAAAAATTAAATGACGCCACCAGAAAAGATCACTTTCCCTTACCTTTTATTGATCAAATGTTGGAAAGATTAGCCGGAAATAGTTACTATTATTTTCTTGATGGTTTTTCCGGATATTTTCAAATTCCAATAGCACCCGAGGACCAAGAGAAAACCACGTTCACATACCCTTATGGTACTTTTGCTTACAAATGCATGCCATTTGGACTTTGCAACGCCCCTGCAACCTTTCAAAGGTGCATGATGGCGAATTTTCACGACATGATAGAAGAATGCATGGAAGTTTTCATGGATGACTTTTCAGTCTTCGGTGATACTTTTGAATCATGTCTAGTTAATCTTGAACGAATGCTTATTAGATGCGAACAATCAAATCTAGTTCTTAATTGGGAGAAATGTCATTTCATGGTTAAAGAATGCATCGTTCTTGGTCATAAAATTTCATAGGAAGGAATTGAAGTGGATAGAGCTAAAGTAGATGTAATTGCTAAACTTTCACATCCCACCAATGTTATATGAGTTAGGAGTTTTCTAGGGCATGCCGGTTTTTACCGACGTTTCATAAAAGATTTTTCTAAAATTGCCACTCCTATGAATAAACTCCTAGAAAAGGATGCTCCATTCATCTTTTCAGATGAATGCATCAAATCTTTTAATATTTTTAAAGATAAACTCACTAATGCGCCGATCATGATAACTCCAAATTGGAATCTACCGTTTGAACTAATGTGCGATGCAAGTGATTTTGCAATGGGAGCCGTTTTAGGACAAATGATTGAAAAACGATTTCAACCTATTTATTACGCTAGTAAGACATTACAAGGAGCACAAACGAATTACACAACTACTGAAAAAGAACTCCTTGCTATTCTCTTTGCTTTCGACAAATTTCATTCATATCTCGTTCTAGCTAAAACGGTGGTCTATACCGACCATTCTGCTCTTAGATACCTATTTTTGAAACAAGATGCCAAACCAAGATTAATCTGTTGGATTTTACTTTTACAAGAATTTGATATTGAAATCCGAGATAAAAAGGGAGCAGAAAATCTCGCCGCTGATCATCTTTCTCGACTTGAAAATCCTGAATTAGAAGTTCTGAATGAATCGGCCATACAAGACAACTTTCCTGATGAATATCTATTGAAGATAGATTATAATGAAATTTCATGATTTGCAGACTATGCAAACTACTTAGTATGTGGATTCCTTGAAAAAGGGTTGTCGTACCAAAAACGAAAGAAATTCTTTAGTGATATAAAACACTATTTATGGAAAGATCCACATTTGTTTAAAAGTTGTCCCGATGGAATAATACGCCGATGTGTATTCGGAAATGAAGCCAGTCAAATCTTAAACCATTGTCACACAGGACCAACAGGAGGGCATTATGGGCCTCAACTTACAGCAAGAAAAGTTTACGATGCTGGATTCTATTGGCCTACAATTTTCAAAGACGCACACCTTCTTTGCAAATCCTGTGATGCTTGTCAAAGGGCCGGAAAAATAAGTCAACGTGATGAAATGCCACAAAATGTCATTCAAGTATGTGAAGTATTTGACATTTGGGGTATTGACTTTATGGGTCCATTTCCAAAATCTCATAATAATCTCTACATTCTCGTTGCCATTGATTATGTATCTAAATGGGCGAAAGCATAAGCTCTCCTAACTAACGATGCACGAGTTGTAGTCAACTTTTTAAAACGTCTTTTTGCAAGGTTCGGAACACCGAAAGCTTTAATAAGTGATCGGGGTACTCATTTTTGTAATAATCAACTTGAGAAAGTTCTTAAAAGTTATGGAGTAACTCATAAAATCTCCACCGCTTATCATCCACAAACAAGTTGACAAGTTGAAAATACCAACCAAGCTTTAAAACGTATTCTAGAGAAAACCGTAGGATCAAATCCGAATGAATGGTCCATGAAATTGGAGGATGCACTCTGGGCTTTTTGAACAGCCTACAAAACTCCAATTGGAACCACACCTTTAGACTCATTTACGGAAAAGCATGTCATCTTCCAGTAGAAATTGAACACAAAGCATTTTGGGCTTTGAAGACATGTAATCTTGATTTACATGAAGTTGGACGTCTACGGTTAAGTCAATTAAACGAATTAGAATAATTAAGACATGAAGCATACGAAAATTCGTTAATCTATAAGGAAAGAACGAAGAAATGGCATGATAAAAGAATCAGAAGATCAAAAGAATTTTAAGAAGGAGACAGAGTTCTTCTTTTCAATTCACGATTCAAGCTATTTCCTAGAAAATTGAAATCAAGATGGTCTGGACCATTCATAGTCAAAAAAATTTTCTCATACGGAACGGTAGAATTAATGAATTCAAATGGGATTGAATTTAAAGTTAATGGTCACAGAGTTAAACATTACATAGATAATCCAATGGAAGTTGACAACGAAGTTAATCACAATTTCAACACCACAGCTAACTAAGTGTAGGGAGGTTCGAATCTTTTAAGAATAATATGTATTTCTGTTAGAGTTAGATATTTTGTTTTCGTGTAGTTCTCGAGAATGGAATCCGAATGGTCTTTCCCTAGCAGACCCTAAAGAACTAGTCTTCTCCTCCCATTCTGAATTTTTATTTTTTTAGGTTTTACGAGATGAAGACTTCCTGTGAACTAAACTATGGTCTAATGCTACACGCTTTGATCACTAAACGTAATAATGACACACTCCCGAGTGACCTGGTATCAGTAATAAGAGCCAAATTGGACGGAGTAAGAAAAGAATCCAGGAACGAAAATAATAAGTTACAATTTGGTAAAGGAAAATCAAAATCCGCAGCGAAAAGAAGAGCACGACACCTTGAAAGATGTCACAAATGCGGAAAATGGTCACACGAAGGAAAATGCTCGACGAATTAGACATATTCCAATACCGAATTCGTTACTTTATGCAGAGATGGACCGTTCATATGTTTAGAAGAAAAATCGTTGAATGCTCGAGGTTACCCCTATGTAGCTATGGAAAACCAATTAGTCCGACTATCTTATGAGTGGGCTAAAGCAGGTCACTGAGAATTCTATCTCACAGGTAAGTATGTACAGTTCTTATTTTTATTATTAACCTTTTGATAATAAATACTAAATAGTTCGCTATAAAGTATTAAATTGGTATTCAATAAAATTAGGTTTTGCGACCGAAATTATTAATATCATACAAAAATTTATTACATCACTGTGAAATTTACCGTTTATTCTTAAGGTATAAATATCTTTAATCAATCAACCCAAAATATTTCAAAAATTCGTCATGAGTTAAACTAGGTTATGGAACCGAAATTACTTTACCGAAAAGAGGGGCGTATATTGTTGATAATATTTGATTGATTAAAGTAGGATAAAAGACCAAAAAGATTTCTAATTCTATTTTATTTTTACCTTGTGTTTAAAATTAATATATAAATATTAAATTAATATTGTAAATTTTTATAAATCGATATAATTAAGTTTGTAAATATTTTAAAAATTAATATTTTCAATATAAGTTTGTAAAACTAAAAATATTAATGATATTTATATTAATTTTTAATTTTATGCATTTTAAATATTAGTTTGGTGTGAATTTAAAAACAAAAATTTACTTTATTTCACTAAGTTAAAATTTGATATTTAAAATTCGTCGTGAGTTAAAGACTAGGTCGTTGAACCGAAATTGCTTTACCCGAGTGCGGGACGAGAAATTTTATTATCATTATTTTTAATCTTATTGAATTAAAGTATGCCAAAAACATTAAAAAAAAACTAAAAATCTTTGCTTTTAAACGCCAATATGTTTGGAAACTTTGGTAAAATTTAATCATTTTTCTATGCTAATCACCCTCAATAATTTAAATTGTTACTGATTTCTTGCAAATGAGGGCATTGCAAGATCTTAAGTGTGGGAAGGGGTTAAATTCTTTCAGATTTTTAAAATTTTTTGACTTAAACACTTGGTTACCATTAAAAATACTAGTAACGCATAGTTGTATTAGAATCTAGTGCTCTCTGATAATAAAGAACATCCCTAGTCTTATATACTGACTACCCAATTCTAGTAAAATTTTTAAAATTTTCAATTAAATGAATTCAAAATCATGTTTATACATATTTATGAACGATAAAACTAGGTGTTAACACCGAAATTATTGTTACCTCGGAAAGGACATAAATTGAGAAACAACCCAAAATGTTAGAATTCATTTAAAATGGAATAGAGGACAATAAAAAAGGCAAAGAAAGGAAAATAAAAGCCAAGTGTGAGAAAATTTACCAAGTTATTTAAAACATATGTCACATATTTTTGTAACAAATAAATGAAGATATTTTTGCTTTGGACTAAACTAATCAGTTTTACCCGATTTACTGTAATATATTTGAAAGAAAGATGGATCTACACGATGAATCAATTCCATCATTAAAAGGAAGTAAAGTCTTCCAAAAAAGACACGCGCTTCTTGATTTAGGTCAGGAAGTTATCGTCCAGACCAGCTGTAGGTTGACGAAAAATCTAGAAAAGTCATCTCTAAAATCAGCAGAAAATTCACGGACCTCAGCATCAAACAGGGTCGTCAAGTGGTCAGACTTATCATAACCATGAGAGGATCTGTCTCGTAAAATGGGGAGGGCACCATGCAAATTAGCTTGATAAGACTAATGAATCAGATCCCCAGAAACGATAATCTCCTTAAAGATCAAAAATCAGCTTTTAAGCCTGATATTACTCAATCCTAGAGATTGACCTTAAAGATTGAGAATTACAAACTCATGGAATTCGATGATATCTAAACTCGAGCTTGAACGAGAAAATATTTTGATCAAAAATACAAACCGATTTGTTTTCTGAAAACTCATTTTCAATGCGTTCATTACTATTGAACGTAAAATCCTAGGAATTCACCTGGAATTCATTAGGTCATCTGAACCAAATCGGGTGTCAACCGTAAGAACGGTGGTTGCATAGCATGGTCGAAGACAGGACCTTGTGCCAGACCGAAAAACTATAGGGTGATCTTTACTATTGCTCCTACAAAGGATAGTAATTGCATCCGACACGATATAGACCATAATCAAAAGCATGTCACGGGACATTGCCTTAACAGTTGCTTGTTCAAACGCTTTCCTTTACAACCGGACGGTAGTTTACCGAAAGGTAATATACGGGACAAGTAAACTGGACGTGTTGCTTTCCTAAAACAAGGTTAGCAAGTGGGTGACACAAAACCGCAAGTTTTGAGCTAAAATTTTCAAATCTGAAACCCACAAAACTCACAAAAAGATTTTGCAAACACCGGTGAAGGGTTATTCCGGAAAACTTATCTAGGGTAAAAGCTATAGATTGAATTTTCAAAAAGATCAAATGTTTTCATAAAGATTCAATTTCCTTAAGGATCTAAATTTTTATAGTCATGTGGGACTGTAAACCACATCGTTACTACCATTGTTCATACCGCCGTATAGAAATCACTGATGTACATAGTATGTAGAATAAAGAAGTGATTCTAGTATTTTTATTTCAAGACTATATTGCTTGAGGACAAGCAACGCTCAAGTGTGAGAATATTTGATAATGCTGAAAACGAACATATATTTCATAGCATTATCCCTCAAGAAAGACAAGCTTTTAGTTGCAATTGTTCTATTTACAAGTGATATTCGTTTAAATAATAAAAGGTGAAGACAAAAGACAGATTCGACGAATTGAAGACGCAAAAAATTAAAAAGCTCAAAAGTACAAAGTACAATCAAAGTGGTTCCAATTATTGATAAGAAACGTCTCAAAATTACAAGAGTACAAAAAGCAAAATGCAAAGTACAAGATATTAAATTGTATGCAAGGGCGTTCGAAAATCCGGAACCAAGACATGAACCAACTCTCAACGATCGACGCAACGGACCGAAAGTTACAAATTAATTATGTATATAAATATAATATAATATATAATTAATTATATAAATTATATATATATATATATATATATATATATATATATATATATATATATATATATATATATATATATATATTATATTTATATAATTAAAACCGTCGGCAGTCAAAAGGATCCAAGAATGTTAGCTGAAACTGGAGGCTCCGCACTCGCGGAGTTTAAAGGCATAAAAACTCCACACTCGCGGAGTTTGTGGGCCTATAAAAGGCCATGCATTCTGCTCGAATTCTGCACCTTTTTCTAATTCATTCTCTCTATCTCAACGTATATATATATATATATATATATATATATATATATATATATATATATATATATATATATATTATAATTTTAATTTTAATTTTAATTTTAAATAATAATAATAAGGGTATGTTAGCGAATGTTGTAAGGGTGTAAGTCGAAATTCTGTACGTGTAACGCTACGCTATTATTAATCATTGTAAGTTATGTTCAACCTTTTTAAATTAATGTCTCGTAGCTAAGTTATTATTATGCTTATTTAAGACGAAGTAATCATGATGTTGGGCTAAAATATTAAAACGGGGTAATTGGGCTTTGTACCATAATTGGGGTTTGGACAAAAGAACGACACTTGTGGAAATTAGACTATGTGCTATTAATGGGCTTTATATTTGTTTAATTAAATGATAGTTTGTTAATTTAATATAAAGATTTACAATTGGACATACCTATAAATAACCACATACACTCGATCGGATACGATGGGCGGGATATTTATATGTACGAATAATCGTTCATTTAACCGGACACGGGTGATAAGGCTAAAAAGGAACATATATTTCATAACATTATCCCCCAAGAAAGACAAAATTTTAGTTGCAATTGTTCCATATTCAAGTAATATTCGTTTATATTAAATAAGTGCGAAGACAAAAGGCGAAAATGAAGATTTGAAGACGGAAAGGTCCAAAATGCTCAAATGTACAAGATACAATTAAAATGGTTCAAATTATTGATGAGGAACGTCTAAAAATAACAAGAGTACAAGTTACGAAACGCAAAGTACACGATATAAAATAGTACGCAAGGACGTCCGAAAATCCGGAACCGGGACCCGAGCCTAGAAGAAACGCCCGACGCAACGGACCAAAAATATCTAGTCTACTATGCACAAGAATAAAATATAATATATAAATAATTATATTAATTATTTATATATTTATATTTATTTTATATTATGTCGGCAGAGCTATGTGACAAAGCAATGTGAGCTGGCCAGCATAGCCATGCGACTCGCATGGCTGAAGGCACAAAACCCATGCGAGTCGCATGAGGATCAATTTCAGCTCAGGTCTATAAAAGGCGCCAGTTTTCTGCTCGTTTACCCACACCAACATAAACACCATAATACACCTTTTTCAATTCTCTTTCTTTGTAACATATATATTTATATTTATAATATTAATTTTAATTTTAAGTTTAATAATAATTTTGGGGTAGTGTAACAAATGTTTAAACGGGTTTTAAGTCGGAACTCTGTCCGTGTAACGCTACGCTATAAATAATCATTGTAAGTTATGTTCTTCCTTTTTAAATTAATGTCTCGTAACTAAGTTATTATTATGCTTATTTGAGCCGAAGTAATCGTGATGTTAGGCTAAAATATTAAGATGGGGTTATTGAACTTTGGACCATAATTAAGGTTTGGGCAAAAGACCGACACTTGTGGAAATTGGACTATTGACTATTAATAGATGGGGGGTATTGTCTAATTGAGTGGCAACTCATTGGAGTCTGTCGAACCTATCTTCAAATTAATTAACCTAATAATTAATAATGATTATGGTTGTCCTATTTAGTGACGTTCATATGGAATCTGTTATAATCATTTAATTAATCAATTGGGTTGGGTAATTGATTATTCATTCTGATCAAGTGGATGAATTAATATTCATAAACTAATTAAAACAGGGGTGGATTACATACAGTGATAACTGGTGTAATTGTTGACAGAAGTGATAACTGCGTCACAGTTTAAATCCTTAATCAGTTAGAATATTTGACTTCGGGTATAAGGGTAATTTGACGAGGATACTCGCACTTTATATTTATGACCGATGGACTATTATGGACAAAAACCAGATAGACGTATCAAATAAACCAGGACAAAGGACAATTAACCCATGGTAATAAATTAAATCAACACGTCAAACATCATGATTACGGAAGTTTAAATAAGCATAATTCTTTTATTGTATTTCTCATCGTATCTTTATTTACTGTCATTTTATTTATTGTCATTATTTTACGCACTTTAATTATCGTCATTTATCTTTGCGCTTAAAATATAGAATCGACAAACCGGTCATTAAACGGTAAAACCCCTCTTTTATAATAATATTACTACTTATATAATTATATATATTTTGTATAAATATAGTTGTTAAAAATATAGTAAGTATCACCAGCTCCCTGTGGAACGAACCGGACTTACTAAAAACTACACTACTCTACGATTAGGTACACTGCCTATAGTGTTGTAGCAAGGTTTAAGTATATCCATTCTATAAATAAATAAATATCTTGTGTAAAATTGTATCGTATTTAATAGTTTTTCCTAGTAAAATATAAACTATTTCTTATACCTTAGCTTTGACATCAACGGGAATGGATTAATAGTTAATAGACTTATTAAAACAGGGGTGAATTATGTACAAGGACACTTGGCGTAATTGTTAACAAAGTATTAAAACCTTGGGTTACACGCAGTCGATATCCTGGTGTAATTATTAAACAGAGTATTAAGACCTTGTTACAGTTTAAATCCCCAATTAGTTGGAATATTTGACTTCGGATATAAGGATAATTTGACGAGGACACTCGCACTTTATATTAATGACTGATGGACTGTTATAGACAAAAACCAGATGGACATATTGAATAATCCAGGACAAAGGACAATTAACCCATGGTAATAAACTAAAATCAACACGTCAAACATCATGATTACGGAAGTTTAAATAAGCATAATTCCTTTATTTTCATATTTAATTGCACTTCTAATTATCACACTTTTATTTATTGTCATTTTATTTAATTACATTTTTAATTATCGTACTCTTTAATTATCGCAATTTTATTTTATTGCACTTTTATTTATCACAATTTCATTATCGTTATTTACTTTACGCTTTAAATTAAGTTATATTTATTTTTAATATTTTACATTAGGTTTTAACTGCGACTAAAAGTTTTAAAATCGACAAACCGGTCATTAAACGGTAAAACCCCCATTTATAATAATAATACTACTTATATATATTTTTGTATTTTTACAACTATAAGTTAAAAATATAGCGTTAAGCTTGGCTAAAGATCCCTGTGGAACGAACCAGACTTACTAAAAACTACACTACTATACGATTAGGTACACTGCCTATAAGTGTTGTAGCAAGGTTTAGGTATATCCACTCTATAAATAAATAAATCACTTGTGTAAAATTATATCGTATTTAATAGTATTTCCTTGTAAAAATTAATACTATTTCATATACCCCTCGCATAACATCATCAACCATGCCAATTTTACAAACCAGATTTTTAAATGTGGGTTCATCTAGGGCCTTGGTCAGTAAGTCAGCAAGTTGACTTTTGGTGGATACAAAATATAATTCAACATTCCCTTTTTCAACATGAACTTTAATAAAGTGATAGCGAATGCCAGGTCAACTAGCAAACAGACATACAACAAACATGATGTCGGGTCTACTAGCAGTGAGATACATCAATGAGCCAATGAGGCTCCTATAGAGAGTTTGATCGAAAGATTGACCATCCAGACCAGCATGCAATGATATGTTGATTGACATTGGAGTGGGGCTGATTTTCATCTCAGGAAAGTTGAACTTTTTGAACATATCATGTGACAACCCGGAAATTTTTGACCAAATTTAAACTTTATCTTTAAATGATTTAACGTTTCCGACACGATAAGCAAAGTCTATGAAGTTGAACCTCAAAATTTTAGAACTGTTTCATTACATTTGACTGCTCTCGACGATTCATGAACAATTATATGTATGTATATATATATATATATGTAAAAGTAAAAATGACTTTCCTACAGTAAAACACTATTTGCTACAGTAAAACACTATTTACTACAGTGAAACCGTATTTTGCTACAGTGCTACAGTGAAAACGACTTTGCTACAGTCAGCACTATTTGCTACAGTAAACACTATTTGCTACAGTGACACTATTTGATGTCGACGAACTAGCAAACAAAAACGGATAAGGCGGCCATGCGATCGCATGGCAAAAACACTGAAAACTTATGCGATCGCATGAGGTACTGTAGCAGGCCACATACTATAAAAGCTCGATTCATTCCTCCGTATTATTATTTTTTTATATTATTATTATTATTATTATTATTATTATTATTAATATTATTATTATTAATCTTATTATAATATTATTATTAGTAGTATATATACCTAAAATACTACGACGAGGTTATGAGCGTGTCACCTTCAAAATGGATTTTTGAGCGGGATAGAGCTAAGGAAATTATGGGTTATTGCCAAGGAGGTTATGGGTAATGTTCAAGGGTATTTTTGTGAATCAAATCTAGTGTTCATCATCTCTGTTGCGTCTACGTACTTTCCTACAATAATGAATCTCAATATTGATACGTAAGCACTCATATTTTATCTTTTATGCATTAATTGTGTATCCATGTCTAGTGCTCGAGTATATATATTTATGCATGCTTGTATGCTAAATTTTGTCGTTAAACAGTTATGATGAATCACGAAGTAAATACATATATTACTGATAAAAGGTATATGATATGAAAGGTCAAGGATTAATAAAGTTGTTGGTAAATTTACTGCTAATGTGGTGGAACATGAAAGGTTCTTCAGTAACAAGAACGTATATGTCAAGTTTATAATAAGGTTAATCTAAAAAGTTGAAGTTGACTGGTTGAAAGTGTGGTAAAACTGTATACTTTGAAAAGGAATTGCAAGGTTATTTTCGGTAAAAACAATGCTAATGGATCTTGCACATATTTAAAGTTAAAGTATAGCTTTGAAAGTTGTAGAGATCTAAGAATGATGTCACCGGTTCAGAGTTATGACTTGGATTCTGATCCGTCAATATCAGAATATGTAATTGAATTTGTATGAAAACGATTGTATATCGTTGTGAGCCTTGTTAATAATTTTTGAATCAAAGTTGGAGAATGTACAGTGTAACATATTAATTGCGAACTTATATATTTCCCGGGTATTACCTACCCGTTAAAGATTTCACAATTAATACTTTGTACAAAAGAATTTTTATTACCGTCTTTATAAAAATATATGTATGTATATTTTCTTCAGATGTAATACAGATTTGATGAGTTAATATCATATTAAGCTCATTTGATTTTTGACTTGAATGAATAATCTCTAAAACATTAAGGATTACATAATCTTTGCGGAGTATTTCGCTAATGTAATCAATACTTCATTATTTATTCTTATTCCTCGGTGAAGGATGTTGATGCTCGTGGAATTTTTGTGAACCTTACAAGGCACAGATGATGTTTTATGAAAAGTTTCGAGTACATCAAAAATGAAAATGTAAAATCAATTATGTAATTGAATAATACACTTGGTTTATTATGAAATGGAATTCATTAAGTTGAAACAGAGATTGTAGTTAACGAAGGTTTATTTGTTAACGAAAGATGTAAATTATAGCATATTAGTAATATGAATTATGCGAGTAATATTTACCCCTTAAAATTCATACGTAATAGCTTAATACGAAAAGATTTATGATAGTTTTAAAATTTATATATATAAGATATATATATATATATATATATATATATATATATATATATATATATATATATATATATATAAATTCTTTAGAGGAATTGAGTTATTACTTCATAACTCATTGATACAATATACTCGTTGTTGACTCGTAATAATGTCCACGGTGCTTTCTTGAACTGACGGAGCTTGTGATGTTAGAGGTGCTGCTGATTCTGACGATGTTGACAGCACTGACTGTGCTGGTGAGGCTAAGGGTACTGTTGATGTTGTTGGTAAAACAAGTCTAGCTTGTATCTTACACCATTCTGATAAGGGTTTCTACTCTATCTGATTTAGGGTTAAGGCTAGAATAGATAATCTCTAAACTTTTAGAAATTACATAATCACCGTAGAATGTTTCTTTGATGAAATTATGAATCAATACTTCATCGTTTGTTGTTGTTGGTATTTCTTGGTATCTATGGTGCGTATGATGTTGATATCCGAGGTACAGATTGTGATGTGGAGGCATGTGATGCGGATGTGGTTGTTGGTGGTGGTAATGATTCCGTTGGTGTTGATGATGGTGATACCGGTTATGCTGCTGGTGCTGCTGCTGGTGTTTGTAACCTTCGCACCATATTCTCCAAAGCCACTACCCGAGCACGAAGCTCGTTGACTTCTTCTATTATACCGGGATGATCGGTGGTTCGGACGATCGGGTAAATAAGATCTGAAATTCGAGATAGTATATAGTCATGACGAGAAACTCTGGAAATGAGAGAGAAAATGGTATTACGAACAGGTTCGCCGGTAAGTGCTTCAGGTTCTTCGCTAAGAGGAAAATTTGGTGGATGGAAAGGATCACCTTCTTCTTCTCTCCAATGATTAAGTAGACTACGAACCCATCCCCAATTCATCCAGAATAGGTGATGGCTAATTGGTTGATCCATTCTGGTTACACTGCCTTCGGAGCTTGAGTGAAAATCCATATCGGAATAGCTGTCGGCATCTGAGGAATTCGAACTAGATGCGGAATTCATCTTACACGATTTGGATAAAAGATTTTTGATATGAAATGATTTTTGGATATCGGATGATATTCTAATTACATAGAATACTTATATATAGTACAAGGGATCCACAAATAACAGAGGAACTTTCGAAAGCTGTCAGGAAAAGTTTACAGTAACAGATATGCTAAGATATGAATTTTGTCTATACACTATCTATTCAATAAATGCAGGAAAACGTGTCTAGACTTAAGAATGATAAGCATGTAATTTCCGACAAGAAATGATAAGCAAAACTTTTGACTTGCAGACACGGTCGAAGTCCAGACTTACTAATGCATCCTAATAACTATCAGTTAGACACACTCATGCAAGACCTGGTTCGCTAGGACCAACGCTCTGATACCAACTGTGACGATCACTCCAAATCCATATGGACAATACGTCATTCATTGATTTCATTGCGAGGTATTTGACCTCTATATGATACGTTTTGTAAACATTGCATTCTTTTGAAAAGGCACACCATAAATGAAATATTTAAATCAAAGGTTTTCGACATCTGATGATTTCTACATATAGACAATCACTGTAAATAATAGTTTACAATAGTACTTCCATTGACAATGCAGTCAAAATAAGATACATGGTGATGATTTGGTGAATGCAACGTTTCCTTGAAAAATATGCCATGTATGACTCCATGCACATAGCTTGTCTAACATATAAGCAAACAGCGGAAGACTTATAGGAAACCTGAGAATAAACATGCTAACAAGTGTCAACACAAAGGTTGGTGAGTTCATAGTTTTAGTGTTTCGCATAATCTGTATATAAAAGTGGATCACAAGATTTCAGTTGTTTCATCCAGAAACGTTTTTCAAAAGTTTGTCAATAGATTCTACGTAACAGAGCACCCTGGTAACTAAACTTTAACGTTTTAATAAGTACCCCTGTTTTAACATACATGCAACCAACATGTACAATACACGCAAACTAACGTGTACTAACCTCAAATAGCATACGTCTGTTTTATAGTTCAGGCTAGGGTTTCTATACCTGGAACAGACGAGGATGTCAAGCCCTATGGATCCATATACTACTACTCGCGCCCACCAGTTCTTATAACTGGCAGTTAACAGTTACCAAAGCTAAAGGATTTTCAGTTCAAACTCAGTGTAGAATTTAGTATGTACTTGTATCCATTGCGTTTAAAATAAAGTGCATGTATTCTCAGCCCAAAAATATAGATTGCAAAAGCAATTAAAAAGGGAGCAAATGAAACTCACCTTAGCAGCATATAAAGTTGTTCACCAAAATGCAAGTTTGAAAAAGACGCGAGACGGGGCCGAAACGGTAACGACCTCAAAACGTTGCAACGGAAAAAACGGGGCCGAGACGGGGTCGAAACGGATGTTGACTAATGTTGAATTTTATATATATATAGATATATTTACACATATTTTAGAGCTAAAAAACCTTCGTTGACAAGTTTGTACCTATAATTGCAATTAGTGTTAATATAATACAAAATAGAATACTAAACTAAGTCAATTTTGATTGATTTGACCGACTTATGACCGATTTTAACCGAATTTCTGACTTTTGACCGGCGTTGACCCAATTTTTCCTGCATTTGACCCGACTTTTGACCGTTGACCGGCTTATAAGAAAGCGGGACGGGGTCAAAACAGTTTAGTCACCAAAATGCCGTAACGGGCGTCGCAACGGTTGCAACGGACGCCGTTTACAACAGTGCCAGAATGTGCCTGAAACTCAGATTATCAAATAATCGTGGATCTCAACCTAGAGAACATATGTTGATCAATAAATGTCTATCAAGCTAGGTCAGTTCATAGTTTATTACAATCCTAATGCTCGATATCGACATACAAAAGTTATCCAATGTTGTTTCAAAAAGTCAATTTTGACAATAGTTCAACAAACGAGACGTACCTTATATAAGGATTCATTTACTCGGCTGGTAATATTTAAAAAATCTATTTTATCAATCTTGTAAACAAGTTGTTTAAATCTTAATTGCATATTCAAAAACAATTTCAATTAACGTCAATCATAATTCAGTTGATCATATCTTTTAATCCGTTCATCGAAACTATTCGGTATCTAAATGAAAAGTTATTGATTTTTTTGCCAGCTTTCCAAAAACATGTATATCATATTCTTTTTACCAGTAATATATGTATTTAATTCGTGATTCATTATAAACTGTTTAACGACGAAATTTAGCATATACACGTATAAATATACATACTCGAGCACTAGACATGTATACACTATTAATTTATAAAAGATAAAATATAAATGCTTACGTATTAATATTGAGATTCAATATTGTAGGACGGTACGTAGACGTAATGGAGATGATAAATACTAGGTTTGATTCACAAATATACCCCCGAACATTACCCATAACCTCCTTGGCAATAACCCATAATTTTCTTAGCTCTATCCCGCTCGAAAACTTGTTTTGAAATTATTTGGACATCACTCCGTCGTAATATTTTATGTATATTATTATTTTTGTATCGTAAAAATAATAATACTAATACTATTAATAATAAGATTAATAATAATAATCTTAATATTAATAATATATATATATATATATATATATATATATATATATATATATATATATATATATATATATATATATATTTGAGAGACATAGAGATTTGAGAAGAAGAAAGTAAATAAATTCGAACAAAACTGCGAGCTTTATAGACCTGGCCTGATTTCCACTGCCATGCGATCGCATGGCTTGGTAGAAGGATTCCCATGCGATCGCATGGGGTCCTTTTCCAGCTCACAAAACTTTTGTCCTAACGTTTGTCGACATGTTTAAATATAATATATATATTATATTTAATTTATATATTTATTTATATATTATATTATATTTACGTGCATAGTTAACTTGTAACATTTGTTCTGATAAGTCGTACGTCATCACTCGACTTATGTCCCGGTTCCGATTTCTCAAACGCATTTTCGTACGCTTAGAAAACTAATACTTTTCTTTACGCGACGTGTACCTTTATCAAAAATTAAACTTAATCATTGATAAACTATGTCACTCGAAGTGTAGCTTTAATCAATTAAGTGTTTTGGTTATTTGCTTCTATAAATCATCGTCTCGTAGTATATATATATATATATATATACATATACATATATATATATATATATATATATATATTAAAATAGTGTTTTACTGTAGCAAAGTTACTGTAGCAAAGTTTTTTTACTGCAGCAAATAGTGATTTTCGAAAACACTGTAGCTTTTTGGGTACTGTAGGAATTCGAAAATACTGTAGCAAATTAGTGTTTTACTGGTTCATCTTAAACATTTTAGTTAACTTATATAAATATCAATCGAATCAATAATCGAATGTTACTATCGTTTACTAAATAACTTGAAATCATATATATATATATATATATATATATATATATATATATATATATATATATATATATATATATATATATATGCACATTAAATTATATATATATATTGTTCGTGAATCTTCGAGAACAGTCAAAGAATAATTGATTACATGAATATAGTTCCAAAACTTTGAGACTCAACATTACAGACTTTGCTTATCGTATCGGAAACATTAAATCATTAAAGATAAAGTTTAAATTTGGTCAGAAATTTTCGGGTCATCACAGTACCTACCTGTTAAAGAAATTTCATCCCGAAATTTGAGTGAGGTCGTCATGGCTAACAATAAAAATGTTTTCATGATGAATATGATTTGATAAATAGAATTTTATCACCGTTGAATAATATGGATAAAACAATCCGATTTGTCGAAGCGTATGAGAGAAGTTATCGTAAAAGAGTGAAATGAAAGAATAGAGATTCGTCTTAACTTTTGACGTAGTTACGATTGATTTCCGGAATTTAAGGAATAGAAAATCTTCATAATCTAAATAAAATTTGATTCTTCGAAATTTAAGGAAATTAAGATTTCCTTTAAATGCGTAATCTGCCTCGATTGTTATGTCTGATATTTTGTTATAAATTAACCACTTCCGTTTCATTATTTTCACCACTCCTACATCTTCTTCCTTATTTCATACTTCCAAAAGATTGTGAAATGCTTAATCCAGTTCTGATTCTTGATATTTTCTTGGCTATCGTATCCTTCATTCTTCTTTTTCATCTGCCACCAGAGGAAGTTATTTTCTTCTACTATTACCTTGGGGTTATAGTATTTTTCATTCTCCCGTGTCTTTATATTTCTATACGCATTGATATACACGGTTTGTAATATATGTGTTGTTGTCAGGCTTTATATTTTATTTTATATTTAGGAGCTCCATGCTTTCGTTTTTCCTTCCCGATTTCAAGTCAAGCGAATAATGGTCCATAATTCGTAGCTATACATTTCGGAATGAACATAGTTAATGTTCTAAGAAAGAAATTGTAATGACACGATCTTGATTTGTCAAATTACTAGAATATCTGGAAAAGACCGAATCATCAAGAAAAGTATTTTCTTGATATATTTAGAGATTAAATAGAATGAAAGAGTTATGTAACATGGTTTATGATGAGGGTGTGATCTGTGAACCTTTATCACGTTCCATTAGAAACTCAGCATGACTTACTGTAATATAATCACGTTGATCAAGTGTCATTATATCATACTAACTCATGCTTCAGCTCCCAATACCACTTCAAAAATATTCATATTTTAAACTCGAAGGTTTCAGAATTTAGAAACTAAAATAGTTTCTTTTATGATGTTACACAGATATCGCAAGGAGAAAATTGATTTCCGATAAGAATGATTATGGAATTATCTCCAGAAATATGGAGGATATTTATAATGAAAGATACGATGATATCTTAGAATTTCTAATATCAGAGGATGATGAAGAATATTCTCCGCAAGGGTTTAGATTCGGAAGCAAGGTATTCGTTAATGGCTTCAGCAGATACTGAATCATTTGGATTCTTTGAAGGCAGGTTTCGTCCTTGTGATTTATCCACAGCCTCTTTCATACTTTACTCAATCCGTTTTTTAGTTCCAAACCTTTTCTTTTTCTCAGCTTTACCACCATACTGTAGCAAATAGTGATTTTCGAAAACACTGTAGCTTTTCGAGTACTGTAGAAATTTGAAAATACTGTAGCAAATTAGTGTTTTACTGGTTCATCTTAAACGTTTTAGTTAACTTATATAAATATCAATCGAATCAATAATCGAATGTTACTATCGTTTACTAAATAACTTGAAATCATATATATATATATATATATATATATATATATATATATGCACATTAAATTATATATATATATATATATATATATATTGTTCGTGAATCTTCGAGAACAGTCAAAGAATAATTGATTACATGAATATAGTTCCAAAACTTTGAGACTCAACATTACAGACTTTGCTTATCGTATCGGAAACATTAAATCATTAAAGATAAAGTTTAAATTTGGTCAGAAATTTCCGGGTCATCACAGCACGTCTCGTTTTGTTGAATTATTGTCAAAATTGACTTTTTAAAACGACTTTGGATAACTTTTGTATGTCGATCTCGAGCATTAGGATTGTTATACACTATGACCTGACCTAGCTTGATAGACATTTATTGACCAACATATGTTCTCTAGGTTGAGATCTACGGTTATTTGGTAATCCGAGTTTCGATCACATTTTGGTGAACGAATTTATATGCTGCTAAGGTGAGTTTCATTTTTTCCCTTTTTAATTGCTTTTGCAATCTATATTTTGGGTTGAGAATACATGCACTTTATTTTAAACGCAATGGATACAAGTACATACTAAATTCTACACCGAGTTTGAACCGAAAATCCCTTAGCTTTGGTAACTAGTAACTGCCAGTTATAAGAACTGGTTGGCGCGAGTAGTTGTATATGGATCCATAGGGCTTGACATCCCCGTCTGTTCCAGGTTTAGAAACCCTAGCCTGAACTATTAAACAGACGTATGCTATTTGAGTTTAGTACACGTTGGTTTGCGTGTATTGTACATGTTGGTTGCATGTATGTTAAAACGGGGGTACTTATTATAACATTAAAGCTTAGTTACCAGGGTGCTCAATCTTGTAGAATATTTTGATAAACGTTTCTGGATGAAACAACTGAAATCTTGTGATCCACCTTTATATACAGATTATGCGCAACATTAAAACTATGAACTCACCAACCTTTGTGTTGACACTTGTTAGCATGTTTATTCTCAGGTTCCCTATAAGTCTTCCGCTGTTTGCTTATATGTTAGACAAGCTATGTGCATGGAGTCATACATGGCATATTTTTCAAGGAAACGTTGCATTCACCAAATCATCACCATGTATCTTATTTTGACTGCATTATCAACGGAAGTATTATTGTAAATTATTATATTACGGTGATTGTCTATATGTAGAAATCATCAGATGTCGAAAACCTTTGATTTAAATATTCATTTATGGTGTGCCTTTTCAAAAGAATGCAATGTTTACAAAACGTATCATATAGAGGTTAAATACCTCGCAATGAAATCAATGAATGAAGTGTTCGTCCATATGGATTTGGAGCGATCGTCACATATCAGAAATGTATTTTGATTGACCGATGAAAATCCCCTTTGGAAGTTGTTTAACTTCTAATCCTAGAAAGAAATGGAGTTCTTCGAGCATGCTCATTTCGAACTTGTTCTTCATGAGTTCAGAAAACTCATAGCAGAGAGCGGGGGAAGTGGAGCCAAAGATGATGTCATCAACATAGACTTGAATTAACAAGATGTGTTTTTTCTGTTTTCTGATGAATAGAGTCGTGTCAATGGTTCCACGTGAGAAGCCGTTCTTAAGAAGAAATGCGGTCAGGGTTTCATACCACGCCCTGGGCGCCTGTTTTAGACCATAAAGAGCATTAGAAAGGAGATACACATGGTTGGGGCGTTTGAAGTCTATGAAACCTTCAGGTTGACTGACATAGACCTCTTCTTGAAGAATGCCATTCAGAAAAGTAGTTTTTACGTCCATTTGGTAAATGGTGAACCGCTTGTGAGCTGCATATGAAAGAAATAGACGGATGGCTTCTAATCGAGCCGCAGGAGCAAATGTTTCGTCGTAGTCAATTCCTTCTTGTTGTATGTATCCTTTTGCTACAAGACGTACTTTGTTATGAATGATGATGCCGTAGGGATCCTTCTTATTTTTGAAGATCCACTTGGTATCAATAATGGTTTTTCCAGATGGACGAGGAATAAGTTCCCATACTTCAAGCCGATCAAATTCATGAATTTCTTCTTGCATGGCTATAGACCAGTCGGGATCTTGGAGGGCCTCAAAGGTAGTTTTAGGTTCGATCGTGCTCAGAAAGGCATCGAAGAGGCATTCATTGTTGGAAGCCTTGCGAATGCGGACAGGAGCGTCTGGATCACCAATGATTTGATGAATTGGATGATCCGTAGTCCATTTCGTGGAATGTGGAAGAGGTGAAGTAGATCCATCATTAAGAGAGGTGACAGTATGCGAAGAAGATGAGGATCCAGAAAGTTTAGTGTTGTCAGTAGGGTAGGTGGCATTTTCTTCCCACAGAGGAACAAGGGTATCTGCATTTTGTTCAGTGGAAAGTATGGGAGGAGTTGCAGCATCTAAAGACCTAGTATCTATTTCATTTGAATGAGTATCTTTACTAGATTCGAGAGGAGACGATTTAACAGCTGGAGGATGAGAGTTGGAAATGAGAGCGTTGTTTGAGGAAGACACTCCAGTGTCAAGGTCATCTAGAAGAAGAAATTTGGAGGAATTACTTTCATCGGATGGTGATTCACCCACGACCGCTGGAGTAGAGGAACCGATTGTGATTAATTCGGGGGGACCCGGTTCAGAGGGTACCTTGGGGTTTGACGAC
Source organism: Rutidosis leptorrhynchoides (assembly GCF_046630445.1). Classification (NCBI taxonomy): domain Eukaryota; kingdom Viridiplantae; phylum Streptophyta; class Magnoliopsida; order Asterales; family Asteraceae; genus Rutidosis; species Rutidosis leptorrhynchoides. The sequence continues at coordinate 3,898,536 of NC_092343.1, forward strand.
ATTGGAGGGATGATGGGTTCAAACAACACATCCAGATCATCAGAGCTGGCCAGTGGAACATGTCGGAAGTGAGGATCAGAATTGAGTCCAGGGCGAGAGCCGTTATGACCAAGCACCATTCCAGACATCTCATCAAACTTGACATTGGTGCTTTCTTTAATGATTCGAGTTCGACGATTATAAACACGATATGCCACACGATCTTGAGAGTAGCCAAAAAATATTGCTTCATCACCGCGAACATCAAACTTTCCAAGGTTGTCCTCGTCGTTTAGAACATAGCACACACATCCAAATATGCGAAAGTACTTCACGTTGGGTCGACGTTTGAAAAGAAGTTCATATGGAGTTTTGTCGAACCGACGATTAACGATGGACCGATTTTGGGTGAAGCATGCAGTGTTAACAGCCTCAGCCCAAAGGGACGGAGGTAATTTGAAATAAACAAGCATTGTTCTTGCGGCTTCAACAAGAGTACGATTTCGTCTTTCAACTACGCCATTTTATTGTGGAGTGCGGGCGACAGAGGATTGATGGGTGATACCGGCCTGGTCAAGAAAAGAATTAATAACTGAGTTTTGAAATTTCGTGCTGTTATCAGTTCTAAGGATTCGAACCAGTTTATTGATGGAGAGTTGAATTCCTTTTATGAATTCAATGATTGTTTTGGGAGTTTCAGACTTGCTTTTCAGAAATCTGACCCAGGTGTAACGAGAATAGTCATCAACAATCACCATAATGTATTTTCGACCGCCTAGACTAGAAACACGCATTGGTCCACAAAGATCCATATGTAGCATATGTAGGGGACTGGTGGTGTTGAATTCGGTTTTTGATTTGTGGGAGGATTTATGAATCTTTCCCATAGCACAGAAAGGGCAAACGTGTGTAGAATCAAATGAGATGAGTGGAACACCGTCAACAAGATTATTGGAAACACGTTTGTTGAGGTTTTAAGAGTGAAGGTGTGACATCCGGTGATGCCACAACCATGAGGTTTCAGAGGAAGCTTTGGAAACCAGACAGAGTGGTTGTAGATCAGAAGACATGTTTTTCATGGCAAGAGAATAAACAGTGGATTCACGTTTTACTTCGAGTAAATTGTCTCCCTCCATGGTTTAAACACGGCACATGGACCTTTCAAAGATCACGCAGAGATCACTGTTACAGAATTGACTAACACTGAAGAGACAGCACCCAAGGCCTCGAACATAGGACATGCGTTTGATGGTTACACCATTGAACACGTAATCACCATACCCTTCGATGGTTGCAATTTCATCATTTCCAAAGCGAACTGTACCTAAGAACTTGTTGACATAGTTTGCCAACATTGATTTATCACCAGTCATGTGTCTGGAACAACCATAATCCAGATACCAAACACATGCTGGGATAACCTGCAAAACAGAGTTAAGCAAAAGTTTTAGGGACCCCAGTTATCTCGGGTTCCTTGTAAGCAGACACATTCAGAGAATTTAGAGCATTAGGTTCATCAGATGAAACATTCAACAAGGTCTGAACATTCATTAAAACACACGAATCATGGTTTTGGTGACCAAAATACAGACGTCTTTTACATCTATTACAAATTAATGACCCGAACTGAGAAGCAAGACTTGAGGATGCTTAGATTGTTTTAGTCTTGGGTTTCCGCGCTTTCAAAATGCTTTGTTTTGGTTTAGGTCCTGTGAAATTTAAAACACCAAATTTAGACCCAGTTTGAAAACGATTCATGTCTTTAAGTAATGACTGTCTAGCCCTTTGTGCTCTTTTGTGACAGTTTCGCTTTTGAGTCTTAGTTAATCCATCAGATACCCGCTTTGCAGCATAGTTGAGATTTGGTAGTTGCGGATGTCTGATGGATTCGGGGTTGTGTTTCAAAGATCTACCACTGTTGCTCTGGAAGGAGTTAGAGTGGTCGATATTTCGGTGGATGTGAGGGCTGCTTGGACCACCCCTCCTGTCTAGGATATGCGGTGCAGGATGGTTATGGGCTTTTCTTGCTGAGTGGTCATACACACCATGTTCTTGGATTATTCTTCGAACAGGGTTGTTTGGCTTTCTCATCAAGGTTGCGGAATGTGGTGGTTTGGGATCAGTACCCCTTTTAGTGACAATCATCTCTAAATGAGAGCCATGAATAGGGTTTTTTAGGATGGTGACAGCTGGAATGACAGGTTTCCTTGAGCTCACTACAGTAGTGTAAGGAAAGCCTTGGTGATGTGGGGGAAGAACTCGTTGAGAATAAGTGGGTACCCATGGTACAAATTTCTCTTTCGTTGATTTTGATTCCTTTTGTTGTGAATAGTTTTGTGATAATGTTGGACCAAAATTCTTTTTGGCTTTTTCAAAATCACGATTCATTAAAACTTTTACTTGCAAATCGATGTTGTCCTTTTTTAATAAGAGCAACATGTTTCTTATATCATTTTAGTTCAAGTTTTAAGTCTGATAAGGCTAAAAAGGAACATATATTTCATAGCAAAATCCCCCAAGAAAGACAAGATTTTAGTTGCAATTGTTCCATTTTCGAGTAATATTCGTTTATTTTAAATAAGTGCGAAGACAAAAGGCGAAAACGAAGATTTGAAGACGCAAAGGTCCAAAAAGCTCAAAAGTACAAGATACAATCAAAAAGGTTCAAATTATTGATGAAGAACGTCTAAAAATGACAAGAGTACAAGTTACAAAACGCAAAGTACACGATATAAAATTGTACGAAAGGGCGTTCGAAAATCCGGAACCGAGGCATGAACCAACTTTCAGCGCTCGACGCAACGGTGTAAAAATTACGAGTCAACTATGCACAAGAATAAAATATAATATTTAAATAATTCATAATAAGAATAATATTAAATAATAAAAAGTTGTTAATTGAGCATAGTTCAGGGGTCGTAAATGAAAATTTCAATTCTAATTTCGCTATAAAAGCGATGATTTACGATCAATTTGAGGAGACTTTCTTTTTCGATCATTTTTTCTATCCTTTTTCTATCCTAAAAATCTATTATCAATATCTAAAAATCTCTATCATAATGTTAATGTAATAAGATATAACAATAATCTTAATTTTAATTTTAAATTATGATAATAATAAGATTTATGATAGAGATCGTTTGAGTGTGTAAGTCGAAATTCTGTCCGTGTAACGCTACGCTATTTTTAATCATTGTAAGTTATGTTCAACCTTTTTATATTAATGTCTCGTAGCTAAGTTATTATTATGCTTATTTAAAATGAAGTAATCATGATGTTGGGCTAATTACTAAAATTGGGTAATTGGGCTTTGTACCATAATTAAGGTTTGGGCAAAAGACCGACACTTGTGGAAATTGGACTATTGACTATTAATAGATGGGGGGTATTGTCTAATTGAGTGACAACTCATTGGAGTCTGTCGAACCTATCTTCAAATTAATTATCCTAATAATTAATAATGATTATGGTTGTCCTATTTAGTGACGTTCATATGGAATCTATTATAATCATTTAATTAATTATTCGGGTTGGGTAATTGATTATTCAAACTGATCAAGTGGGTAAATTAATATTCATATCTAATCAAAACAGGGGTAGATTACATACAGTGATAACTGGTGTAATTGTTGACAGAAGTGATAACTGCGTCACAGTTTAAATCCTTAATTAGTTGGAATATTTGACTTCGGGTATAAGGGTAATTTGACGAGGACACTCGCACTTTATATTTATGACCGATGGACTATTATGGATAAAAACCAGATAGACGTATCAAATAAACCAGGACAAAGGACAATTAACCCATGGTAATAAATTAAAATCAACACGTCAAACATCATGATTACGGAAGTTTAAATAAGCATAATTCTTTTATTATATTTCTCATCGTATCTTTATTTACTGTCATTTTATTACTCGCAATTTTATTTACTGTCATTTTATTTATTGTCATTATTTTACGCACTTTAATTATCGTCATTTATCTTTGCGCTTAAAATATAGAATCGACAAACCGGTCATTAAACGGTAAAACCCCCCTTTTATAATAATATTACTACTTATATAATTATATATATTTTGTATAAATATAGTTGTTAAAAATATAGTAAGTATCACCAGCTCCCTGTGGAACGAACCGGACTTACTAAAAACTACACTACTCTACGATTAGGTACACTGCCTATAGTGTTGTAGCAAGATTTAGGTATATCCCACTCTATAAATAATTAAAACTTGTGTCATATTTTGTAGTATTTTGTATTAAAAATAATACTATTTCGTACCCTCACGCTACATCATCAAGTTTTTGGCGCCGCTGCCGGGGAGCACTAAAACACTATATTTTTAATTTATATTTGCAAAAATATAAAAAAAAAAAAAAAAAAAACGTAAAAAAAAAACGTAAAAAAAAAAAAAACGCAAAAAAAAAAAAACGTAAAAAAAAAAAAACGCAAAAAAAAAAAAAAAAACAAAAACGTAAAAAAAAAAAAAAAAACGTAAAAAAAAATTGTGTAAAAAAATTGTGTTTTTTTTAAAAGAAAAAAAAACGATATGAGTCCGCCAAGTGTAATTTTGCTAAATTAATAAAGGAAGTGGACAAACGCATTTATAATTATGACCATGTCGTTATTTTTACTAATAACCTTATACAAGTTATTTTATTTATTGTAAATAAGTCTCCCCACACTCAAATTTACTAATTACACAAAGTTATTTCGTAGTAAAAAAAAAATACGGGCACATTTATATTTATAACGACATGACCAATGAAATATGTAATTTTGCTACCTAATTATTAAAGTATTTTTTTTTTAATAACACTCTAGTTAAAAATTTTAGTATTAAGATTAGTTTTGCCATAGTTATTTTTATTTCTAGATTTTTTTAGGATTGCCGTAAAATCCCTTAAGTGCTTATTCCTTAAACTAAGTTTTAGGCGCTTTAGAATTTTGCGACGCCATTTTTCGTGCTACTTTCTTATTTTTATTTATCTTTCGACGCCGTTAACTATGTATCAATTACAATTCCAATTAGTGATCTCTATTTGTAGTTTTAATTTTAAGATAGTGATAGTTATAAGGTTGGATTAACCGCGTGTTTACAAACCACTCTTCGTCTTTTTCATTTTTCGACACTTTTCGACGCGCAATCTTTTTCTCTCTTATTTCTCGCCATTCTAGTTTTTAGGACTTAGAATTTTTTCTACTTCTTCTCTAAATTTCTTAAAATTACGAAAATTTATTTTAAGTGGTTAAATTGATAGACATCAAAATTTTCTGGTTCGTAGTAATAGTTGGATTTGTACGTGGACCGGGTTATTGGAGCCAAACAGTACTCAATTATATTGAGACCAAACGAATCCTGCCCCTCTGCTGCATCTTTTGGCTATTCGAAACGTGGGCAAAATCAGAAAAGTCTATTGATTGGATAACTTATTATAATTTTTCTTTCATTTTAAAAACTAATAGGATATTCAGTGAATGCACCGAGCAAGACGTTCACCGTCGGTCATACATTCACCACCTGTAACTAGATCAAGACATTTAGCAAATATAACCGCCGTTGATTTTTCTTTAGAATCGTCATCCAGTCGACCAAGTACTTCAGTTCAAATTTCCGATAATCCATTTTTTGAACCCAACCTCACAATTGAGAATCCGGAGAATACCCAGGGACAATTCCGAGACCCTGATCCACTAATTATTCCTCCGGAACCACCAATCATTCAAACAGAGATTGTTGAGGAACGAACCATTAAATCAGAATCCTCTAGTGATTCGTATTCAACAAATTCAATTATGGAAGTAACGGAACCTCTAAGTATGGAAGATCGAATGAGAGCCACACAAACCGGGCCAAGGTCACGCCATTATTAAGCCAGAAGTTAATGCGCCGGATTATGAAATCAAAGGACAAATTCTACACATGGTAACTAACCAATGCCAATTCAGTGGTGCACCGAATGAAGATCCTAACGAACACCTTCGTACGTTTAAAAGAATTTGTACACTATTCAAAATCCGAGAAGTGGAGGATGAACAGATATATCTCATGTTGTTTCCCTGGACTTTAAAGGGAGAAGCCAAAGATTGGTTAGAATCGTTACCTGAAGGGGCGATTGACACATGGGATGTCTTAGTTGAAAAATTTCTTCAAAGATTCTTTCCGGCATCCAAAGCCGTGAGACTTCAAGGAGAAATTGTTACGTTCGCGCAAAAGCCAAATGAAACATTATATGAGGCGTGGACAAGATTCGGAAGGATGTTGAGAGGATGTCCTCAACACGGTTTAGACACTTACCAAATAGTACAAATATTCTACCAAGGTGTCAACGTTGCTACACGAAAAGACATCGACATAACAGCCGGTGGTTCCATTATGAAGAAAACCGCAACTGAAGCTTACAAAATTATTGATAACACAGCCTCCCACTCGCATGAGTGGCACCAAGAAAAAGATATTTTTCGTTCATCTAAAGCGGCTAGAGCCGATTCTAGCCATGACTTTGATTCCGTTTCCGCAAAAATAGATGCTTTCGAAAGACGAATGGAAAAGATGAATAAAGATATTCACGCAATACGAATCAGTTGTGAGCTATGCGGTGGACCACACTTATTGAAAGATTGTCACATTGAACCAACATTGGAACAACGTGAGAATGTTTCCTATATGAACCAAAGGCCGGGAAATAATTATCAACCGCCAAAGCTAAACTTCAATCGAAATCAAAACATTCTTTACAATCCAAAAGGACCCGAAAATAACTGGTATAACCAACAAGGTCCGAATAACCAACCAACTCAAAACAACACTTTCAATCAACAAAGACCTGGCTTATATAAACCACAACAACAAACCGAAGAGAAAAAGTCAAATATGAAAGACGTGGTATTCAAGCTAGTTGAATCTCAAACACAATTTATTGAAACTCAAACCCAAACGAACGAGAGATTTGATCAGTCATTAAGAACTCAACAAGCTTCCATTTTGAATCTAGAAAAACACGTAGGTACTCTTGCTAGCATGATGAGTGAGAGGGAACAAGGAAAGCTACCGAGTAATACTGAAGTAAATCCTCGGAAAGAGAATGTAAATATGGTGTCAACAAATTCTGAAAAACCAGCTCCAGAAGATGGGAAGGTTTTAGATGTGAGTAACAATGAAGAAGTTACACCACCACCACCCGAGTATGTAAAGCCAGTGGTGGCACCATACAAACCACCCATCCCGTTTCCAAGAAAAGGAGTTGAGTATGAGCAAGTAATAAGTAATAAAGATTGTGATACCTCTGGAAAGAAGAAGAAGAAAAAGAATAAGAAAGTGCAAGAAACAAAAGCCGTAGAAGTAAACCCGGTGAATACAGTTCCACCAAAACCTCCACCTAGGGTAGGTGATCCGGGTGAATTTATTGTTCCTTGTCTACTTAGTGATTGTGTCATGTATGATGCACTAGCAGATTTAGGTGCAAGTGTGAGTGTTATGTCTCTTTCATTATATAAGAGATTAGGAGTAGGTGAGTTAAGTCCAACGGATATGAGTGTTCGACTCTTTGATCAAACCATTAAGCACCCAGTTGGAATTGCTGACAACCTACCCATTCAAGTAGGTAATTTAACCTTTCTAGTCGAATTCATTGTCATTGACATAGAAGAGGACCCAAACATTCCTCTAATTTTAGGTCGACCATTCTTAGCGTCCACCGGGGCGTTCTTTGATGTAAGAAACGGTAGAATGACACTTAGTAGTGGTGACAAATCTATCACCTTTATGATTCGAAAGTCTAAATCTCCACCAACCAAAACCGTTGAACCAGAAAAAATGATTGGTAAGAACCATGTTGTTTTACCAACTCCAACGGTAGTGCTTAATAATAATAAAACGCCTAAGTGTGGGGAAAATGAAGTAACACCTAATGATGACATGATAACAAAGAACCCCGTTATTGATACGAAATTAAATGACCCCGTTATTAACAGTTCAATGAAGAAACTTTTTAAACGGGCTATTGATGCTAGAAGTAAGGGGAACTTTAAGTTATGTAACCGGTTAGTATCCAATCTGTCGCCTAAAGAAAGGGCGAAGCTAGTTGAATTATGGGATATTACGGAAGAAGCCGGGCACTGGCTTAAAGAAAAAGTCACAGATAGACAAGTTGATTATGGACCAAGAGAAATTGACAATGAAGTTAATCACAATTTCAACACCACAGCTACCTAAGTGTGGGGAGATTCGAATGTTCTAAAAAGATAATGCTGTCTAAAGTTATTTGTTCTGTTCTCGTATAGTTCCGAGAATGGAATCCGATTGGTCTTTTCCGCTAGCAGACACTAAAGAACTAGTTTTCTCCCTCCATTCTGAATTTTTATTTTTTTTAGGTTTTATTTGAAATTAATATGCATTTTAATTTATGTTTTATTGTGATTTTAAAAAACAAAATTTACTTTATTTCTTTAAGTTAAAAATATGATTTTTAAAATTCGTCGTAAGTTGAACACTAGGTCATTGAGCCGAAATTGCTTTACCCGAGGGCGGGGCGACAAATTTTGTTATCATTTAATTTTATTGATCTAAAGTATGCAAAAAAAATATTATATTAATTTTTGAACGTGGGGTTATATACCAAACTTCAAAAATATGTATATATGTTTGTATTTTATGTTATGTACACAACAGGGTAAAACAGCGCACTTTCAAAGACTGTCATTAAGTTTAACAAAAAGCTACTAATTTTGATGACAAGGCGCAAAATATCAAATGTGATGTAAAATAATATGCTTACAAACTGGGTATTTTTAATCACTTTTCTACACTAATCACCCTCATGAATTTATAATTATAGTCTGATTTCATGCAAATGAGGGCATTGCATGATCTCAAGTGTGGGGAAGGGTTATAAATTCTCTCGGGTTTACACTTAGTTTATTTGCCAAATTTTGTGAAAATTTGGAAAATTTTCAATTAAATGAACTCAAAATCATGTTTATACATATTTATGAACGATGAAAACTAGGTGATAATACCGAAATTATCGTTACCTCGAAAAGGACATAAATTGAGAAACACCCTAAAACGCTTGAATTCATTTAAAATGAAATAGAAGAAAATAAAAAGGCAAAGAAAGAAACTAAGTGTGGGAAGAATGTACCAAGTTATTCAATTTAAAACATATATCACATATTTTTGTACAAGATTATTGCAGGTACTTTTGCTTTGGACGATACTAATCAGTTTTACCCGGTTTACTGTAATATATTTGAAAGAAAGATGGATCTACACGATGAATCAATTCCATCATTAAAAGGAAGTAAAGTCTTCCGAAAAAGAAACGCGCTTCTTGATTTAGGTCATGAAGTTGTCGTCTAGACCAGCTGTAGGTTGATGAAAAATCTAGAAAAGTCATCTCTAAAATCAGCAGGAAATCCACGGACCTCAGCATCAAACAGGGTCGCCATGTGGTCAGATTTATCCTAACCATGAGAAGGATTTATCTCGTACAATGGGGGCACCGTGCAAATTAGCTTGATAAGACTAATGAATCAGATCCCCAGAAAGGATAATCTCCTTAAAGATTAAAAATCAGCTTTTAAGACTGATATTACTCAATCCTAGAGATTGACCTTAAAGATTGAGAATTCAAACTCATGGAATTCAATGATATCTAAACTCGAGCTTGAACGAGAAAATATTTTGATCAAAATTGCAAACCGATTTGTTTTCTGAAAACCCATTTTCAATGCGTTCATTACCATTGAACGTAAAATCCTAGGAATTCACCTGGAATTCATTAGGTGTCATAACCCGTCCTTAACCGTAAGAACGTGTTAGATAACGTATGATTTCATTGCGAGGTATTGACCTCTATATGCGACATTTTTAAAAGAAAAACTGCATATATTATACATTACAAACCATGATTCTTATTTTTGATACAAGCTTTGGACGAAATAAAGATGATTATCGTTTAGCGATAATCTTCGACTTACAAACTTTACAAATGATGATAACAACACGATTTCTAGCATATTTTACAACACAAGTTCTTGGATATGCAGTCTTATTTTTGACACAAATATGCGTACGCAAGATCCTGCTCAAATTCAACATAATGCAGCGGAAGCTTTAGTAATCACCTGAGAATAGACATGTTTTAAAAGGTCAACATAAAGTTGGTGAGATATAGGTTTAATGCCGGCAGCAATATATATATAGACCACAAGATTTCACATATAAACATTTTAATAAAAATATTCTAAGTGGTTGAGCACTTGGTAACCATACTTAACATTTAATCACGTCGCATGTTCCCTTTATTATGAAATCTTACTACACCGTACCAAGTGTAGTCACGAAACGAAGTACTGTGCAACCGTTGAATACTGGTCGTCCAGTCCGGTTGGGGTTGTCAGGCCCGATAGATCTATCAACAGGATTCGCGTTTACAATACCGCTGTAAATAGTAGTTACCAAGCTACAGGGAAGTATGCCAGTGGTACAACTCAACGTAGAATATATTTTTCAGTTACTTGTGTCCATATCGTAAAACATAAAATACATGTATTCTCATCCCGAAATATTTAGAGTTTAAAAGTGGGACTATATACTCACTTTCGTCTTGAAGATATGTAATTTTGACTTGGTCTCCGATTGATATCACGAACCTATCCATATATATCAATACTTTTTCTTTTTAAACAAACGTCACATATATATACTTGTTATACTTTTAATACTTTTAATAATTCCTTAGTCCGTAGTTAGCAGTTCGTTGTTAGTAATTCAATTTTAATGGTTCATTTTTAGATGTTTAATATACCCGCAATGAAATAAATAAAACCCCCAACGAAATAAATAAAACCCCATCGTATATGTATTGGTCGAGATTAATCTTGACCCACGGTACCGGTGTTGTCAAATGACGTGTTGCGTACATAAAGTACCGGTGTTGTCAAATGACGTGTTGCGTACAAACATGGGATCTTATGATTAATCTTCTCGTGTTGTTTACGGGTGATCCTGAACCATATAAAATTGAATTATAAGTACATATATATAAAATATCATGTTAACTTAAAAAGATGTGATTTATTTAATTTTTCCCAATTATTTTCGTGGCTAAACTAGTCTTGGATATCCGATTTTGTTTCGGTCATAGTTTCTTCGTTACAAATCCGTTTTCGTTGATTCAACTTGCCATCTCCTTGGATCGAGTCCCTCTTTAAGACTATGAGCTGAAAATACCTTGGTTTGTATTCAAAATCACACGGCATAGGTGAAACTTTAGTGAAACTTATGAAGTTAAACATTTTCCTTTATGTAAACAACCTTAAATGATTATTTTTCTAAAAATACTTATACTTTGAATTAAATCATGGAATTTTTATGTGTTATCATATCCATAGTAAAAATCATTTTTCCAGAACATAAACCTCCAATTCAAAGTTTAAGATAGTTTTTAATTATCCAACCCAAAACAGTCCCCGGTGGCACTCCGACGTCGTAAAAGCAGTTTTTAAGATAATCTTTGAAAAACCAAGTTATACCTTGTTAAATTAGCATATATTTAAGTTATATTACAGGTTTTGGAGTATTTTAAAAGTTAAGTTAGAAGGATCTATTTAGTTTGCAAACAAGTTTGAAAACATTCAAACTATGTTCTTGTTGTTAAATTTTTATACCACAAAATAAGATAGCTATATATATATGAATCGAATAAAGTTATGAACATAGATTCTACCTCAAGTTCCTTGGACAAGGTTGCTGTAAAAGAGGAGTAAGAACCTAGAACTAAAAGGGTGATGGAATTGGATGAAAGATTGGAAGTAAGTTTGTGTTCTTGGAAGGATTCTTGAAGTGTTTTTGTAAGGGTTTTCTTATGGTGATTAAGTGATGTTTTTGAAGCTAAAAACTTATGAGGATCTTGAAGAACACTTGAAGGTTGAAGATAAGAGAGTTTAGAAGATCATTTAACTTGAAAGAAAATTGTTATGAAAGTGTGCATATGTGTATATAGGCGTATATATGTATATGTATATATAGACTTTATTTTTTTGATTTTTAGCTCAAAAGTCCTCATATATGATCCCACATGTATTGAATAATCAAAGGCTGCTAAGATCATATAATTGAAGTCTAATAATTGGTATTTTTCAATAGTAAAACTTCTAGAAACTACGTATTTATACGGGTACATATACCCTAAGTATACGTATAGAAATCTTGTGAAAACGGAACGAGGATTCAAATATAGCTATCTTTTGTGAATATACTTATATGGTTTTATGTATTTAAGTCCTTAAAAATGATTAAATACATTACTTATATGATATATATATAAACATTATATGTCATAAGTATTTAAGTCAAATAACGTTACGTATGGTTATCGTTTTGAAAACTTAAGTTAGTAGTTTCAAAATATACTTATAACTTATTGTTATTAATACAAAATGAGGTATTAAAACATCCTTAAATCATGTTAAACATGTATATATACATATATATATATATACAAACGTATAATTATCATATATTGTATAGTTCGTGATATCATCGGTCAAACTAGACGGTCAAACGTTGTGTAAATCTCTTTTCGAAAAACATAAGTCTCGACAATTTGGATTGCTTATCATGTTGGTAAGGTTTAATTTATGTAAATATTAATCTTATAAGTATAGAATGATCGAAAAAGTGCGGGTCGTTACATTACCTCCCCGTTAAATAAATTTCGTCCCGAAATTTTAAAATTGTACCTATTTTGCGTCATCGAGAAACAAGTGTGGATACTTTTGTTTCATCTGATCCTCTCGTTCCCAAGTAAACTCGGGACCTCTTCTAGCATTCCAACGAACCTTAACAATCGGTATGTTGCTCTGTTTGAGCTGTTTAACTTCACGGTCCATGATTTCGATTGGTTCTTCGACGAATTGTAGTTTCTCGTCGATATGGATTTCTTCAAGAGGAATAGTGAGGTCTTCCTTTGCAAGACACTTCTTAAGGTTTGAGACGTGAAAGGTATTATGTACCCCGGCGAGTTGTTGCGGTAACTCAAGTCGATAAGCTACCGGTCCAATGCGTTCAATAATCTTGAACGGGCCTACATATCTTGGGTTCAGCTTACCCCTTTTGCCGAAACGTATTACACCTTTCCAAGGTGACACCTTTAACATAACCATGTCCCCGACCTGAAACTCTAATGGTTTCCTTCGGACATCGGCGTAGCTCTTTTGGCGACTACGGGCTGTTTTCAATCTCTCCTTGATTTGTACTATCTTCTCAGTCATTTTGTGTATGATCTCGGGACCAGTTAATTGTCGATCTCCTACTTCATTCCAACAGATAGGAGATCTACACTTCCTTCCATACAATGCTTCGAATGGCGCAGCTCCAATGCTCACATGATAACTATTATTTTTACGAGAATTCTGTTAACGGTAAATACTTATCCCATCCGTTTCCAAAATCGATCACACATGCCCTGAGCATATCTTCAAGAGTCTGAATTGTTCTTTCACTCTGCCCGTCCGTTTGCGGATGATATGCGGTACTCATATCTAAACGAGTTCCTAGTGCCTCCTGTAGTGCTTGCCAAAACTTTGAGGTAAATCTACTATCACGATCAGATATAATGGAAATAGGTATTCCATGCCTTGAAACAACTTCCTTTATATACAATCGTAATAGTTTCTCCATTCTATCCGTTTCCTTTATAGGCAAGAAATGTGCAGACTTGGTGAGACGATCAACAATCACCCAAATGGTGTCGTAACCCCAGGCAGTCTTTGGTAACTTCGTGATGAAATCCATGGTAATACCATCCCATTTTCATTCTGGGATTTCTGGTTGTTGAAGTAACCCTGACGGCTTTTGGTGTTCTGCTTTGACCTTGGAACAAGTTAAACACTCCCCAACATATGTTGCTACGTCTGTCTTTAAATTAGGCCACCAATAACGTGTCTTAAGATCTTGATACATCTTTCCAACTCCAGGATGTATCGAGTATCTTGTCTTATGTGCCTCATTCAATATCAACTTCCTTAATCCACCCAACTTCGGTACCCAAATACGATTTGCAAAATATCGAATTCCGTCTTCCCGTATAACGAGTTGCTTCTCATACTTCTTCATTATTTCATTTCTTATGTTTTCTTTATTGAGTGCTTCTTGTTGAACTTCTTTGATTTGTGAGTTGAGATTCATGCGAATTTTTATGTTCATTGCTCGAACTCGGATTGGTTCTCGTTCCTTTCTGCTTAGAGCATCGGCCACCACGTTCGCTTTCCCGGGATGATAACGAATTTCACAATCATAGTCATTTATTAACTCAACCCACCTACGTTGCCTCATGTTCAGCTGTTTTTGATCGAAAATATGTTGAAGGCTTTTATGATCAGTAAACACAGTGCATTTAACCCCATACAAGTAGTGTCTCCATATCTTCAATGCAAACACAACTGCTCCCAGTTCTAGATCATGCGTCGTATAATTCCGCTCGTGAATCTTTAATTGTCGGGATGCGTATGCAATAACTTTCTTTCGTTGCATAAGAACGCAACCAAAACCTTGTCGCGAAGCGTCACAATATATTTCAAAATCATCGTTCCCTTCTGGTAACGATAAAATAGGCGCCGTAGTTAACTTCTTCTTTAGTAATTGAAATGCACTCTCCTGCTCAGAAGTCCATTCATATTTCTTCCCTTTTTGTGTTAATGCTGTCAACGGCTTAGCTATTCGGGAAAAATCTTGAATAAACCTTCTATAATAACCGGCTAAACCCAAAAATTGGCGCATCTGCATTGGTGTCTTAGGAGTCTCCCATTTTTCAATGGCTTCAATTTTTGCTGGATCAACCTGAATTCCTTTGCTACTAACAACGTGACCAAGAAATTGCACTTCTTTCAACCAGAAAGCACATTTAGAAAATTTAGCATATAGCTGTTCTTTTCTTAACAACTCTAATATCAACCTTAAATGCTGCTCATGCTCTTGCTCACTCTTGGAATAGATAAGAATATCATCAATGAAAACGATAACAAACTTATCTAAATATGGACTACAAACTTGATTCATGAGGTCCATGAATACAGCTGGCGCATTTGTCAATCCAAACGGCATGACCAAAAATTCGTAATGACCGTAGCGTGTCCGAAAAGCAGTTTTCGGTATATCTTCTTCTTTGACACGTAATTGATGATAGCCCGATCTTAGGTCAATTTTCGAGTACACACATGATCCTTGGAGTTGATCAAATAAGTCGTCAATTCTCGGTAGTGGATACCGATTCTTGATAGTTAACTTATTTAATTCACGATAATCTATACACATTCGGAAAGATCCGTCTTTCTTCTTGACGAATAAAATTGGAGCTCCCCACGGTGAAGTACTTGGTCGTATGAATCCACGATCCAGTAATTCTTTTAACTGACTCTGAAGTTCTTTTAACTCGGACGGTGCAAGTCTATATGGAGCACGGGCAACCGGTGCAGCTCCTGGTACAAGATCTATTTGAAATTCTACAGATCTAAATGGAGGTAATCCCGGCAACTCTTCCGGAAATACTTCAGGAAAATCTCTTGCCACAGGCACGTCATTGATGCACTTCTCTTTTTCTTTCTTTTCGACTTTATTAACATGTGCTAAGATAGCATAGCACCATTTCTTCAAGTACTTTTGAGCTTTCAAATAACTAATGAGTTTTAGCTTTGAGTTACCCTTCTCTCCATAAATCATTACTGGCGTTTTATCCTTACGAGGAATGCTAATTGCCTTCTTGGCGCACACAACTTCAGCTCCTATTTTGGACATCCAGTCCATGCCGATTATTACATCAAAACTTCCTAATTCTACGGGTATCAAATCAATCTTAAATGTTTTTCCAGCTAAATTTATTTTACAATCACGGCAAATTTTATCGGCTTTAATTAGTTTACCATTAGCTAACTCAATCATGTACTTAGCATCTAGAGGTAATGATGAACAATTCAATTTAGCGTGAAAGTCTCTACACACGTAACTTCTATCAGCACCAGTATCAAATATAATAGATGCGGATAAGTTATTAATGGTAAACGTACCCGTAACAAGCTCCGGATCTTCGCGTGCCTCTCTAGCATTAATAACAAATGCTCTCCCACGTGCAGGTCTGACATTCTTCTCTGAATTCGGGCACTGACTCTTATAGTGACCTTGTTTTCCACACCCAAAACAAGTAACGGTAGCCAAAGCAGTTCTATTTGCATTGGTGGCAGGAGTCTTGGTACCATTTGTATTTGTAACGAGAGCCCTACAATCTTCAGCAAGATGACCCTGTCGATTACACTTGGTGCATAACACACTACAGTAACCAAAGTGATGTTTGTGACAACGGTTGCATAAAGGATTTTGTCCTTTGTAACCAAAGCTTGAACCACTACCTGCACCTTGCGTGGTTTCTTGTTTCTTAAAAGATTGTTGTTGGTTACCTCGATCATAATTTCCATTCCACTTTCTTTTGTTACCTGATACCTTCACATCAGTATTGGATGCTTTCTTATCCATGATGACCTGATCCATTAGCTCGTTTGCCATGGTTATAGCTTCATGAATTGTCTTAGGTTTCGATGCTGTAACATTTGCCTTGACCTTTTTGGGCAAACCATCTTTGTACATTTCAATCTTCCGTTCTTCGGTTGGAACCAATTCAGGACATAGCAAAACTAATTCCATGAATCGCTGATTGTAGTTGGTGATTTCAGTACCAACAACCTTCAGGCTTCGTAATTCATCTTCCAACTTTCTAACCTCGTTCCTTGGACAATACTCGTTGATTAACATTATTTTGAATTCTTCCCATGGAGTATCATAAGCTACATCTCCTCCTACAGCCTTCACATAATTTTTCCACCACGTGAGTGCACTATCTTGTAAAGTGCACGATGCATACTTGGTCATGTCCTTCTCAACACAACCACTGATTTTAAACACAGTCTCCATCTTTTCTATCCACCGGGTTAAACCGATCGGTCCTTCTGTTCCACTGAATGATGAGGGCTTGCAAGCTTGAAAAGTTTTGTAAGTACACCCCACACGAGGATTTGGGTTAACTGCAGCACCTCTTGCAGCCTCGACCCATAACATTCTGTCGTTCACTCGCTGATTGATGAGTTCCTGGATTTCTTGTTCCGTCATTCGGTTCAATCGCGCCATATTCTTCTATAAGAATGAAAAGAAAATAATTATTCACATGGAATATTATAGATGTAGTGTATATTTACAGTACATTATAGCTTATTAATAATATGAACCAAGTATTATTATAAAAGCCTTTTCTTCTTATTAGCGTTTTATAATTATATCTAGGGTAGTACCTACCCGTTAATGTCCATACTTAATAGCTTAGTACAGAATCAATTACTACCATCTAAATAATACTTAACCATGGAAAATTATTGCATTTCACACTTCACTATTTTACATATGCTTATCTTACATCGAACATTAAGCAAACCACACTAATAATATTATACAAAACATTATATGATCCCATGGTTTAATACGGCAGCGCATCGTTTAGTCTATTTTCTAGGACGTTTAGGTTCAAAGAATCGCTTAACGCTTATCCTGGCTGTCTGCCTATATTTTGGCTGTGGGACTGAAGAACTGGATGCCGGGATAGAACGAATAGGAATAGCGGGAATAGGGGTGGTAGTGTCTAGTGGAGTTGGTGCCACATCATCCTTATTAAACTCAGGATTTGAATTTTCTAATTCATTAGCCTTTCGTTTCTTTCCTAGTTCGAACTCTTCTTTTGTAATTTCCTGTATTTCTTCCTTGGGTTCACTTTCCTCCTCGGGTTCACTTTCCTCCTCGGGTTCACTTTCCGGGTTCTCTATAGTCGGTTCATCCGGAATTTGTGAGTCTTCCCCAAAGATATTATTTTCGTCATCGGATAGGTTAATGACTGGAACACCATCTGAAGATTCTGGTTCAGAGTCGCTGAATGTGATAACAAGTTTTGAGCCCGACATCTATCACACAACAACTAACCCATTAGTACTACATAATATTTACATATAAATTTTAACCAACAATGATAAGCAATGGTTTTTAAATCAGACCCGGTCAAAGTCCAGACTTACTAATGTATCCTAATGACTTATCAGTTAGACACACTAATGCAAACCTGGTTCGCTAAGACCACCGCTCTGATACCACATGTCATAACCCGTCTTTAACCGTAAGAACGTGTTAGATAACGTATGATTTCATTGCGAGGTATTGACCTCTATATGCGACATTTTTAAAAGAAAAACTGCATATATTATACATTACAAACCATGATTCTTATTTTTGATACAAGCTTTGGACGAAATAAAGATGATTATCGTTTAGCGATAATCTTCGACTTACAAACTTTACAAATGATGATAACAACACGATTTCTAGCATATTTTACAACACAAGTTCTTGGATATGCAGTCTTATTTTTGACACAAATATGCGTACGCAAGATCCTGCTCAAATTCAACATAATGCAGTGGAAGCTTTAGTAATCACCTGAGAATAGACATGTTTTAAAAGGTCAACATAAAGTTGGTGAGATATAGGTTTAATGCCGGCAGCAATATATATATAGACCACAAGATTTCACATATAAACATTTTAATAAAAATATTCTAAGTGGTTGAGCACTTGGTAACCATACTTAACATTTAATCACGTCGCATATTCCCTTTATTATGAAATCTTACTACACCGTACCAAGTGTAGTCACGAAACGAAGTACTGTGCAACCGTTGAATACTGGTCGTCCAGTCCGGTTGGGGTTGTCAGGCCCGATAGATCTATCAACAGGATTCGCGTTTACAATACCGCTGTAAATAGTAGTTACCAAGCTACAGGGAAGTATGCCAGTGGTACAACTCAACGTAGAATATATTTTTCAGTTACTTGTGTCCATATCGTAAAACATAAAATACATGTATTCTCATCCCGAAATATTTAGAGTTTAAAAGTGGGACTATATACTCACTTTCGTCTTGAAGATATGTAATTTTGACTTGGTCTCCGATTGATATCACGAACCTATCCATATATATCAATACCTTTTCTTTTTAAACAAACGTCACATATATATACTTGTTATACTTTTAATACTTTTAATAATTCCTTAGTCCGTAGTTAGCAGTTCGTTGTTAGTAATTCAATTTTAATGGTTCATTTTTAGATGTTTAATATACCCGCAATGAAATAAATAAAACCCCCAACGAAATAAATAAAACCCCATCGTATATGTATTGGTCGAGATTAATCTTGACCCACGGTACCGGTGTTGTCAAATGACGTGTTGCGTACATAAAGTACCGGTGTTGTCAAATGACGTGTTGCGTACAAACATGGGATCTTATGATTAATCTTCTCGTGTTGTTTACGGGTGATCCTGAACCATATAAAATTGAATTATAAGTACATATATATAAAATATCATGTTAACTTAAAAAGATGTGATTTATTTAATTTTTCCCAATTATTTTCGTGGCTAAACTAGTCTTGGATATCCGATTTTGTTTCGGTCATAGTTTCTTCGTTACAAATCCGTTTTCGTTGATTCAACTTGCCATCTCCTTGGATCGAGTCCCTCTTTAAGACTATGAGCTGAAAATACCTTGGTTTGTATTCAAAATCACACGGCATAGGTGAAACTTTAGTGAAACTTATGAAGTTAAACATTTTCCTTTATGTAAACAACCTTAAATGATTATTTTTCTAAAAATACTTATACTTTGAATTAAATCATGAAATTTTTATGTGTTATCATATCCATAGTAAAAATCATTTTTCCAGAACATAAACCTCCAATTCAAAGTTTAAGATAGTTTTTAATTATCCAACCCAAAACAGTCCCCGGTGGCACTCCGACGTCGTAAAAGCAGTTTTTAAGATAATCTTTGAAAAACCAAGTTATACCTTGTTAAATTAGCATATATTTAAGTTATATTACAGGTCTTGGAGTATTTTAAAAGTTAAGTTAGAAGGATCTATTTAGTTTGCAAACAAGTTTGAAAACATTCAAACTATGTTCTTGTTGTTAAATTTTTATACCACAAAATAAGATAGCTATATATATATGAATCGAATAAAGTTATGAACATAGATTCTACCTCAAGTTCCTTGGACAAGGTTGCTGTAAAAGAGGAGTAAGAACCTAGAACTAAAAGGGTGATGGAATTGGATGAAAGATTGGAAGTAAGTTTGTGTTCTTGGAAGGATTCTTGAAGTGTTTTTGTAAGGGTTTTCTTATGGTGATTAAGTGATGTTTTTGAAG
Organism: Rutidosis leptorrhynchoides; assembly: GCF_046630445.1. Classification (NCBI taxonomy): domain Eukaryota; kingdom Viridiplantae; phylum Streptophyta; class Magnoliopsida; order Asterales; family Asteraceae; genus Rutidosis; species Rutidosis leptorrhynchoides. The sequence goes on from NC_092343.1 coordinate 3,918,817, forward strand.
CTAAAAACTTATGAGGATCTTGAAGAACACTTGAAGGTTGAAGATAAGAGAGTTTAGAAGATCATTTAACTTGAAAGAAAATTGTTATGAAAGTGTGCATATGTGTATATAGGCGTATATATGTATATGTATATATAGACTTTATTTTTTTGATTTTTAGCTCAAAAGTCCTCATATATGATCCCACATGTATTGACTAATCAAAGGCTGCTAAGATCATATAATTGAAGTCTAATAATTGGTATTTTTCAATAGTAAAACTTCTAGAAACTACGTATTTATACGGGTACATATACCCTAAGTATACGTATAGAAATCTTGTGAAAACGGAACGAGGATTCAAATATAGCTATCTTTTGTGAATATACTTATATGGTTTTATGTATTTAAGTCCTTAAAAATGATTAAATACATTACTTATACGATATATATATAAACATTATATGTCATAAGTATTTAAGTCAAATAACGTTACGTATGGTTATCGTTTTGAAAACTTAAGTTAGTAGTTTCAAAATATACTTATAACTTATTGTTATTAATACAAAATGAGGTATTAAAACATCCTTAAATCATGTTAAACATGTATATATACATATATATATATACAAACGTATAATTATCATATATTGTATAGTTCGTGATATCATCGGTCAAACTAGACGGTCAAACGTTGTGTAAATCTCTTTTCGAAAAACATAAGTCTCGACAATTTGGATTGCTTATCATGTTGGTAAGGTTTAATTTATGTAAATATTAATCTTATAAGTATAGAATGATCGAAAAAGTGCGGGTCGTTACATTAGGTCACCTGAACCAAATCGGGTGTCAACCGTAAGAACGGTGGTTGCATAGCATGGTCGGAGACAGGACCTTGTGCCAGACCGAAAAATCATAGGATGATCTTTACTATCGCTCCTACCAAGGATAGTTCTAGCATCCGACACGTTAAAAGACCATAATCAAATGCATGTCACGGGACATTGCCTTAACAGTTTCTTGTTCATCGCTTTCCTTTACAACCGGACGGTAGTTTACCGAAAGGTAATATACGGAACAAGTAAACTGGATGTGTGCTTTCCGATACCGGGATAGCAGTGGATTACACGAACCTAAATGTTTTTAGCCAAAATATTGATCCACAAATATATTTTGCAACACCGATGGTGGGTCAAATCAGAAAACTTGTCTAGGGTAAAATCTAGCTTGAATTTTTAAAAGATCAAATGTTTTCATAAAGATCCAATTTCCTAAAGGATCTACATTTTTATAGTCATGTGGGACTGTAAACCGCCTTTCAAATGTGCACTTTGCTTTGGAAACCGAAAGTAAATCGGTTATTTGATTGCAAGTGTCGTTGACCTAAACCCAAGGCAACTGTGGATGACACACCCACCTTTAACCATGGTTCTATTGTTAATATCATTGTTTATACCGCTCTATCAAAATCACTGATGTACAAAGTGTGAAGAATAAAGAAGTGATTCGTGTGATGTATTATATTATTTCAAGACTGTATTGCTTGAGGACAAGCAACGCTCAAGTGTGGGGATATTGATAAGGCTAAAAAGGAACATATATTTCATAGCAAAATCCCCCAAGAAAGACAAGATTTTAGTTGCAATTGTTCCATTTTCGAGAAATATTCGTTTATTTTAAATAAGTGCGAAGACAAAAGGCGAAAACGAAGATTTGAAGACGCAAAGGTCCAAAAAGCTCAAAAGTACAAGATACAATCAAAAAGGTTCAAATTATTGATGAAGAACGTCTAAAAATGACAAGAGTACAAGTTACAAAACGCAAAGTACACGATATAAAATTGTACGAAAGGGCGTTCGAAAATCCGGAACCGAGGCATGAACCAACTTTCAGCGCTCGACGCAACGGTGTAAAAATTACGAGTCAACTATGCACAAGAATAAAATATAATATTTAAATAATTCATAATAAGAATAATATTAAATAATAAAAAGTTGTTAATTGAGCATAGTTCAGGGGTCGTAAATGAAAATTTCAATTCTAATTTCGCTATAAAAGCGATGATTTACGATCAATTTGAGGAGACTTTCTTTTTCGATCATTTTTTCTATCCCTTTTTCTATCCTAAAAATCTATTATCAATATCAATATCTAAAAATCTCTATCATAATGTTAATGTAATAAGATATAACAATAATCTTAATTTTAATTTTAAATTATGATAATAATAAGATTTATGATAGAGATCGTTTGAGTGTGTAAGTCGAAATTCTGTCCGTGTAACGCTACGCTATTTTTAATCATTGTAAGTTATGTTCAACCTTTTTATATTAATGTCTCGTAGCTAAGTTATTATTATGCTTATTTAAAATGAAGTAATCATGATGTTGGGCTAATTACTAAAATTGGGTAATTGGGCTTTGTACCATAATTAAGGTTTGGGCAAAAGACCGACACTTGTGGAAATTGGACTATTGACTATTAATAGATGGGGGGTATTGTCTAATTGAGTGACAACTCATTGGAGTCTGTCGAACCTATCTTCAAATTAATTATCCTAATAATTAATAATGATTATGGTTGTCCTATTTAGTGACGTTCATATGGAATCTATTATAATCATCTAATTAATTATTCGGGTTGGGTAATTGATTATTCAAACTGATCAAGTGGGTAAATTAATATTCATATCTAATCAAAACAGGGGTAGATTACATACAGTGATAACTGGTGTAATTGTTGACAGAAGTGATAACTGCGTCACAGTTTAAATCCTTAATTAGTTGGAATATTTGACTTCGGGTATAAGGGTAATTTGACGAGGACACTCGCACTTTATATTTATGACCGATGGACTATTATGGATAAAAACCAGATAGGTATCAAATAAACCATGACAAAGGACAATTAACCAGAGTAACAATTAATTAAAATCAAAACGTCAAACATCATGATTACGGAAGTTTAAATAAGCATAATCCTTTTATTTCATATTCTATCGCAATTTTATTTATTGTTATTTTATTTATCGTCATTTATTTATTTTACGCACTTTAATTATTGTCATTTATCTTTACGCTTAAAAATATAAAATCGACAAACCGGTCATTAAACGGTAAAAACCCCCCTTTTATAATAATATTACTACTTATATAATTATATATATTTTGTATAAATATAGTTGTTAAAAATATAGTAAGTATCACCAGCTCCCTGTGGAACGAACCGGACTTACTAAAAACTACACTACTCTACGATTAGGTACACTGCCTATAGTGTTGTAGCAAGATTTAGGTATATCCCACTCTATAAATAATTAAAACTTGTGTCATATTTTGTAGTATTTTGTATTAAAAATAATACTATTTCGTACCCTCACGCTACCACATCAAAGTCAACTATTTCTTTCCCGAGAGAATCAGCAAGAATATTTGAGGGTTCTATAAGGTGGCAGGGTGGCGGTTCCTGAGGGGCTTTGGACTTTGAAATCATTTCACATAAAGTAGTCGCTTGACTAGCAATATGTTTTTGAAGTTCATACACATCATGAGCAAATTGATCATTTGTGGTCACTTGGAGTGAGATTTGGTGTTGCATGGCTTTTATGATCATCAGAAATTTTCGTTCATTGTCAAAAGAATTCATTTTATTTTCGAAAAGTTCCTTTTCTAAACTAATGATGTATTTTTCTAATACCAGAGTTGGTAAGTAGACAACACGTTTTTGACCTTCCGAACTTTCACTTTCATTAAACAAATCAGGTAAGCTTTCATATGAAAATGAGTTTTTCTTTTTCAAATAAAGAGCGTTGATTTTATCATAGATTAGAGCAATTTCTTGTTTCATTTTAGTTGATCTTTTAGCCAATGCTTCATCAACCTCACCGTGGGATGAAAATGTGAGTCGTGCAGGTAGGCCAATCATCAAGTATCTACTATCATACAGACAGGGCTCAACTTTGGCCATATTGGACAAGGTGAGAGGATTTTCAAAGCCTAGGCCTTTGTTCTCACGGAAGGAGTCCTTTGGTCGATTCATGAACAGGGTTTGATTCGAGATATGTCCTGCTAAAACAACTTTAGACTGTTCGGTCCTGTAGAGCTTTTCTTTAAATTGACCTAGACGAGTTTGAAGCTCTAGATTATGTGGGGTAAGTTTAGAACATTTAGAGATTTTCTTAGCAAGATCGAAGAGGGGTTCTCTTATCTTTTCTTCTAAGGTATCTAGAAGAGTTTTCTTAGAAGCAGTGAGTTTCTTAATTTCTTTCTCAGCATTATCTACTTTCTCACTAAGAACTTCATTTCTTAACCAAAAGTCTGTTCTTTCTATTCGTAACGGTCTCACACTAGATTATAGCTCCGTTAATTGTGTTACTTTTTCAGCTAGATCCTTTTGAAGTGTTAGGTATGCATTGTTTGACACTTTGATTTTCAATTTAGCTTTTAACCTATAGTTCTCATTTTGTAGTCCACTAACTTGACTAGCAAGTGATATAAGGTCCTTACTCATTTTAGCAAAGTTGTCAACATACATATCAGGCAATTAGTTCATGGAGCACTTTATCATGATTATTAGAAGCAGGTTCATCTCTAATGGACACATTAATTTGGATAGGTGGGTCATTAGGTCTCTTAGAGGGTGCTTGCAATACATCAGAAACACATTCAGAACTATTATTTACAGAGTTATAGTATTCACAAATTATGTCGGTGTAAAGTTGTACCTCTTCCTCATCATCGGAAGAAACATTGTCAGGAGCACGGTTCATGTTGGTGAGTTTCACTACATTAGCTCGTTCGGGCTCCTGTTCACTGTCTGACCAGTTTAGCCAAACATCATCTGAGGCTTTGAGGACCTTCCCCTTTTCGGCATCTTGGGCGAGCAACATCTTTTTCTTGTAGTACTCGGCATCCTTTCGTTTGGGTAGTCTGCATTCTCGTGCAAAGTGACATGTTTTACCACAGTTGAAACAAACATTATCGGGGTCCTTGTTGTCAGGAGCCCGGTATTGAGTGGTTGAGGTTTCGGGTTTTTTGTAGTATGAAGAGATGGATGAGGTTCGATTGTTGTTGTTCTTGCTAAAACCTCCAGATGATCTCCTGAGATTCTGTTGCTTGCTGAACATTGCGGCAGCCTTGACGAGATCTCGATGTTCTTCATCAACGTTAGAGTATGTGTCCTCATCAGAGGGAATGGTTTGTTTTGGTTTGAGTGAGTTGGAGCGGTTGAAAGGGGTTTTGGTGGAGCTTTTGTTAACAAACAGAGCCATTGGATCATTGGTTTCAGCAAGGTTGGATTTAGGGTTTTGGGCAGCTAGAACATCAGGTTGATGATTCATTAGTTTCCCTACAACTTCATGGATGTTGTACTTCTTGGTGTTTTGGGAGGCACGGAAGTTGTTTCCGTATGGTGTCCAGGTGGCATTTAGTTTCTTCAGGAATTTCATGTTCAGCTCTTGATTTTCCTTTTTCACTCCAACCTTCTTTAGCTCATTTATGATGTAGTGACCCGAACTTTTCCATGTTTATATATATTAATTGAGATTGATATTTACATGATTAAATGTTTCCAACATGTTAAGCAATCAAACTTGTTAAGACTTGATTAATTGAAATATGTTTCATATAGACAATTGACCACCCAAGTTGATCGGTGATTCACGAACGTTACAACTTGTAAAAACTATATGATAACATATATATGGATATATATATATAGTTAACATAATACTATGATAAGAAAACATATCATAAAGTATATTAACAATGAACTACATATGTAAAAACAAGACTACTAACTTAATGATTTTTAAACGAGACATATATGTAACGATTATCGTTGTAAAGACATTTAATGTATATATATCATATTAAGAGATATTCATACATGATAATATCATGATAATATAATAATTTAAAATCTCATTTGATATTATAAACATTGGGTTAACAACATTTAACAAGATCGTTAACCTAAAGGTTTCAAAACAACACTTACATGTAACGACTAACGATGACTTAACGACTCAGTTAAAATGTATATACATGTAGTGTTTTAATATGTATTTATACACTTTTGAGAGACTTCAATACACTTATCAAAATACTTCTACTTAACAAAAATGCTTACAATTACATCCTCGTTCAGTTTCATCAACAATTCTACTCGTATGCACCCGTATTCGTACTCGTACAATACACAGCTTTTAGATGTATGTACTATTGGTATATACACTCCAATGATCAGCTCTTAGCAGCCCATGTGAGTCACCTAACACATGTGGGAACCATCATTTGGCAACTAGCATGAAATATCTCATAAAATTACAAAAATATGAGTAATCATTCATGACTTATTTACATGAAAACAAAATTACATATCCTTTATATCTAATCCATACACCAACGACCAAAAACACCTACAAACACTTTCATTCTTCAATTTTCTTCATCTAATTGATCTCTCTCAAGTTCTATCTTCAAGTTCTAAGTGTTCTTCATAAATTCCAAAAGTTCTAGTTTCATAAAATCAAGAATACTTTCAAGTTTGCTAGCTCACTTCCAATCTTGTAAGGTGATCATCCAACCTCAAGAAATCTTTGTTTCTTACAGTAGGTTATCATTCTAATACAAGGTAATAATCATATTCAAACTTTGGTTCAATTTCTATAACTATAACAATCTTATTTCAAGTGATGATCTTACTTGAACTTGTTTTCGTGTCATGATTCTGCTTCAAGAACTTTGAGCCATCCAAGGATCCATTGAAGCTAGATCCATTTTTCTATTTTCCAGTAGGTTTATCCAAGGAAATTAAGGTAGTAATGAAGTTCATAACATCATTCGATTCATACATATAAAGCTATCTTATTCGAAGGTTTAAACTTGTAATCACTAGAACATAGTTTAGTTAATTCTAAACTTGTTCGCAAACAAAAGTTAATCCTTCTAACTTGACTTTTAAAATCAACTAAACACATGTTCTATATCTATATGATATGCTAACTTAATGATTTAAAACCTGGAAACACGAAAAACACCGTAAAACCGGATTTACGCCGTCGTAGTAACACCGCGGGCTGTTTTGGGTTAGTTAATTAAAAACTATGATAAACTTTGATTTAAAAGTTGTTATTCTGAGAAAATGATTTTTATTATGAACATGAAACTATATCCAAAAATTATGGTTAAACTCAAAGTGGAAGTATGTTTTCTAAAATGGTCATCTAGACGTCGTTCTTTCGACTGAAATGACTACCTTTACAAAAACGACTTGTAACTTATTTTTCCGACTATAAACCTATACTTTTTCTGTTTAGATTCATAAAATAGAGTTCAATATGAAACCATAGCAATTTGATTCACTCAAAACGGATTTAAAATGAAGAAGTTATGGGTAAAACAAGATTGGATAATTTTTCTCATTTTAGCTACGTGAAAATTGATAACAAATCTATTCCAACCATAACTTAATCAACTTGTATTGTATATTATGTAATCTTGAGATACCATAGACACGTATACAATGTTTCGACCTATCATGTTGACACATCTATATATATTTCGGAACAACCATAGACACTCTATATGTGAATGTTGGAGTTAGCTATACAGGGTTGAGGTTGATTCCAAAATATATATAGTTTGAGTTGTGATCAATACTGAGATACGTATACACTGGGTCGTGGATTGATTCAAGATAATATTTATCGATTTATTTCTGTACATCTAACTGTGGACAACTAGTTGTAGGTTACTAACGAGGACAGCTGACTTAATAAACTTAAAACATCAAAATATATTAAAAGTGTTGTAAATATATTTCGAACATACTTTGATATATATGTATATATTGTTATAGGTTCGTGAATCAACCAGTGGCCAAGTCTTACTTCCCAACGAAGTAAAAATCTGTGAAAGTGAGTTATAGTCCCACTTTTAAAATCTAATATTTTTGGGATGAGAATACATGCAGGTTTTATAAATGATTTACAAAATAGACACAAGTACGTGAAACTACATTCTATGGTTGAATTATCGAAATCGAATATGCCCCTTTTTATTAAGTCTGGTAATCTAAGAATTAGGGAACAGACACCCTAATTGACGCGAATCCTAAAGATAGATCTATTGGGCCTAACAAACCCCATCCAAAGTACCGGATGCTTTAGTACTTCGAAATTTATATCATATCCGAAGGGTGTCCCGGAATGATGGGGATATTCTTATATATGCATCTTGTTATTGTCGGTTACCAGGTGTTCACCATATGAATGATTTTTATCTCTATGTATGGGATGTGTATTGAAATATGAAATCTTGTGGTCTATTATTATGATTTGATATATATAGGTTAAACCTATAACTCACCAACATTTTTGTTGACGTTTTAAGCATGTTTATTCTCAGGTGATTATTAAGAGCTTCCGCTGTCACATACTTAAATAAGGACGAGATTTGGAGTCCATGCTTGTATGATATTTTGTAAAAACTGCATTCAAGAAACTTAATTTGTTGTAACATATTTGTATTGTAAACCATTATGTAATGGTCGTGTGTAAACAGGATATTTTTGATTATCATTATTTGATAATCTACGTAAAGCTTTTTAAACCTTTATTGATGAAATAAAGGTTATGGTTTGTTTTAAAATGAATGCAGTCTTTGAAAAACGTCTCATATAGAGGTCAAAACCTCGCAACGAAATCAATTAATATGGAACGTTTTTAATCAATAAGAACGGGACATTTCAGTTGGTATCCGAGCGTTGGTCTTAGAGAACCAGAATTTTGCATTAGTGTGTCTTATCGAGTTTGTTAGGATGCATTAGTGAGTCTGGACTTCGACCGTGTTTACTTGAAAAATGATTGCTTAACAAATTTTGTTGGAAACTATATATTTTTAACATGTGAATATTATGTGATATATTAATCTCTTAACGCGTTTGATATTATGTGATAGATGTCTACCTCTAGAACAAGTCTCATTGACTCACCTAATAATAATGAAGAGTCAAATGTAAATTGGAATGATTCGTGGACTGATTCACAAGTTCCCGAAGAGGAACCGGAAGAAGAGTCGGAACCGGAAGAAGAATCGGAACCGGAAGAAGAATCGGAACCAGATGAAGAAATAGAACCGGTGGGGGAAATAATAAAACGGTTAAGTAAAAGAAAATCCTCAACCAACCGACCAAGGTTAATTATGGTCAATGGTGTTTCCGCCAAGGAAGCAAAATATTGGGAGGATTACCAATTCTCCGATGAATCGGATTCCGACGAGAATTCCGATGATGTTATAGAAATTACCCCAACTGAATTTAAAAAGGCAAAAGAAAATAATAAGGGAAAGGGCATAAAAATAGAGAAATCTAATTCCAACCCCGATGAACTTTATATGTATCGTCAACGCCCGAAGTCCTTAAGTTGTAACAATGACCCGGGAACCTCTAAACCACCAGGTTTTTCTAAACCAATGTGGACAACGACGGCTCGTATTAGGGGAACATCATATATCCCTAGAAACTTGGCAAAACGAACCAAAACCGAAGAAGAAGAAACGAGTGAGTCGGAATAAGATAGTTGTATTCGTGTGGTGTAATATATGTAATATAGTGTTCTTATGCTTTATGATATATGTAAAAATTGCTTGTATTAATAAGTATTTTTTTTATGAATCTAACTCTTGTCTATTTTACAGTTTAAAAACACAAAATGGATAGACAACCCAATATTTTAAGAGACCTACCCGGAGATATGATTGATGAAATCTTGTCTAGAGTCGGCCAGAATTCCTCGGCACAACTATTTAAGGCGAGATCAGTTTGTAAGACATTCGAAGAACGTTCCAAGAATGTCTTGGTTTATAAGAGACTTTCGTTTGAAAGATGGGGGATATCACATTGGGAAACCCATAAGTTACGATGTGTTTACTTTGACGCATATATTGCGGGGAACCCAAATGCTATTTTACGCAACGGGTTAAGAAATTATTTTGACTCAATATATCCGAATATTGGACTTCATGATTTAGAAAAAGCGGCTAACATGCAACATAAAGAAGCATGTTATGCTTACGGATTAGTAATGTTCGCTTCTCACCAAAGTGAGAACAAGAACATCGGGCTACAACTATTAAACAAAACGTTTCCACAAGTGACAGAGTCGGTAATTGGGGTAAGAAATGAGGTTTTTAGATTATTACGGGACTGTTGGACATTACGTAACCCTCGTCCCTTTGATGACGTTACAACACGATGTCTTATCAACGGCCATAACGGTTATGTTGCACAAGACCAAGGATGGGAAGTAGTCCTAGTAAAACCAGAATGCATGACTTGTTTCTGGACGTATGAATTACGTGTCTTTATTGCCTTTGCTGAACGACTTGTGTACTAGCTAGAATTGTCTTCACAACTATCTTGTATCAAAGTTATTGTGTGCTATATTTCATGCTTTATGTAAAATAAGCGGTATTGTAAGTTTGTAAAATATTGTATAAAAGTTTGAACGCGAAATATTATTATAATCAGTTTTTCATATAGAATTGTAGTAGTTGAATTGTATATTAGCTACTAAGTATGAACTTAACGGGTAGGTACTACCCGAATTTAAACTTATAAAACGCTAATATGAAGAAAAAGCTTTTATAAATGAGTTCATATTATGCTACGAAATACTATTAACTACTCTTAATATTCTGTATGATTAACTTGTTCCATTTAACTATTTTGAAGGAAATGGCACCGACTACTCGACACACCGTGAATATGAATGAAGAGGAATTCCGTACTTTTCTAGCTTCAAACATAGCCGCAGTACAGGCTGCGCTACATACCAACAATAACCTTGGATCTAGCAGTACAGGAAATCGTGTAGGATGCACCTACAAAGAATTCACTGCCTGCAAACCTTTGGAATTTGATGGAACCGAAGGACCGATCGGATTGAAACGGTGGACCGAGAAGGTTGAATCGGTGTTTGCCATAAGTAAGTGTACTGAAGAGGACAAAGTGAAGTACGCTACGCATACCTTCACAGGTTCTGCGTTAACATGGTGGAATACCTATCTAGAGCAAGTGGGACAAGATGATGCGTACGCACTACCGTGGTCAGCATTCAAGCACTTGATGAACGAGAAGTACCGTCCCAGAACCGAGGTCAATAAGCTCAAGACAGAACTTAGAGGGTTACGAACCCAAGGATTTGATATTACCACGTACGAAAGACGATTCACAGAATTGTGCCTATTGTGTCCGGGAGCATTCGAAGATGAGGAAGAGAAGATCGACGCGTTTGTGAAAGGATTACCGGAAAGAATCCAAGAAGATATAAGTTCACACGAGCCCGCCTCCATACAACAGGCATGTAGAATGGCTCACAAACTAGTGAACCAGATTGAAGAAAGAATTAAAGAACAGACTGCTGAAGAGGCCAATGTGAAGCAAGTCAAAAGAAAGTGGGAGGAAAACGGTGATAAGAATCACCAATACAACAACAACAGCAATTACAACAATAATCGCAACAATTATCCCAACAATCGCAACATCAATCGCAACTACAACAAACGGCCCAACAACAATAACAACAACAACAACAACAACAACAGCAACTACAACAATCATCCCAACAACAATAATAACCGCAACAACAACAACAATCAGAAGCAACTATGCCAAAGGTGTGAAAAGAATCACTCGGGGTTCTGCACCAAATTTTGCAACAAGTGTAAAAGAAATGGTCATAGCGCGGCGAAGTGTGAGGTCTACGGACCAGGGGTTAATAGAACGAAAGGAACAAATGGTGTCGGAACGAGTAATGGCGGAGCAAGTAGTGTCGGAGCAAGTTATGCCAATGTAGTTTGTTATAAATGTGGAAAACCAGGCCACATTATTAGAAATTGCCCGAACCAAGAGAACACGAATGGACAAGGCCGCGGAAGAGTTTTCAATATTAATGCGGCAGAGGCACAGGAAGACCCGGAGCTTGTTACGGGTACGTTTCTTATTGACAATAAATCTGTTTACGTTTTATTTGATTCGGGTGCGGATAGAAGCTATATGAGTAGAGATTTTTGTGCTAAATTAAGTTGTCCATTGACGCCTTTGGATAGTAAATTTTTACTCGAATTAGCAAATGGTAAATTAATTTCAGCAGATAATATATGTCGGAATCGAGAAATTAAACTGGTTAGCGAAACATTTAAGATTGACTTGATACCAGTAGAGTTAGGGAGTTTTGATGTGATAATCGGTATGGACTGGTTGAAAGAAGTGAAAGCGGAGATCGTTTGTTACAAAAATGCAATTCGCATTATACGAGAAAAAGGAAAACCCTTAATGGTGTACGGAGAAAAGGGCAACACGAAGCTACATCTTATTAGTAATTTGAAGGCACAAAAACTAATAAGAAAAGGTTGCTATGCTGTTCTAGCACACGTCGAGAAAGTACAAACTGAAGAAAAGAGCATCAATGATGTTCCCATTGCAAAAGAATTTCCCGATGTATTTCCGAAAGAATTACCGGGATTACCCCCACATCGATCCGTTGAATTTCAAATAGATCTTGTACCAGGAGCTGCACCAATAGCTCGTGCTCCTTACAGACTCGCACCCAGCGAGATGAAAGAACTGCAAAGCCAATTACAAGAACTTTTAGAGCGTGGTTTCATTCGACCAAGCACATCACCGTGGGGAGCTCCTGTTTTGTTTGTCAAGAAGAAAGATGGTACATTCAGGTTGTGTATCGACTACCGAGAGTTGAACAAACTTACCATCAAGAACCGCTACCCACTACCGAGAATCGACGACTTATTTGATCAACTACAAGGCTCGTCTGTTTATTCAAAGATTGACTTACGTTCCGGGTATCATCAAATGCGGGTGAAAGAAGATGATATTCCAAAGACTGCTTTCAGAACACGTTACGGTCATTACGAGTTTATGGTCATGCCGTTTGGTTTAACTAATGCACCAGCTGTGTTCATGGACCTTATGAACCGAGTGTGTGGACCATACCTTGACAAGTTTATCATTGTTTTCATTGATGACATACTTATTTACTCAAAGAATGACCAAGAACACGGTGAATATTTGAGAAAGGTGTTAGAAGTATTGAGGAAGGAAGAATTGTACGCTAAGTTTTCAAAGTGTGCATTTTGGTTGGAAGAAGTTCAATTCCTCGGTCACATAGTGAACAAAGAAGGTATTAAGGTGGATCCGGCAAAGATAGAAACTGTTGAAAAGTGGGAAACCCCAAAAACTCCGAAACACATACGCCAGTTTTTAGGACTAGCTGGTTACTACAGAAGGTTCATCCAAGACTTTTCCAGAATAGCAAAACCCTTGACTGCATTAACGCATAAAGGGAAGAAATTTGAATGGAATGATGAACAAGAGAAAGCGTTTCAGTTATTGAAGAAAAAGCTAACTACGGCACCTATATTGTCATTGCCTGAAGGGAATGATGATTTTGTGATTTATTGTGATGCATCAAAGCAAGGTCTCGGTTGTGTATTAATGCAACGAACGAAGGTGATTGCTTATGCGTCTAGACAATTGAAGATTCACGAACAAAATTATACGACGCATGATTTGGAATTAGGTGCGGTTGTTTTTGCATTAAAGACTTGGAGGCACTACTTATATGGGGTCAAAAGTATTATATATACCGACCACAAAAGTCTTCAACACATATTTAATCAGAAACAACTGAATATGAGGCAGCGTAGGTGGATTGAATTATTGAATGATTACGACTTTGAGATTCGTTACCACCCGGGGAAGGCAAATGTGGTAGCTGATGCCTTGAGCAGGAAGGACAGAGAACCCATTCGAGTAAAATCTATGAATATAATGATTCATAATAACATTACTACTCAAATAAAGGAGGCGCAACAAGGAGTTTTAAAAGAGGGAAATTTAAAGGATGAAATACCCAAAGGATCGGAGAAGCATCTTAATATTCGGGAAGACGGAACCCGGTATAGGGCTGAAAGGATTTGGGTACCAAAATTTGGAGATATGAGAGAAATGGTACTTAGAGAAGCTCATAAAACCAGATACTCAATACATCCTGGAACGGGGAAGATGTACAAGGATCTCAAGAAACATTTTTGGTGGCCGGGTATGAAAGCCGATGTTGCTAAATACGTAGGAGAATGTTTGACGTGTTCTAAGGTCAAAGCTGAGCATCAGAAACCATCAGGTCTACTTCAACAACCCGAAATCCCGGAATGGAAATGGGAAAACATTACCATGGATTTCATCACTAAATTGCCAAGGACTGCAAGTGGTTTTGATACTATTTGGGTAATAGTTGATCGTCTCACCAAATCAGCACACTTCCTACCAATAAGAGAAGATGACAAGATGGAGAAGTTAGCACGACTGTATTTGAAGGAAGTCGTCTCCAGACATGGAATACCAATCTCTATTATCTCTGATAGGGATGGCAGATTTATTTCAAGATTCTGGCAGACATTACAGCAAGCATTAGGAACTCGTCTAGACATGAGTACTGCCTATCATCCACAAACTGATGGGCAGAGCGAAAGGACGATACAAACGCTTGAAGACATGCTACGAGCATGTGTTATTGATTTCGGAAATAGTTGGGATCGACATCTACCGTTAGCAGAATTTTCCTACAACAACAGCTACCATTCAAGCATTGAGATGGCGCCGTTTGAAGCACTTTATGGTAGAAAGTGCAGGTCTCCGATTTGTTGGAGTGAAGTGGGGGATAGACAGATTACGGGTCCGGAGATTATACAAGAAACTACTGAGAAGATCATCCAAATTCAACAACGGTTGAAAACCGCCCAAAGTCGACAAAAGAGCTACGCTGACATTAAAAGAAAAGATATAGAATTTGAAATTGGAGAGATGGTCATGCTTAAAGTTGCACCTTGGAAAGGCGTTGTTCGATTTGGTAAACGAGGGAAATTAAATCCAAGGTATATTGGACCATTCAAGATTATTGATCGTGTCGGACCAGTAGCTTACCGACTAGAGTTACCTCAACAACTCGTGGCTGTACATGACACTTTCCACGTCTCGAATTTAAAGAAATGTTTTGCTAAAGAAGATCTCACTATTCCGTTAGATGAAATCCAAATCAACGAAAAACTTCAATTCATCGAAGAACCCGTTGAAATAATGGATCGTGAGGTTAAAAGACTTAAGCAAAACAAGATACCAATTGTTAAGGTTCGATGGAATGCTCGTAGAGGACCCGAGTTCACCTGGGAGCGTGAAGATCAGATGAAGAAGAAATACCCGCATCTATTTCCAGAAGATTCGTCAACACCTTCAACAGCTTAAAATTTCGGGACGAAATTTATTTAACGAGTAGGTACTGTAGTGACCCGAACTTTTCCATGTTTATATATATTAATTGAGATTGATATTTACATGATTAAATGTTTCCAACATGTTAAGCAATCAAACTTGTTAAGACTTGATTAATTGAAATATGTTTCATATAGACAATTGACCACCCAAGTTGATCGGTGATTCACGAACGTTACAACTTGTAAAAACTATATGATAACATATATATGGATATATATATATAGTTAACATAATACTATGATAAGAAAACATATCATAAAGTATATTAACAATGAACTACATATGTAAAAACAAGACTACTAACTTAATGATTTTTAAACGAGACATATATGTAACGATTATCGTTGTAAAGACATTTAATGTATATATATCATATTAAGAGATATTCATACATGATAATATCATGATAATATAATAATTTAAAATCTCATTTGATATTATAAACATTGGGTTAACAACATTTAACAAGATCGTTAACCTAAAGGTTTCAAAACAACACTTACATGTAACGACTAACGATGACTTAACGACTCAGTTAAAATGTATATACATGTAGTGTTTTAATATGTATTTATACACTTTTGAGAGACTTCAATACACTTATCAAAATACTTCTACTTAACAAAAATGCTTACAATTACATCCTCGTTCAGTTTCATCAACAATTCTACTCGTATGCACCCGTATTCGTACTCGTACAATACACAGCTTTTAGATGTATGTACTATTGGTATATACACTCCAATGATCAGCTCTTAGCAGCCCATGTGAGTCACCTAACACATGTGGGAACCATCATTTGGCAACTAGCATGAAATATCTCATAAAATTACAAAAATATGAGTAATCATTCATGACTTATTTACATGAAAACAAAATTACATATCCTTTATATCTAATCCATACACCAACGACCAAAAACACCTACAAACACTTTCATTCTTCAATTTTCTTCATCTAATTGATCTCTCTCAAGTTCTATCTTCAAGTTCTAAGTGTTCTTCATAAATTCCAAAAGTTCTAGTTTCATAAAATCAAGAATACTTTCAAGTTTGCTAGCTCACTTCCAATCTTGTAAGGTGATCATCCAACCTCAAGAAATCTTTGTTTCTTACAGTAGGTTATCATTCTAATACAAGGTAATAATCATATTCAAACTTTGGTTCAATTTCTATAACTATAACAATCTTATTTCAAGTGATGATCTTACTTGAACTTGTTTTCGTGTCATGATTCTGCTTCAAGAACTTTGAGCCATCCAAGGATCCATTGAAGCTAGATCCATTTTTCTATTTTCCAGTAGGTTTATCCAAGGAAATTAAGGTAGTAATGAAGTTCATAACATCATTCGATTCATACATATAAAGCTATCTTATTCGAAGGTTTAAACTTGTAATCACTAGAACATAGTTTAGTTAATTCTAAACTTGTTCGCAAACAAAAGTTAATCCTTCTAACTTGACTTTTAAAATCAACTAAACACATGTTCTATATCTATATGATATGCTAACTTAATGATTTAAAACCTGGAAACACGAAAAACACCGTAAAACCGGATTTACGCCGTCGTAGTAACACCGCGGGCTGTTTTGGGTTAGTTAATTAAAAACTATGATAAACTTTGATTTAAAAGTTGTTATTCTGAGAAAATGATTTTTATTATGAACATGAAACTATATCCAAAAATTATGGTTAAACTCAAAGTGGAAGTATGTTTTCTAAAATGGTCATCTAGACGTCGTTCTTTCGACTGAAATGACTACCTTTACAAAAACGACTTGTAACTTATTTTTCCGACTATAAACCTATACTTTTTCTGTTTAGATTCATAAAATAGAGTTCAATATGAAACCATAGCAATTTGATTCACTCAAAACGGATTTAAAATGAAGAAGTTATGGGTAAAACAAGATTGGATAATTTTTCTCATTTTAGCTACGTGAAAATTGATAACAAATCTATTCCAACCATAACTTAATCAACTTGTATTGTATATTATGTAATCTTGAGATACCATAGACACGTATACAATGTTTCGACCTATCATGTTGACACATCTATATATATTTCGGAACAACCATAGACACTCTATATGTGAATGTTGGAGTTAGCTATACAGGGTTGAGGTTGATTCCAAAATATATATAGTTTGAGTTGTGATCAATACTGAGATACGTATACACTGGGTCGTGGATTGATTCAAGATAATATTTATCGATTTATTTCTGTACATCTAACTGTGGACAACTAGTTGTAGGTTACTAACGAGGACAGCTGACTTAATAAACTTAAAACATCAAAATATATTAAAAGTGTTGTAAATATATTTCGAACATACTTTGATATATATGTATATATTGTTATAGGTTCGTGAATCAACCAGTGGCCAAGTCTTACTTCCCAACGAAGTAAAAATCTGTGAAAGTGAGTTATAGTCCCACTTTTAAAATCTAATATTTTTGGGATGAGAATACATGCAGGTTTTATAAATGATTTACAAAATAGACACAAGTACGTGAAACTACATTCTATGGTTGAATTATCGAAATCGAATATGCCCCTTTTTATTAAGTCTGGTAATCTAAGAATTAGGGAACAGACACCCTAATTGACGCGAATCCTAAAGATAGATCTATTGGGCCTAACAAACCCCATCCAAAGTACCGGATGCTTTAGTACTTCGAAATTTATATCATATCCGAAGGGTGTCCCGGAATGATGGGGATATTCTTATATATGCATCTTGTTATTGTCGGTTACCAGGTGTTCACCATATGAATGATTTTTATCTCTATGTATGGGATGTGTATTGAAATATGAAATCTTGTGGTCTATTATTATGATTTGATATATATAGGTTAAACCTATAACTCACCAACATTTTTGTTGACGTTTTAAGCATGTTTATTCTCAGGTGATTATTAAGAGCTTCCGCTGTCACATACTTAAATAAGGACGAGATTTGGAGTCCATGCTTGTATGATATTTTGTAAAAACTGCATTCAAGAAACTTAATTTGTTGTAACATATTTGTATTGTAAACCATTATGTAATGGTCGTGTGTAAACAGGATATTTTTGATTATCATTATTTGATAATCTACGTAAAGCTTTTTAAACCTTTATTGATGAAATAAAGGTTATGGTTTGTTTTAAAATGAATGCAGTCTTTGAAAAACGTCTCATATAGAGGTCAAAACCTCGCAACGAAATCAATTAATATGGAACGTTTTTAATCAATAAGAACGGGACATTTCATATGACCTCACAGAAATGTCTGTAGCAGTCCTTTAGGGGTTCGTCTGGTTTCTGAAAGTAGTCCTCATACATTGCGAGAGCTATGTCAAGTTTTGTCTGGTCGGATTGGCTATATCCTTCCTGTTGACGAGTGATTTCATCTAGAAGTTCTTTTCCGGATTTCAAAGAGCTGACGGATTTGTACATGTCATGAGGAAGAGCTTGCATGATAATGGATCTGGAATCAATGTCGGCTTGAGCTCTCTTAGCTTCTTCACCCTGGAGTTCATAGGGTTTAAGAACCGCGCCGGTGTCAGGATGAAGTGAGATCTTAGGTCCATTGAGAAATGACTCCCAGAGGTATTTGGTTTGTTCTCCCTTTCCATCGATGAAGTTGTCAAATCTTCCTTTCCATTCGTCAAACAATCCCTCGAACAGCATGGGAGGACGAGTATCCGAGCCCACGACCAAATCATCACGGTTTGCAGTAGCCATCTTAACTAAGAGTGTAGACTGAATGGTGTAAAAGAGAAGAGGTGGACAAGATATTGTTAAGAGGGGGTTTTGAGAGTGAGGAATTACTTGTGTAAATAGAGTGAAATTAGGGTTTGGTGTAAAACTACTTGTATAAACCGAGTGGTTTTTGAGCAAAGCCAAATTTCAAATCAGACTAAATTTTCGAGCAGCAACAAGGTAGTAAAGAAAGGGAGGTTTTCGAGCAGGACAGTTATGGGAGTAAAATCCTAGGTTTTCGAGCAGGCAGGATAATAGAGCACCATTAAACTTTTAGAGCAGGCAATGTATTCGAGCAGGTAAGGTATTCGAGCACAAATCTAATTCTAGAGCACCTAAATTTTCGAGCAGATAACTAGGGTTTCAAACAAAACCAAGCCTTCAAAACAGGGTGGTTTTCGAGCAAAACCAGGTTTTCAGGAAACTGAGTTTTCGAGCACAATGAGACAAAAAGACAAAGATATTCGAGCAGAAAGAGATTTTCGTGCAAGATTTTCGGGCAATAAAAGACACTGTTTTCAGTCAATCCTTTAATTTTTTTTAGCACAAATTTCGAGCAAATACTCAAAGTACACACTGTTTTCGAGCAAATATTACACTTTTCACAATTTTTCGAGCAAATTTGACTGAAAACACTTAATTCAGTTTGTTTTAAGTTCAAGTTGTTTGACTTTAAGAAAGAGAAAACCAATGCACGTGAAAACTTACACAAAAGTACAAGCTTATGCACAAAAGGACAAGTCCTTTGTCCTTTATGACACAAATCAAGGGATTATGTCAAGGATATGTCTTTTTCACACTTAAAACTATTGGGTAATAGCAATTTTGGTGGGAATTGACCAAGGGTCCAAAGTTTGGAGCCAAAACGGACTCAACACGTGGGTGAATTAACAAGGTTTTCGGGCAATAACCTTAGGGTTTCACTGTAGTGATGAAACCCTGAGAGGTTTTCGTGCAGATTCAAACCCAGCAGGGGTTTTCTAGCACCTGTTCTGGAAAAACTTAGGCAATTCGAGTGATTTTTTAAGCAGATTTAGCAGAGTTAGAGGGCAAAGCAGCAATGAATCAAGTAATTTTAGAGCCTTTAATTAATCTTAACACGAATGAAGAGAAAATTTTCAAGCACTTTTCGAATAAATCATGTAATAAAGTGACAAAATCATTGTATCTCAGTCATGGCAGCAGAAACATGAACATATGAGCATAAAATATGAACAAAGTACATGAACTAAGCCCTAAATTACCAGAAAACATCATGAATTTCATACCATTTTGACATACATATCGTTTTCATAAGAGAGAAACATGTTAATCATACTTAACAGAAAAATAGATATAACTTAGGGTCTGAAGAACTTTTTCGTGCATAAATCTTTAATGAATAGGCAAATCTGAGATAGAGCATGCAGAATTTAGTACTTGTTAAGCATTTAAGACATATTTCAAGCAGAAAAATAGATATACTTAACAAACAACAAACAAATTCGTGACCAAATAAAGAAAAATCGTGATACCTCAATCGAAGAGCACCAAACACTTCGAAACACGAATCTAGAAGCTTCAATCCTTGGATCTACAAGCAAGATAGCAAGTCCCGCTCTGATACCAATTGTTAGTCCCTAAAGAAGCCTAGATCGACCGGTTTGTGAGTGATTAGTGGGTTAGAAGTATTAGTTATTCAAGAACACAAGAGAGGAAATGATAAGTTGAGTAAGTGTCAAGATGGATAACTAGATACAATAGTTGTGGGGAGGTTGTTTATATATGACAACCTCTCTGGTTACAAAAGTTACATAGTTAACAAGGTAAAACAGTAAATACATTATAAATAAAAGATAAAACCGTGCGCCACTAATCTATTACATAAACATTTCTCAACAACTTGGGATATTTTGTTGTCTTGAAAAATATTTTCTTCAAAAATTTCCATGCATGTTAAATGCTGCACAATGTGTGCTAAACAAAGTGCTCCAGTGCATATGATTTAGTTTGGCTAGGTCGAGTTTGATTGGGATTAGATGAGTTACCGATGGTAGATTATAGAGACGAGATGAACTCGTCTATGTAATATTAGGTATTTGTTAGACATGTAAACATCAAAATTGCAAACAAAATTTACCACACAAACATATTTCACCGTTATAAATTCACCACACAAACAAAATTCACCCATTAGGTACTACTATTTGATAACTACTGTAACGTTTTACTCCGTAATTCCTAGGGTTTCAAATTTCAAATCTTGATCGTCGTTTCTCGATATCCGGTGCGTACATAACCCGCGAATTGAAGGCGGGAATCCAGTTTTTGAGTCTTCGCACACGGTTTTTAAAACCCTAATTTCACCCAAAGTTTTCTATTATTCGTAGATTTCGTATAAAAACCCCTCTTTCATACTTTTATTCTCTAATTTTATTTTTTATTCTCTCTCAAAAGGGAAAAAATGGAAAACTTGTTAGTTATGGAAACAACGAACGGCAATCATGTTATTGCCAAACAGGAAGAAGATGTAATTGATGATCAGAAGATGGATGTTGATGTAAAAGATGAAGCTTTAGATCTGAATGACGGTGATAAGGATGATGAACCAGAAACTAGGGTTAGGGTTGCTGAGTCAGAAGTAAAAAAGAAAACACGAAATAAAAAGGCGAAAAGAGGTAGGCCTAAAGGAGGTAGTAAAAAGACTGATAATCAGAAGGATTCTGTTATAAAAGAAGACGTTGATGAAAAAACAAAAGATGAAGACATGGTTGATCATCAGGAAACTGAATATCAAGAATCAGAAGGTAAATCTTCAGACTTGAACGATGATGATGATGGTAAACAGGGAACTAGGGTTACGGTTTGTGATACAGAAGAAGAAGTGATTGAAAAGAAAAAAAGAGGTAGGAAAGTAAAGACTGATGTAAAAGAAGTAGACGAAGATGATGATGATGATGATGAAGAAACAAAGGGAGATGACGTGGCTGATGATGAATCTGATAAAAATCAAGGATTTGGTAGCAGGCCTAAAAGAAGCTGCAGGAAGTCCAATTTTAACTATGCTGTTGATCCTTTTAAAGAAGTGATTCAAGCTTTAAGGAGAGGGTCCGGTGGTAATAAAAAACCGAGGAAGGAAAGAAAGAAGAAAGATGAAGAAGGGGATGAGGTGGTTAAAGGAGAGGAGATTAAGAGTGATAGAAGGCCTAAGTGTGCTAGCAGACATATGGTTCCTGATGAAAATGTATGTACTATTCTTTCTCATTTGGCCCCATTAAATATTTATATATCTGTATTTTACATTTTCATTTATTTATACTTGAGTAGTCATCAAGGGTGAACAGAGCTGTAGTCAAGGTAGACTAATGGACATGTGATGCATTAGGCTTGAGTGGGTTGGGTGCATTACATTATGAATGGTTAGAAGGCATTGATGGACCAAATATATAATTTTGACTCACAAGTTTGATGGTAAAGGTACTTTTTTTTTATAGTGATAATAAAATGTTAACAAAAATGTTAGTAATAATTTTTATTGCCAAGTTTATATTTTTAAGTATCAATGTGTTTTTTGGTTTTGTTGTGAATTGTGATGCTTCTAAAGGTCAAAATCTTGAATTGTCAAATAAAGTTTGACTAGCCAATGTTAGAATATTGGTGAAGTGGAATACATCTTTGTGTTATTACCCAAAACAAATTGTAACTTCAACCTACAATTTTATGTATCTGTTCGAAATATCGTGAATCAAAGTTACAACTTTACTGTAGTCAAGCCATACTTACTATAATACAATGCATACAACTGATTAGTAACATTATTTAACATTCATATGCTGACAGGGAGTCCTACAATATGTTCAATCAGTGATGTGTCATCAGTGTCAAAGGAATGACAAGGGCCGTGTTGTAAATTGTGGCAATTGTAAGACGAAGCGTTATTGTGTGCCTTGTATGACAACATGGTATATGTTTTTCTAATCACTCGAATGTTGTTTTTACATTAGGTTGATTTTGGTTATAAATCATACAGTATTTTTTAATTAGTCAACTATGCAGTAAATCTTTTGAACATAGCTATGATAATATGTTTAAAGGTACTTTGTATTAAAGGATGCTAATTCTTTTGTTTGTATGCAGGTACCCTAACATGACAGAAGATATGTTTGCTGAGCGTTGCCCTGTTTGTCTTGACAATTGCAACTGCAAATCATGCTTGCGCGATGTACACCCCAAAGTTGGTTCCTTCAACTGATAACTTATTGCTGTTTTAATTCTCATTTAATCTAATTTGGAATTGAAATTGAATTACTAAATCTGTTGTTGGCTGTTTATTAGGTCAAAGGGAAGATTGATTTTAAACCAAGTGATGATCAGAAAGTTCAGTATTCTATCTATATCTTACATGTCCTTCTTCCATTCTTGGAGCGTCTCAACAAGGACAACATGAAGGAAAAAATGCTAGAGTCTGAAATTCAAGGTACCTTTCATTAGTCATTTCAACTGCTTTTTTAATTTTTCTTTTATTAGCATATTAATTAACAGATAAAAGCAAATATGAATACGATGGTGCCATTTACCACCAGTTCTGCCCCAAACTGGACAGAACCAACAGCTAAGTATTCTGAAATGTTCCCAATTTAAGAAGTGATTGTTGAAAATGAAGGTTTCATTTAACTTTTTTTTTTAAACAGAGTGTCCTGTAGATGACGTAAAGTTGAAGAAGGCAGAATGTAAGCAGGACGAGCGCGTATACTGGTACGATTATAATTGTTGTACACATATGTCTAGATTTTTGTTACTGATAATAAAGGGTTCATGTGCTTTTGTATGCAGTAACTGCTGTAAAACCTCAATTTTTGACTTGCATAGAAGTTGCTTAAGTTGTAATTATGATCTTTGCCTTAAGTGTTGCTGGGAATTGCGTGATGGAAACCTTAAGGGAAACAAGGAAGATATCAAATATGATTTTACAGATCCAGGTGTTGAATATCTGCATGGTGGGCCTTATAAACTGGTTACAAAACATAAAACAAGACATGAAACGATGACTGCAGTACCTAATAAGAAGACTAAAACTGAGTGGAAGTCTTTGGATGATGGCAGAATTCCTTGTCCTCCAGAAAGTATTGGTGGTTGTGGACATGGAGTATTACAGTTGATGTTCATTGAGAACGAAGACCGTGTTTCAACATTGTTGAAGAATGCAAAAGAGCTTTTAAAGAAGAACAAATTGGAGGAAGATATGCGGAAGATGCCTAAAAAATGGTGTACATGTTCAGGTTTAATAAATGAAAATGATGCTGATGAGCAGTTACGTAAGGCTTCTTCGCGTGAAAAATCGAATGACAATTACTTGTATTGTCCACGAGCTATAGACATTAAATCTGGGGACTTAAAACATTTTCAGTGGCACTGGTCAAAAGGTCAGCCTGTAATAGTCAGTAATGTTCTTGAAACCACACTTGGGTTGAGTTGGGAGCCAATGGTTATGTGGCGTGCTTTTCGTCAGATATCAAATGTTAATCATGACACACTTTTGGATGTCACTGCTCTTAATTGTTTAGATTGGTCTGAGGTAATGTTATATATTATATAGTAATAAATTATAAAATTTATTTGGTTCTAGAAGCCTTCTGATTAAGCTTTTGATGATATGCAATGCAGGTTGATGTCAATGTTTGTAATTTTTTCAAGTGTTATACGGATGGTCGATACGAAAAGAATGGGTGGCCAGAGATCCTTAAGTTGAAAGATTGGCCTCCATCAAATTTGTTTGAAGAACGTTTACCCCGTCATGGTGTTGAGTTTATATCTTCTTTACCTTTTAAAGAATATACACATCCTCGTGATGGTTATCTTAATCTTGCTGTCAAGTTGCCTGAAAAGTCTTGCAAACCAGACATGGGTCCTAAAACATATATAGCTTATGGTGTTGCTCAAGAATTAGGGCGTGGTGACTCTGTTACCAAACTTCATTTAGACATGTCTGATGCGGTATGTTTTTTTTTAATTGATTTATCTGCTTATATTAGGTTAAAAGAATGATCATTTGTATTGTTTTATATCCTTTCTTTTGAATCGAAGTTTCTCATTAGTTCAAAATATTTCATTTTAATTATCTTTTGTTTTTTAATGGCTGTTTCAAGTAGTATGAGAAGAAATTGGCTCACTAGTGCCTTGTTTTTGCGGTTTTTAATACATATTAAAAAAACTTGAGAACGTTTATGCAGTCAACTCATGAAAGATCTTGTAAGAAAGTTATTGTAGTGTTGGCTGGACACACTATTCGACCCGACTCAACCCATTTGGACCCGACCCATTCGACCCGTTTGAAGTTTGAGACCCTTTCGACCTATGACCTGTTTTGACCCAAACCCATTTGGGCCTCGACCCAACCCAACCCGTTTGCCACTCGGTATTTACTGTTTTTATATTAGGTTAAAACAATGATGATTGGTAGTTGGTATTGGTTTTAATCCTTGTTTCTCATTAGCTAAAAATATACCTTTCTTATTATCTTTGGCGTTCAAATGGCTGTTTTAAGTGAATTGAAGTCTAATAGTATATGTTGGGTAACTAACATGTAGGTGAATGTGTTGACTCACACTGCAACTTGGACCCTTTCCTCTGATAATCTTCAAAGCATAAAGAGATTAAAAAAGAAGCACGAGGCTCAGGATTGTAAGGAACTATCCGGAGTCCATAATAATGGTAACAGAACTGTTCAATTAAATGGACATAAGATAAAGGAGGTAGTAAGTGACGGGGCCGAAAGTACAACTGACAACAGTCAAGAAGAAGATGAGGTAAAGAGAAAGGATGTTTCAAATAGCAGGACAAGACAAAGTGCTAGAAAGAAATCGAAGTCTGTTGAAGCTGAGAATTCGTCTTATACTGAAGAATCTAGTAGCGATGAGCAGACACAAGACATGGAACTTGATAATTCTGGGACTTGTGTTGATGGACTGAATCTTGAAGAGGGTGGCGCGTTGTGGGACATTTTTCGGAGGGAAGATACTCCTAAATTGGAAGAATATCTTAAAAAACACTTCAAAGAGTTTAGACATGTTTACTGTCGTCCACTGAAACAGGTGATCCCCTACATGTTTTTAAAATGAGAAAATATCTATATTTGATTTGATGTTGAAATGAGCAATTATAACAGAGTTATGTTATTTGTCTGTATAGCATTGCAATTTTGTTGTTCTCTAAACTGTTCTGCTGTATTTTGTTGCTTTAGGTTATACACCCAATTCATGATCAAACATTTTACTTAACTGTGGAGCACAAAAGAAAGCTTAAAGAGGAGTTTGGTGAGTATGCGTTTGCCAAAAAAAGCCTTACTTTAGTAATTAAAAAATATATCTGATTTTTCTCATTTTTTATATAAGGAATTGAACCGTGGACATTTGTCCAAAAGCTTGGAGATGCTGTTTTTATACCTGCTGGTTGCCCTCATCAAGTTAGAAATCTCAAGGTACGCATTAACTTATTATTATAGTTTTTAGATTATTTGCACTAATTCTCTTAGAGAATATTAAAATTTTTATTTATTGGGTCCATGGGACCTCCATATTTTGTTTAATGCTACTGCGATCAATCTTGCTTTATGAACTTTTAGGTTGAATATACATATATTATTTATTTTACTTTATTAGCAGAAGGTCTTATTTCATTAAACTGAAAGTCGTATTTTAGTTCAAGCTGTTTACAAACAAAAGTAGGGGTGTTCTTTAGTTTGGTTTTGGGTTTGTTCGGTTTAATTGGTTTGGTTTGTTTATCGGTTAAATCGAACAAATTGAACCGATAAATTTCATCCCTTCAAAAGTCACATGGTTCATGAGAAGATGAAGTGTTTTTTGTTTTTAAACTATTCAATGCTTATGTTCAAACTCAATTTTCTACAAAAATCAAAATTTATGGTAAAAAAATAATGAATGAGTATGCACGTCCAAAGTATTTCAAACGATCCTACAAACAATCTCTTGACATGCTTACCATCAGCTTCTTGATGTTGTTCGTACGCTTTTATGTGTGAAGCTCTTGTTACTGTAGTACATTTGATGAATACATTATCCTCTCCCACATTTAACTTTCCCAACTTTTACTTGGGTTTTTGGTTAGAACCTAAAACTTTTTGAAATTCATACTTTTGGCAGTTCAAGCCCACACCAGAGCAGCCCAACAACTCTTAGCCTATAAATGAAGGCTTATAAATAATGTAGGTTAGGGTGAGAGAGGGAGTCATCAATTAAGTGTGTTTTGTGTATTCAGAGTAGCCCAAGAACTCCAAGCCCAAGCCCATGATGAAGGCATTGGGATCCCTGCTTGATGAAGGGGATATCGAACAATACATCATGGAATTTTAGGCACTCTCTGTTCTAATCCCTGCCCTATCCATGATCAATTCGAAGAACAAGTAATCAGTACGTACGTGAATTACATAATGAGGTCCGGAATTGGTTACGTATGGTGAATCCAAATTCTTGTGACAAAGAAATGGATTTTGCTCGTCATGTCCCCATCACCACCGCTCATGGGAGAAACAGAATCACAAAGGTAAGTTGGCCCTGCATTTGGTGGATCTTCTCAAAATTATGAATGGAGAGCAAACTTACTTAAGTAATAGGTCATTACCACTATCATATTCTTCTACCCAATTTAAATAACCTTAATTAACAAACATACCCATTGCCCTATGAGGCCCAAATCCACAATTACTACCTGTCCCATACTAATGCACCATCTACTAAACCTCATTTTACCTAAATGCACCATCTACTAAACCTCATTTTGCCTATCTTAATAATCAAATGACCCATTCCTATTAGCCCATTTATTCAAGCCATCCAAAAAGTGATTTGTCCACCTATTATAGCCCAAATTCACCCAAACCCAATTCTATCCAAGCCCAACCACAACCCAATTCCATTTTGACCTAATCTCAACCCAACACATCTAATGCAGTTGTTGTAACACATAACATAAAGCAATAATCAAAACTTGAATGGAAAGAATGTCGACGCAAACGGTTTTGTTTCAAAAAGAAAGATGGATGCTAGAAAATTATCAATTTGTGGCACAAAAAGTTTTGGGGCTGGTTATGACTACATACATAAGAAAGATAGTATATGGGTTTTGTTAACGTGCTTGTTTATAATTACGTACATAAACAAAAAATGAAATCGGGAGAAAAGTAGTCTTTGTTTTTGATATTGTAAAGGAGCATAGGGCTGCGTATGCTATGAATCGTTTCTACAGATACGACTATGAAGAATTTTAGTCTAAAGGAGCTAATGAAATGGTCAATTATCTTAGAGATTTAATTTCTAAAAACGCTGGTTGAAAAACGTGGGAAGTAAAAAGCGCGTTGAAAAACGCTGGTCGAAAAACCCGTGTAAAATAACGTGCCTTGAAAAACACGGGTCGGAAAATGTGCCTCGGAAACGCGCGTCAAAATCGCGAGTTGAAATCGCACGCGCCTCGATTTAATTCTAGTAGGACCTAATTGGGTCAAGGATATGACCCATTAATCTTTTCAAAGAAGTTGGGCTTTGATGAGGTTGGACTCATTTGGGTCTTCAAGTAAATCCAATGGACCCCTTTTTGAAGCTTTGGGTCTTAACTGCCAGTTCTAGTTAAACTACACGAAACTATTTGACTACTTTTAGATCATACCTCTCTCGACATACACACCTAATTTCCCGACTTCAAGCTTGATAAGAAGCATGTTTTTCATGGCCTCAATATTGAGATAGAACAAGCCTCCATAGTCGTCCAAGCTTACACCCGAGCAGCCCAAGAATTCTAAGCCACTGAATGAATGCTCGTATTAATTTTGTAGGTTATGGTGAGAGGAGTCATGAAATAAGTGTGTTTTATGTATTCGGAGCAGCCCAACAACTCCAAGCCCAAGCCCTAGCCCAAGCATATGAATGAAGGCTCATATAAATAGTGTAGGTTAGGGTGAGAAAGGTAGTCATGAATCAAGTGTGTGTTTTGTGTATTCGCTGTAAGCTCGTTGAACAACTCAACAACTCCAAGCCCAAGCCCATGAATGAAGGCTCATATAAATAGTGTAGGTTAGGGTGAGAGAGAGAGTCATGAATTAAGTGTGTATTTTATGTATTCGGCTATAAGGAGCTTGGGCGGAAGTTGCAATTGTATGCTTCTTCTCCAATTGGGCAATGAGGTACCCTTTGAAGATCTTAATTGATTTTGTAAGCTTTATTTACAATAATAATATATCTTCATCTTTCCATCATTCTTCGTTATTATTCAATCACTATTTTACATATACAAATCTGCAGCTATTTTGTTTCTAATCAAACACATTAATCAATAATCACATAGCTGATTCAGTCAAATGTGCCTTCCTTGAATATTCTACTCTTCAATAATGTTTTTTTTCGTTGTAAAATGATTTTTGTATAATGTTCCCAAAGTAAGTGTGCGTTTAATAAAACTGAATGATTTAATGCTGAATGGTTCATAATATGAATGATTCAAAAGTTCATGAAGTTGCTTCTGAATGAAGATAGCATAATAAACGAATTATGTGAATGATGTAAAATCAGCTTATTAACCTTTGACATGATTAAAACTACAATATAGTTGTTTAATAAGTGTTCTTGATATAATTTAAAAAGCATGTCATTCAAAAAATTAGTGAATGATGAACCATTGAGCACCACTTGAGCACCACTTGTTTAATAAGTGAATGATGAACCATTGAGCACCACTTGTCATTTAAAAAATTAGAAAATAAACGCGGAATGCTGAATGGTTCAACATTCGGCGCTTAACCATTCAATTAAGAGGTAAACAAACCTACCCTAAGATGTAATTTGGTATTCAGTAATGTATTTTTATCAATGAATTCATTCTTAGCTCATATACAAAGATCATGTTTCATCTACTACATTAGCTATGATTCTGGTAAAACATAGCTAATGTAACAAATGTAGATGTAAAAATACCAGAACGATGAGGAAATCACAAGCCGTGAGCCTCTCGACCTTAGAGATTGTTGTTGATGAGGTTCTTGCACATGCCGTTGATCCGATTGATATGATGCTGACTCAACTCCAACAAGTGATTGAAAAGTAAACTCCTTGATAGGTATGGTTTTGAAAATTCTACATCCTATGCAACTACATTGTCTATTGATTCTATTTCATCAACGTATAAACAGACGATGTAACATTCATGTTGGCAAAAAATCGTTAATAGTGAAATTTATGCACTTGAAGAAAATCAAGCTTGATGTGGTACAATGTCTTCCATTGTGAAACCTTTAGTAGCAAGTTTGTTTTTTTTTTTAAAAAACTTTGTGCCAATAGGTCTATTAATCCTTATAAGGCTTGATTAGTTGTTTTTGGGACTTAAACAAGAATATGGTTTAGATCATTATGAAACTTTCTCATGACTAGTGTTGGAACCATATTAGTCATTGTCTCCTTTCAATCATGGCTTTTACATTAAATGGTTGTAAAATATCTTTATACCCCATTTCTGAATTTTTTTTGCCTTTTTCATTTGAGAGGCCAACGATCACCGTGTAATCAAATTTCCACGTCTCCTTGACCATGCACATTGCTGATATCTTCACCAAACCTTTGGCACGTCAACATCAACCTCATGTGTTTTTGTTGACAAATTGATGCTTACCATTGTAGCAACATCAATTTGATTTACAAATTGATGCTTACCAATGTAGCAACATCAATTTGATGGGGTATGTTTAAAAAATCTTGGCTGATTTTTTGTTGACAAATTGATGTAGCAACATCAATGTAGCACGTCAACAACTCAACATCAACCTCATGTGTTTTTGTTGACAAATTGATGCTTACCAAGGTAGAAGGTTTTTCATGTTCGGGCTACCCGGGAGGGCGAGTAATCCGACTCCATACTCTAATGTAGTACACAACCCAACAAGATTAGTCCCCAGCTGTTTCCAACCCATCCCTGGCATCCACTAAATATTCGTCATAGACGGGATTCAAACCTGAGACCTTTTGCAAAGAATTCAGGTCCCCAACTAAATAGCTCATTATTCCATTTGGGTTTCCTTTCTGCTTTCACCGGTTAATGGTCCACTTTCATAAATATACAAGCATAATGAGTTAAAGTTCCTATATATGCATGTAAAAAATAGGTGAAAAACAAGAAATAAAACTGTAAAATATAGTAATGATAATGATATATCTTAAACCACACGTTTTATGTACGGTGACAATATAATTGGGACAGAATGAGTAATTAGTAGTAATATTATTTGCTCATGTTAAACATTCTCTTGACATTGTATCATGGCAGTCATGTTTAAAAGTGGCGTTGGACTTTGTTTCTCCTGAAAATGTTGGTGAATGTATCCGGTTAACAGAGGATTTTCGCGTTCTACCACAGAATCACAGGGCCAAAGAAGATAAGTTGGAGGTACCAATGTCTTTTTTCCAAGTTATAGCTTAGTTTAGGAGAATGGTAAAAGACTAGTTGGCTTACAAGAACACTGAGTTAATTCCATTTATATTATATTGTTTTGTTGTAAATTAAAATGGTTTAATTGCTTTATGCTTGTATTGGCAGGTGAAGAAAATGGCACTTCATGCTGTGGATGCAGCTATTAAGGACTTAACTAATCTTAACGAAACCAAGTAAGCTTATGTATTTTATACGATTTCATTGTCATGGACTAATAAAACTCAAGAATATGGACCGTTAATATATTTGGCTTGCTGGTTATCATTTTTTGGCTGACTGGTGAAAATTTTAAAACAATGTTTTGAATATCTAATTATTCAATTGAAGACTGCTAGGTTTTTTACTGAATTAATTGTCCCGAAAAAATAGTACTTTTTTTTTGGTTTTGTTGGTTTCAACTTGATGAAAATCTCCATACCATGCTTGTTTTCTTTTACTATGTTGTTTATGAGTGCTGATTATGTATGATTTAGTGCTGGTTACATTTTTGTGGTTGTGTTTCACTAATGGATACTTTGTTGATATATTATTGCAGAAAGGGGAAGGCAACAGGTCGTACAAAGAAATCAACAATGACTTGATCTGTGTTTATGATTCCATAATATTATATTTTGATATTTTAGGTTTTAAACCAAACTCTTGCATAAATTCTTTCAAGTAATATCTGTAACTTATCAACTAATCACGTAACGTGATGTTTTTGGCTCTTTTTTGAGAATGATATATGGAAGAATATGCAGGTTTTGTTTGGAATATTTTTGTTTCTTTTTTTGATCTAATTGTTATCTGTACTAGTGCCAGCTAATTAAAGTTTGTACTCTTTAAGCTAAGGCCATTAAGCGTCAATCATCTCAACACTGTTGTAGCTTTAATCAAGCCTAGCTTTTTTTTTTTCTTTCTGCTTAGCCAGTTACTGTTTATAGTTTTATACATTGTGAATTTCAAGTCATCTTTCTAAATCTATTACCATAACAAAATTTGGTAATAGTTAACATCTATTACCCTAACAAAATTTGGTAATAGTCAAAACATCAGGCAACACGAATTAATAGAAGCATATATTTTATCAATCCCGATATCAATATTCATCTCATAGATTTGATCAATATTCATGTATATCCCAAGCCTGATGACGACTTTACTGTATGAAAATAGTCATACACTTCCTGCAATACATACGTTCAACTGTTCAAGATCAATTACTTCATAAATTATGAGCATTAATTTCGATCGTCACTAACAATCAAGTGATCATTATAAAAACCCATATATATATATATATATATATATATATATATATATATATATATATATATATATATATATATATATATATATATATATATATATATATATATATATATATATATATATATATATATATATATATATTCATACTTATTTCTATTATAGATCATTTGGTGAAGATGCATAAACTTTTTTTTTTTTTTTTGAAAAGCAAGTAGAAACTTTTATTGATAACTCAAAAAAGTACATGGTCCTAAAATCTATACAATATTTTACCATGCGACGGAAGTAAATAGAAATTAATACAATCGGAAGCCTATACTAAACATGGTCGAGGGGCCACCGACACCACGGCACTTGTATAGTACTAGCTGAAAAGGGAGCAACCAACAGTACCGCACTTGCGATGACAAAGCTGGAGGCTACTTTTCATTTAACCAAGTGAGAGTGGAGACCCTAAACTAGTTTAAAATAGGCATGTGGATAAACCGTGTATGGTCCGATATTGACAAAAAGATATTGAGTTATCCAATTCCCGATCTATATACGTTTGGGGGATGTGTAGTAGGATGTGTTAATTAACCATTGGTGCCACACTATTGGTGATTTTTTTGTTCTTTTTGATATCCATGCGAATATTTGAGTTTGGATCTCGAATAGTATAGTGGTGGCGTTCCATTCCTTTTTGTTGAAGACTTTGATGTTACGGTATTTCCAAATGATGTAGATCGATGCCCACTTAGTGGCTTGCCAAATACGTGCACCGATTTGAGTTGTAGCAAAGGGTTGATCGCCTAGTGTAATGTCGTGGAATGTGGTGAAGGAATTAATGGGTTGATTCCACCATTTTAATATAGATGTCGAGACGGTTGTAGTAGATGGACAATGATAGAGAATATGATCAATGGTTTCGATGAGCGAGTTGCAAAGTGGGCAAAGAAGAGAGTCAAGATCTATGTTGCGTTTGTCGAGTTCTGCACGCGTTGGAATTCTACCTCGAATTATACGCCACAAAAAGATATTGATTTTTTGTGGTATTAGTTTGTTTCTAGGTGTCGCTATATGGTTGGTAGGGTTTTGGAGTTTTAGGTTGTCGAGGAGTGAAGCAAGAACTTTTGTTGTGAAGATTCCGGATTGATCTAAGTTCCATTTCCATGTGTCCGGTTAGTCAGTCAGCTTAATGGAAGTAAGAAGATTATTTAGTTCCGTTAATTCGTTGAGAGCCCTTCCGTTTGGTGGTCGTGTCCAATTCCATGAGATGGTTGTCGAAGATTCGTTTGATGTGAGTCGATCCGATACCGTTGCTACTTTGTTGGATTCAAGCATGAAGAGTCTTCGAAATTGTGTACAAAACTTTTCCGTTCCGCACCAGTTATCTAACCAGAAATTTGTTTCTTTTCCATTACCGATGCTTTTGGAGATCGAAGAGGAGAAGTTAGCTCCAAGGTTGTCTGCTATTTTTCCGGCTTTAATGATCTCGTTCCAAATTGTGCGACCTGTAACATTTCTAGATAAAACATTAGTACAAACCCCCGCCCCCTTCCCCATATATGCTCGATATGATTTTAACCCAAAGTGCATTCTTCTCATTGTGAAATCTCCACCACCATTTGAAATGTCCCGTTCTTATTGATTAAAAACGTTCCATATTAATTGATTTCGTTGCGAGGTTTTGACCTCTATATGAGACGTTTTTCAAAGACTGCATTCATTTTAAAACAAACCATAACCTTTATTTCATCAATAAAGGTTTAAAAGCTTTACGTAGATTATCAAATAATGATAATCTAAAATATCCTGTTTACACACGACCATTACATAATGGTTTACAATACAAATATGTTACAACAAAATAAGTTTCTTGAATGCAGTTTTTACACAATATCATACAAGCATGGACTCCAAATCTCGTCCTTATTTAAGTATGCGATAGCGGAAGCTCTTAATAATCACCTGAGAATAAACATGCTTAAAACGTCAACAAAAATGTTGGTGAGTTATAGGTTTAACCTATATATATATCAAATCATAATAATAGACCACAAGATTTCATATTTCAATACACATCCCATACATAGAGATAAAAATCATTCATATGGTGAACACCTGGTAACCGACATTAACAAGATGCATATATAAGAATATCCCCATCATTCCGGGACACCCTTCGGATATGATATAAATTTCGAAGTACTAAAGCATCCGGTACTTTGGATGGGGTTTGTTAGGCCCAATAGATCTATCTTTAGGATTTGCGTCAATTAGGGTGTCTGTTTCCTAATTCTTAGATTACCAGACTTAATAAAAAGGGGCATATTCGATTTCGATAATTCAACCATAGAATGTAGTTTCACGTACTTGTGTCTATTTTGTAAATCATTTATAAAACCTGCATGTATTCTCATCCTAAAAATATTAGATTTTAAAAGTGGGACTATAACTCACTTTCACAGATTTTTACTTCGTCGGGAAGTAAGACTTGGCCACTGGTTAATTCACGAACCTATAACAATATATACATATATATCAAAGTATGTTCAAAATATATTTACAACACTTTTAATATATTTTGATGTTTTAAGTTTATTAAGTCAGTTGTCCTCGTTAGTAACCTACAACTAGTTGTCCACAGTTAAATGTACAGAAATAAATCGATAAATATTATCTTGAATCAATCCACGACCCAGTGTATACGTATCTCAGTATTGATCACAACTCAAACTATATATATTTTGGAACCAACCTCAACCCTGTATAGCTAACTCCAACATTCACATATAGAGTGTCTATGGTTGTTCCGAAATATATATAGATGTGTCGACATGATAGGTTGAAACATTGTATACGTGTCTATGGTATCTCAAGATTACATAATATACAATACAAGTTGATTAAGTTATGGTTGGAATAGATTTGTTACCAATTTTCACGTAGCTAAAATGAGAAAAATTATCCAATCTTGTTTTACCCATAACTTCTTCATTTTAAATCCATTTTGAGTGAATCAAATTGCTATGGTTTCATATTGAACTCTATTTTATGAATCTAAACAGAAAAAGTATAGGTTTATAGTCGGAAAAATAAGTTACAAGCGTTTTTGTAAAGGTAGTCATTTCAGTCGAAAGAACGACGTCTAGATGACCATTTTAGAAAACATACTTCCACTTTGAGTTTAACCATAATTTTTGGATATAGTTTCATGTTCATAATAAAAATCATTTTCTCATAATAACAACTTTTAAATCAAAGTTTATCATAGTTTTTAATTAACTAACCCAAAACAGCCCGCGGTGTTACTACGACGGCGTAAATCCGGTTTTACGGTGTTTTTCGTGTTTCCAGGTTTTAAATCATTAAGTTAGCATATCATATAGATATAGAACATGTGTTTAGTTGATTTTAAAAGTCAAGTTAGAAGGATTAACTTTTTTTTGCGAACAAGTTTAGAATTAACTAAACTATGTTCTAGTGATTACAAGTTTAAACCTTCGAATAAGATAGCTTTATATGTATGAATCGAATGATGTTATGAACATCATTACTACCTTAAGTTCCTTGGATAAACCTACTGGAAAAGATAAAAATGGATCTAGCTTCAACGGATCCTTGGATGGCTCGAAGTTCTTGAAGCAGAATCATGACACGAAAACAAGTTCAAGTAAGATCATCACTTGAAATAAGATTGTTATAGTTATAGAAATTGAAACAAAGTTTGAATATGATTATTACCTTGTATTAGAATGATAACCTACTGTAAGAAACAAAGATTTCTTGAGGTTGGATGATCACCTTACAAGATTGGAAGTGAGCTAGCAAACTTGAAAGTATTCTTGATTTTATTTAACTAGAACTTGTAAAATATATGAAGAACACTTAGAACTTGAAGATAGAACTTGAGAGAGATCAATTAGATGAATAAAATTGAAGAATGAAAGTGTTTGTAGGTGTTTTTGGTCGTTGGTGTATGGATTAGATATAAAGGATATGTAATTTTGTTTTCATGTAAATAAGTCATGAATGATTACTCATATTTTTGTAATTTTATGAGATATTTCATGCTAGTTGCCAAATGATGGTTCCCACATGTGTTAGGTGACTCACATGGGCTGCTAAGAGCTGATCATTGGAGTGTATATACCAATAGTACATACATCTAAAAGCTGTGTATTGTACGAGTACGAATACGGGTGCATACGAGTAGAATTGTTGATGAAACTGAACGAGGATGTATTTGTAAGCATTTTTGTTAAGTAGAAGTATTTTGATAAGTGTATTGAAGTCTTTCAAAAGTGTATAAATACATATTAAAACACTACATGTATATACATTTTAACTGAGTCGTTAAGTCATCGTTAGTCGTTACATGTAAGTGTTGTTTTGAAACCTTTAGGTTAACGATCTTGTTAAATGTTGTTAACCCAATGTTTATAATATCAAATGAGATTTTAAATTATTATATTATCATGATATTATCATGTATGAATATCTCTTAATATGATATATATACATTAAATGTCTTTACAACGATAATCGTTACATATATGTCTCGTTTAAAAATCATTAAGTTAGTAGTCTTGTTTTTACATATGTAGTTCATTGTTAATATACTTAATGATATGTTTACTTATCATAGTATCATGTTAACTATATATATATATCCATATATATGTCATCATATAGTTTTTACAAGTTTTAACGTTCGTGAATCACCGGTCAACTTGGGTGGTCAATTGTCTATATGAAACATATTTCAATTAATCAAGTCTTAACAAGTTTGATTGCTTAACATGTTGGAAACATTTAATCATGTAAATATCAATCTCAATTAATATATATAAACATGGAAAAGTTCGGGTCACTACAGTACCTACCCGTTAAATAAATTTCGTCCCGAAATTTTAAGCTGTTGAAGGTGTTGACGAATCTTCTGGAAATAGATGCGGGTATTTCTTCTTCATCTGATCTTCACGCTCCCAGGTGAACTCGTGTCCTCTACGAGCATTCCATCGAACCTTAACAATTGGTATCTTGTTTTGCTTAAGTCTTTTAACCTCACGATCCATTATTTCGACGGGTTCTTCGATGAATTGAAGTTTTTCGTTGATTTGGATTTCATCTAACGGAATAGTGAGATCTTCTTTAGCAAAACATTTCTTCAAATTCGAGACGTGGAAAGTGTTATGTACAGCCGCGAGTTGTTGAGGTAACTCAAGTCGGTAAGCTACTGGTCCGACACGATCAATAATCTTAAATGGTCCAATATACCTTGGATTTAATTTCCCTCGTTTACCAAATCGAACAACGCCTTTCCAAGGTGAAACTTTAAGCATGACCATCTCTCCAATTTCAAATTCTATATCTTTTCTTTTAATGTCAGCGTAGCTCTTTTGTCGACTTTGGGCGGTTTTCAACCGTTGTTGAATTTGGATGATCTTCTCGGTAGTTTCTTGTATAATCTCCGGACCCGTAATCTGTCTATCCCCCACTTCACTCCAAAAAATCGGAGACCTGCACTTTCTACCATAAAGTGCTTCAAAAGGCGCCATCTCAATGCTTGAATGGTAGCTGTTGTTGTAGGAAAATTCTGCTAACGGTAGATGTCGATCCCAACTGTTTCCGAAATCAATAACACATGCTCGTAGCATGTCTTCAAGTGTTTGTATCGTCCTTTCGCTCTGCCCATCAGTTTGTGGATGATAGGCAGTACTCATGTCTAGACGAGTTCCTAATGCTTGCTGTAATGTCTGCCAGAATCTTGAAATAAATCTGCCATCCCTATCAGAGATAATAGAGATTGGTATTCCATGTCTGGAGACGACTTCCTTCAAATACAGTCGTGCTAACTTCTCCATCTTGTCATCTTCTCTTATTGGCAGGAAGTGTGCTGATTTGGTGAGACGATCAACTATTACCCAAATAGTATCAAAACCACTTGCAGTCCTTGGCAATTTAGTGATGAAATCCATGGTAATGTTTTCCCATTTCCATTCCGGGATTTCGGGTTGTTGAAGTAGACCTGATGGTTTTTGATGCTCAGCTTTGACCTTATAACACGTCAAACATTCTCCTACGTATTTAGCAACATCAGCTTTCATACCCGGGCACCAAAAATATTTCTTGAGATCCTTGTACATCTTCCCCGTTCCAGGATGTATTGAGTATCTGGTTTTATGAGCTTCTCTAAGTACCATTTCTCTCATATCTCCAAATTTTGGTACCCAAATCCTTTCAGCCCTATACCGGGTTCCGTCTTCCCGAATATTAAGATGCTTCTCCGATCCTTTGGGTATTTCATCCTTTAAATTTCCCTTTTTTAAAACTCCTTGTTGCGCCTCCTTTATTTGAGTAGTAAGGTTATTATGAATCATTATATTCATAGATTTTACTCGAATGGGTTCTCTGTCCTTCCTGCTCAAGGCATCGGCTACCACATTTGCCTTCCCCGGGTGGTAACGAATCTCAAAGTCGTAATCATTCAATAATTCAATCCACCTACGCTGCCTCATATTCAGTTGTTTCTGATTAAATATGTGTTGAAGACTTTTGTGGTCGGTATATATAATACTTTTGACCCCATATAAATAGTGCCTCCAAGTCTTTAATGCAAAAACAACCGCGCCTAATTCCAAATCATGTGTCGTATAATTTTGCTCGTGAATCTTCAATTGTCTAGACGCATAAGCAATCACCTTCGTTCGTTGCATTAATACACAACCGAGACCTTGCTTTGATGCGTCACAATAAATCATAAAATCATCATTCCCTTCAGGCAATGACAATATAGGTGCCGTAGTTAGCTTTTTCTTCAATAACTGAAACGCTTTCTCTTGTTCATCCTTCCATTCAAATTTCTTCCCTTTATGCGTTAATGCAGTCAAGGGTTTTGCTATTCTGGAAAAGTCTTGGATGAACCTTATGTAGTAACCAGCTAGTCCTAAAAACTGGCGTATGTGTTTTGGAGTTTTCGAGGTTTCCCACTTTTCAACAGTTTCTATCTTTGCCGGATCCACCTTAATACCTTCTTTGTTCACTATGTGAGCGAGGAATTGAACTTCTTCCAACCAAAATGCACACTTTGAAAATTTAGCGTACAATTCTTCCTTCCTCAATACTTCTAACACCTTTCTCAAATGTTCACCGTGTTCTTGGTCATTCTTTGAGTAAATAAGTATGTCATCAATGAAAACAATGACAAACTTGTCAAGGTATGGTCCACACACTCGGTTCATAAGGTCCATGAACACAGCTGGTGCATTAGTTAAACCAAACGGCATGACCATAAACTCGTAATGACCGTAACGTGTTCTGAAAGCAGTCTTTGGAATATCATCTTCTTTCACCCGCATTTGATGATACCCGGAACGTAAGTCAATCTTTGAATAAACAGATGAGCCTTGTAGTTGATCAAATAAGTCATCGATTCGCGGTAGTGGGTAGCGGTTCTTGATGGTAAGTTTGTTCAACTCTCGGTAGTCGATACACAACCTGAATGTACCATCTTTCTTCTTGACAAACAAAACAGGAGCTCCCCACGGTGATGTGCTTGGTCGAATGAAACCACGCTCTAAAAGTTCTTGTAATTGGCTTTGCAGTTCTTTCATCTCGCTGGGTGCGAGTCTGTAAGGAGCACGAGCTATTGGTACAGCTCCTGGTACAAGATCTATTTGAAATTCAACGGATCGATGTGGGGGTAATCCCGGTAATTCTTTCGGAAATACATCGGGAAATTCTTTTGTAATGGGAACATCATTGATGCTCTTTTCTTCAGTTTGTACTTTCTCGACGTGTGCTAGAACAGCATAGCAACCTTTTCTTATTAGTTTTTGTGCCTTCAAATTACTAATAAGATGTAGCTTCGTGTTGCCCTCTTCTCCGTACACCATTAAGGGTTTTCCTTTTTCTCGTATAATGCGAATTGCATTTTTGTAACAAACGATCTCTGCTTTCACTTCTTTCAACCAGTCCATACCGATTATCACATCAAAACTCCCTAACTCTACTGGTATCAAATCAATCTTAAATGTTAGGCTAACCAGTTTAATTTCTCGATTCTGACATATATTATCTGCTGAAATTAATTTACCATTTGCTAATTCGAGTAAAAATTTACTATCCAAAGGTGTCAATGGACAACTTAATTTAGCACAAAAATCTCTACTCATATAGCTTCTATCCGCACCCGAATCAAATAAAACGTAAGCAGATTTATTGTCAATAAGAAACGTACCCGTAACAAGCTCCTGGTCTTCTTGTGCCTCTGCCGTATTAATATTGAAAACTCTTCCGCGGCCTTGTCCATTCGTGTTCTCCTGGTTCGGACAATTTCTAATAATGTGGCCCGGTTTTCCACATTTATAACAAACTACATTGGCATAACTTGCTCCGACACTACTTGCTCCGCCATTACTCGTTCCGACACCATTTGTTCCTTTCGTTCTGTTAACCCCTGGTCCATAGACCTCACACTTCGCCGCGCTATGACCATTTCTTTTACACTTGTTGCAAAATTTGGTGCAGAACCCCGAGTGATACTTTTCACACCTTTGGCATAGCTGCTTCTGATTGTTGTTGTTGTTACGGTTGTTATTGTTGTTGAGATGATTGTTGTAGTTGCTGTTGTTGTTGTTGTTGTTGGGCCGTTTGTTGTAGTTGCGATTGATGTTGCGATTGTTGGGATAATTGTTGCGATTATTGTTGTAATTGCTGTTGTTGTTGTATTGGTGATTCTTATCACCGTTTTCCTCCCACTTTCTTTTGACTTGCTTCACATTGGCCTCTTCAGCAGTCTGTTCTTTAATTCTTTCTTCAATCTGGTTCACTAGTTTGTGAGCCATTCTACATGCCTGTTGTATGGAGGCAGGCTCGTGTGAACTTATATCTTCTTGGATTCTTTCCGGTAATCCTTTCACAAACGCGTCGATCTTCTCTTCCTCATCTTCGAATGCTCCCGGACATAATAGGCACAATTATGTGAATCGTCTTTCGTACGTGGTAATATCAAATCCTTGGGTTCGTAACCCTCTAAGTTCTGTCTTGAGCTTATTGACCTCGGTTCTAGGACGGTACTTCTCGTTCATCAAGTGCTTGAATGCTGACCACGGTAGTGCGTACGCATCATCTTGTCCCACTTGCTCTAGATAGGTATTCCACCATGTTAACGCAGAACCTGTGAAGGTATGCGTAGCGTACTTCACTTTGTCCTCTTCAGTACACTTACTTATGGCAAACACCGATTCGACCTTCTCGGTCCACCGTTTCAATCCGATCGGTCCTTCGGTTCCATCAAATTCCAAAGGTTTGCAGGCAGTGAATTCTTTGTAGGTGCATCCTACACGATTTCCTGTACTGCTAGATCCAAGGTTATTGTTGGTATGTAGCGCAGCCTGTACTGCGGCTATGTTTGAAGCTAGAAAAGTACGGAATTCCTCTTCATTCATATTCACGGTGTGTCGAGTAGTCGGTGCCATTTCCTTCAAAATAGTCAAATGGAACAAGTTAATCATACAGAATATTAAGAGTAGTTAATAGTATTTCGTAGCATAATATGAACTCATTTATAAAAGCTTTTTCTTCATATTAGCGTTTTATAAGTTTAAATTCGGGTAGTACCTACCCGTTAAGTTCATACTTAGTAGCTAATATACAATTCAACTACTACAATTCTATATGAAAAACTGATTATAATAATATTTCGCGTTCAAACTTTTACACAATATTTTATAAACTTACAATACCGCTTATTTTACATATAGCATGAAATATAGCACACAATAAATTTGATACAAGATGGTTGTGAAGATAATTCTAGCTAGTACACAAGTCGTTCAGCAAACGCAATAAGGACACGTAATTCATACGTCCAGAAACAAGTCATGCATTCTGGTTTTACTAGGATTACTTCCCATCCTTGGTCTTGTGGAACATAACCGTTATGGCCGTTGATAAGACAGCGTGTTGTAACGTCGTCAAAGGGACGAGGGTTACGTAATGTCCAACTGTAATGACCCACACTTTTTCGATCGTTCTATACTTATAAGATTAATATTTATATAAATTAAACCTTACCAACATGATAAGCAATCCAAATTGTTAAGATTTATGTTTTTGAAAAGAGTTTTACACAACGTTTGACCGTCTAGTTTGACCGATGATATCACGAACTATACAATATATGATAATTATACATACATATTTAACATGATCTAAGGATGTTTTAATATCTCATTTTGTATTAATAACAAAAAGTCATAAGTATATTTTGAAACTACTAACTTAAGTTTTCAAAACAATAACCATACGTAACGTTATTTGACATAAATACTGATGATTTATAATGTTTATACATATATCGTATAAGTAATGTATTTAATCATTTTTAAAGGGCTTTTATACATAAAACAATATAAGTATATTTACAAAAGATAGTTATATTTGAATTCTCGTTCCGTTTCCTCAATAATCCTATACGTATATCTAGGGTACTATACACAGCTTCTAGAAGTATTTACTATTGGTATATACCAATAGA
This sequence comes from Rutidosis leptorrhynchoides, assembly GCF_046630445.1. NCBI lineage: Eukaryota > Viridiplantae > Streptophyta > Magnoliopsida > Asterales > Asteraceae > Rutidosis > Rutidosis leptorrhynchoides. The sequence goes on from NC_092343.1 coordinate 3,962,137, forward strand.
AATCTTCAATTATTGGAATAATATGTCATTCATGACATAATAAATTTTAACTTATCTTAGATATTTTCACTAAAAACCAAATTTTCAAGCCTATAAATAAGCACCATTTCTAACTCATTTTTACACATTCATTTTCCAAATTTTACTTCCAATTTTCACACACACTTGCAAGAACTCTCTCAACTTTTATTTTACTACTTCTTTCCAGCAACTTTACATTTTAAACTTGAGGTAAAAACTCTACTTCAACTCTTTTTCAATTCATATATTTATAGCTATATATATAAGAGTTTATAAACTAGAACATAGTTTGAATGATTTCAAACTTGTTCGCAAACTAAATAGATCCTTCTAACTTAACTTTTAAAATACTTCAAGACCTGTAATATAACTTAAAAATATGCTAATTTAACAAGGTATAACTTGGTTTTTCAAAGAACACCTTAAAAACTGTTTTTATGACGTCGGAGTGCAACCGGGGGCTGTTTTGGGTTGGATAATTAAAAACCATCTTAAACTTTGAATTGGAGGTTTATTTTCTGGAAAAATGATTTTTACTATGAATATGATAACACATAAAAATTTCATGATTTAACTCAAGGTATAAGTATTTTTAGAAAAATAATCATTTAAGGTTGTTTACATGATGGAAAATGATTAACTTCATAAGTTTCACTAAAGTTTGACCTATGACCTGTGATTTCGAATACAAACTAAGGTATTTACAGTTCATAGTCTTAAAGAGGGACTCGATCCAAGGAAGTGGCAAGTTGAATCAACGAAAACGGAGTTGTAACGAAGAAACTATGACCAAAACGAGATCGGATATCTAAGACTAGTTTGGCTACGAAAATAATTGGAGAAAATTAAATAAATCACATCTTTTTAAAATAACATGATATTTTATATATATGTACTCATAATTTAATTTTATATGGTTCAGGATTACCCGTAAACAATACGAGAAGATTAATCATAAGATCCCATGATTGTACGCAACACGTCATTTGACAACACCGGTACTTTATGTACGCAACACGTCATTTGACAACACCGGTACCATGGGTCAAGATTAATCTCGACCAATACATATACGATGGGGGTTTTTATTTATTTCATTGGGGGTTTATTAAACACCTAAAAATGAACCATTAAAATTGAATTACTAACATCGGACTGCTAACTACGGACTAAGAAATTATTAAAACTATTAAAAGTATAAAAAGTATATATATGTGACGATTGTTTAAAATAGAAATATATTGATAAACTATATATGGATAGGTTTGTGATATCAATCGGAGACCAAGTCGAAATTACATATCTTCAAGACGAAAGTGAGTATATAGTCCCACTTTTAAACTCTAAATATTTCGGGATGAGAATACATGTATTTTATGTTTTACGTTATGGACACAAGTAACTGAAAAATATATTCTACGTTGAGTTGTACCACTGGCATACTTCCCTGTAGCTTGGTAACTAATATTTACAGCGGTATTGTAAACGCGAATCCTGTTGATAGATCTATCGGGCCTGACAACCCCAACCGGACTGGACGACCAGTATTCAACGGTTGCACAGTACTTCGTTTCGTGACTACACTTGGTACGGTGTAGTAAGATTTCATAATAAAGGGAATATGCGACGTGATTAAATGTTAAGTATGGTTACCAAGTGCTCAACCACTTAGAATATTTTTATTAAACTGTTTATATACGAAATCTTGTGGTCTATATATATATTGCTGCCGGCACTAAACCTATATCTCACCAACTTTATGTTGACGTTTTAAACATGTTTATTCTCAGGTGATAATTAGAAGTTTCCGCTGCATTATGTTGAATTTGAGCAGGATCTTGCGTACGCATATTTGTGTCAAAAATAAGACTGCATATCCAAGAACTTGTGTTGTAAAATATGCTAGAAATCGTGTTGTTATCATCATTTGTAAAGTTTGTAAGTCGAAGATTATCGCTAAACGATAATCATCTTTATTTCGTCCAAAGCTTGTATCAAAAATAAGAATCATGGTTTGTAATGTATAATATATGCAGTTTTTCTTTTAAAAATGTCGCATATAGAGGTCAATACCTCGCAATGAAATCATACGTTATCTAACACGTTCTTACGGTTAAGGACGGGTTATGACATGTGGTATCAGAGCGGTGGTCTTAGCGAACCAGGTTTGCATTAGTGTGTCTAACTGATAAGTCGTTAGGATACATTAGTAAGTCTGGACTTTGACCGGGTCTGATTTCAAAAACCATTGCTTATCACTGTTGGTTAAAATTTATATGTAAATATTATGTAGTACTAATGAGTTAGTTGTGGTGTGATAGATGTCGGGCTCAAAACTTATTATCACATTCAGCGACTCCGAATCAGAATCTTCAGATGGTGTTCCAGTCATTAACCTATCCGATGACGAAAATAATATCTTTGGGGAAGACTCACAAATTCCGGATGAACCAACTATAGAAAATCTGGAAAGTGAACCCGAGGAGGAAAGTGAACCCGAGGAAATTACGAAAGACAAGTTCGAACAAGGAAAGAAACGAAAAGCTAATGAATTAGAAAATTCAAATCCCGAGTTTAGGGAGGATGATGTGGCACCAACTCCACTAAACACTACCACCCCTATTCCCGCTATTCCTATTCGTGCTGTATCGGCATCTAGTTCTTCAGCCCCACCGCCAAAATATAGGCAGACAGCTAGGATAAGCGTTAGGCCATTCATTGGAACTAAACGTCCTAGAAAATAGACCAAACGATGCGCTGCCGTATTAAACCATGGGATCATATAATGTTTTGTATAATATTATTAGTGTGGTTTGCTTAATGTTCGATGTAAGATAAGCATATGTAAAATAGTGAAGTGTGAAATGCAATAATTTTCCATGGTTAAGTATTATTTAGATTGTAGTAATTGGTTCGGTACTAAGCTATTAAGTATGAACATTAACGGGTAGGTACTACCCTAGATATAATTATAAAACGCTAATAAGAAGAAAAGGCTTTTATAATAATACCTGGTTCATATTATTAATAAGCTATAATGTACTGTAAATATACACTACATCTATAATATTCCATGTGAATAATTATTTTCTTTTCATTCTTATAGAAGAATATGGCGCGATTGAACCGAATGACGGAACAAGAAATCCAGGAACTCATCAATCAGCGAGTGAACGACAGAATGTTATGGGTCGAGGCTGCAAGAGGTGCTGCAGTTAACCCAAATCCTCGTGTGGGGTGCACTTACAAAACTTTTCAAGCTTGCAAGCCCTCATCATTCAGTGGAACAGAAGGACCGATCGGTTTAACCCGGTGGATAGAAAAGATGGAAACTGTGTTCAAAATCAGTGGTTGTGTTGAAAAGGACATGACCAAATACGCATCGTGCACTTTACAAGATAGTGCACTCACGTGGTGGAAAAATTATGTGAAGGCTGTAGGAGGAGATGTAGCTTATGATACTCCGTGGGAAGAATTCAAAACAATGTTAATCAATGAATATTGTCCAAGGAACGAGGTTAGGAAGTTGGAAGATGAGTTACGAAGTCTGAAGGTTATTGGTACTGAAATCACCAACTACAATCAGCGATTCATGGAATTAGTTTTGCTATGTCCTGAATTGGTTCCAATCGAAGAACGGAAGATTGAAATGTACAAAGATGGTTTGCCCAAAAAGGTCAAGGCAAATGTTACAGCATCGAAACCTAAGACAATTCATGAAGCTATAACCATGGCAAACGAGCTAATGGATCAGGTCATCATGGATAAGAAAGTATCCAATACTGATGTGAAGGTATCAGGTAACAAAAGAAAGTGGAATGGAAATTATGATCGAGGTAACCAACAACAATCTTTTAAGAAACAAGAAAACACGCAAGGTACGGGTAGTGGTTTAAGCTTTGGTTATAAAGGACAAAATCCTTTATGCAACCGATGCCACAAACATCACTCTGGTTACTGTAATGTGGTATGCAACAAATGTAATCGAAAGGGTCATCTTGCTGAAGATTGTAGGGCTCTCGTTACAAATACAAATGGTACCAAGACTCCTGCCACCAATGCAAATAGAACTGCTTTGGCTACCATTACTTGTTTTGGGTGTGGAAAACAAGGTCACTATAAGAGCCAGTGCCCGAATCCAGAGAAGAATATCGGACCTGCACGTGGGAGAGCATTTGTTATTAATGCTAGAGAGGCATGTGAAGACCCGGAGCTTGTTACGGGTACGTTTACCATTAATAACTTATCCGCATATATTATATTTGATACTGGTGCTGATAGAAGTTACGTGTGTAGAAACTTTCACGCTAAATTGAATTGTTCATCATTACCTCTCGATGCTAAGTACATGATTGAGTTAGCTAATGGTAAACTAATTAAAGCCGATAAAATTTGCCTTGATTGTAAAATAAATTTAGCCGGAGAAACGTTTAAAATTGACTTGATACCCGTAGAATTAGGAAGTTTTGATGTAATAGTCGGCATGGACTGGATGTCCAAAATAGGAGCTGAAGTTGTGTGCACCAAGAAGGCAATTCGCATTCCTCGTAAGGATAAAACGCCAGTAATGATTTATGGAGAGAAGGGTAACTCAAAGCTAAAACTCATTAGTTATTTGAAAGCTCAAAAGTGCTTGAAGAAAGGGTGCTATGCTATCTTAGCACATGTTAATAAAGTCGAAACAAAGGAAAAAGTGAAGAGCATCAATGACGTGCCTGTGGCAAGAGATTTTCCTGAAGTCTTTCCGGAAAAGTTGCCGGGATTACCTCCATTTAGATCTGTAGAATTTCAAATAGATTTAGTACCAGGAGCTGCACCAGTGGCTCGTGCTCCATATAGACTTGCACCGTCCGAGTTAAAAGAACTTCAGAGTCAGTTAAAAGAATTACTGGATCATGGATTCATACGACCAAGTACTTCACCGTGGGGAGCTCCGATTCTATTTGTTAAAAAGAAAGATGGATCTTTTAGGATGTGTATAGATTATCGTGAATTAAATAAGTTAACTATCAAGAATCGGTATTCACTACCGAGAATTGATGACTTATTTGATCAACTCCAAGGATCATGTGTGTACTCAAAAATTGACTTAAGGTCGGGCTATCATCAATTACGTGTCAAAGAAGAGGACATTCCGAAAACTGCTTTTCGGACACGTTATGGTCATTACGAATTTTTGGTCATGCCGTTTGGGTTGACAAATGCGCCAGCTGTATTCATGGACCTCATGAATCGAGTTTGTAGTCCATATTTAGATAAGTTTGTTATCGTTTTCATTGATGATATTCTTATCTATTCCAAGAGTGAGCAAGAGCATGAAGAGCATTTAAGGTTGATATTAGAGTTGTTGAGAAAAGAACAGCTATATGCTAAATTTTCTAAATGTGCTTTCTGGTTGAAAGAAGTGCAATTTCTTGGCCACGTTGTTAGTAGCAAAGGAATTCAGGTTGATCCAGCAAAAATTGAAGCCATTAAAAAATGGGAGACTCCTAAGACACCAATGCAGATACGCCAATTTTTGGGTTTAGCCGGTTATTATAGAAGGTTTATTCAAGATTTTTCCCGAATAGCTAAGCCGTTGACAGCGTTAACGCAAAAAGGGAAGAAATATGAATGGACTTCTGAGCAGGAGAGTGCATTTCAGTTACTGAAAAAGAAGTTGACTACGGCGCCTATTTTATCGTTACCAGAAGGGAACGATGATTTTGAAATATATTGTGACGCTTCGCGACAAGGTTTTGGTTGCGTTCTTATGCAACGAAAGAAAGTTATTGCATACGCATCCCGACAATTGAAGATTCACGAGCGGAATTATACGACGCATGATCTAGAACTGGGAGCAGTCGTATTTGCATTGAAGATATGGAGACACTACTTGTATGGGGTTAAATGCACTGTGTTTACTGATCATAAAAGCCTTCAACATATTTTTGATCAGAAACAGCTGAACATGAGACAACGTAGGTGGGTCGAGTTAATAAACGACTATGATTGTGAAATTCGTTATCATCCCGGGAAAGCGAACGTGGTGGCCGACGCTTTAAGCAGAAAGGAACGAGAACCAATTCGAGTACGAGCGATGAACATAAAAATTCGCATGAATCTCAACTCACAAATCAAAGAAGTTCAACGAGAAGCACTTACTAAAGAAAATATAGGAAATGAAATAATGAAGAAGTATGAGAAGCAACTCGTTATGCGGGAAGATGGAATTCGATATTTTGCAAATCGTATTTGGGTACCGAAGTTGGGTGGATTAAGGAAGTTGATATTAAATGAGGCACATAAGACAAGATACTCGATACATCCTGGAGTTGGAAAGATGTACCAAGATCTTAAGACACATTATTGGTGGCCTAATTTAAAGACAGACGTTGCAACATATGTTGGGGAATGTTTAACTTGTTCCAAAGTCAAAGCTGAACACCAGAAGCCGTCAGGGTTACTTCAACAACCAGAAATCCCAGAATGGAAATGGGATGGTATTACCATGGATTTCATCACGAAGTTACCAAAGACTGCCTGGGGATACGACACCATTTGGGTGATTGTTGATCGTCTCACCAAGTCTGCACACTTCTTGCCTATAAAGGAAACGGATAGAATGGAGAAACTATTACGATTGTATATAAAGGAAGTTGTTTCAAGGCATGGAATACCTATTTCCATTATATCCGATCGTGATAGTAGATTTACATCAAAGTTCTGGCAATCACTACAGGAGGCCCTAGGAACTCGTTTGGATATGAGTACCGCGTATCATCCGCAAACCGACGGGCAGAGTGAAAGAACGATTCAGACTCTTGAAGACATGCTCAGGGCATGTGTGATCGATTTTGGAAACGGATGGGATAAATATCTACCATTAGCAGAATTCTCGTATAATAATAGTTATCATGCGAGCATTAAAGCTGCGCCATTCGAAGCATTGTACGGAAGGAAGTGTAGATCTCCTATTTGTTGGAATGAAGTAGGAGATCGACAATTAACTGGTCCCGAGATCATACACGAAACGACTGAGAAGATAGTACAAATCAAGGAGAGATTGAAAACAGCCCGTAGTCGCCAAAAGAGCTACGCCGATGTTTGAAGGAAACCATTAGAGTTTCAGATCGGTGACATGGTTATGTTAAAGATGTCACCTTGGAAAGGTGTAATACGTTTTGGAAAAAGGGGTAAACTAAACCCAAGGTATGTAGGCCCGTTCAAGATCATCGAACGCATTGGACCGGTAGCTTATCGACTCGAGTTACCGCAACAACTCGTCGGAGTACATAATACCTTTCACGTCTCAAACCTTAAGAAGTGTCTTGCAAAGGAAGACCTCACCATTCCTCTTGAAGAAATCCATGTCGACGAGAAACTACAATTCATCGAAGAACCAATCGAAATCATGGATCGTGAAGTTAAACGGCTCAAGCAGAGCAACATACCGATCGTTAAGGTTCGTTGGAATGCTCGAAGGGGTCCCGAGTTTACTTGGGAATGAGAGGATCAAATGAAACAAAAATATCCACACTTGTTTTCCGATGACGCAAAATAGGTACAATTTTAAAATTTCGGGACGAAATTTATTTAACGGGTAGGTACTGTAATGACCCGCACTTTTTCGATCGTTCTATACTTATAAGATTAATATTTATATAAATTAAACCTTACCAACATGATAAGCAATCCAAATTGTTAAGATTTATGTTTTTGAAAAGAGTTTTACACAACGTTTGACCGTCTAGTTTGACCGATGATATCACGAACTATACAATATATGATAATTATACATACATATTTAACATGATCTAAGGATGTTTTAATATCTCATTTTGTATTAATAACAAAAAGTCATAAGTATATTTTGAAACTACTAACTTAAGTTTTCAAAACAATAACCATACGTAACGTTATTTGACATAAATACTGATGATTTATAATGTTTATACATATATCGTATAAGTAATGTATTTAATCATTTTTAAAGGGCTTTTATACATAAAACAATATAAGTATATTTACAAAAGATAGTTATATTTGAATTCTCGTTCCGTTTCCTCAATAATCCTATACGTATATCTAGGGTACTATACACAGCTTCTAGAAGTATTTACTATTGGTATATACCAATAGAAATCTTCAATTATTGGAATAATATGTCATTCATGACATAATAAATTTTAACTTATCTTAGATATTTTCACTAAAAACCAAATTTTCAAGCCTATAAATAAGCACCATTTCTAACTCATTTTTACACATTCATTTTCCAAATTTTACTTCCAATTTTCACACACACTTGCAAGAACTCTCTCAACTTTTATTTTACTACTTCTTTCCAGCAACTTTACATTTTAAACTTGAGGTAAAAACTCTACTTCAACTCTTTTTCAATTCATATATTTATAGCTATATATATAAGAGTTTATAAACTAGAACATAGTTTGAATGATTTCAAACTTGTTCGCAAACTAAATAGATCCTTCTAACTTAACTTTTAAAATACTTCAAGACCTGTAATATAACTTAAAAATATGCTAATTTAACAAGGTATAACTTGGTTTTTCAAAGAACACCTTAAAAACTGTTTTTATGACGTCGGAGTGCAACCGGGGGCTGTTTTGGGTTGGATAATTAAAAACCATCTTAAACTTTGAATTGGAGGTTTATTTTCTGGAAAAATGATTTTTACTATGAATATGATAACACATAAAAATTTCATGATTTAACTCAAAGTATAAGTATTTTTAGAAAAATAATCATTTAAGGTTGTTTACATGATGGAAAATGATTAACTTCATAAGTTTCACTAAAGTTTGACCTATGACCTGTGATTTCGAATACAAACTAAGGTATTTACAGTTCATAGTCTTAAAGAGGGACTCGATCCAAGGAAGTGGCAAGTTGAATCAACGAAAACGGAGTTGTAACGAAGAAACTATGACCAAAACGAGATCGGATATCTAAGACTAGTTTGGCTACGAAAATAATTGGAGAAAATTAAATAAATCACATCTTTTTAAAATAACATGATATTTTATATATATGTACTCATAATTTAATTTTATATGGTTCAGGATTACCCGTAAACAATACGAGAAGATTAATCATAAGATCCCATGATTGTACGCAACACGTCATTTGACAACACCGGTACTTTATGTACGCAACACGTCATTTGACAACACCGGTACCATGGGTCAAGATTAATCTCGACCAATACATATACGATGGGGGTTTTTATTTATTTCATTGGGGGTTTATTAAACACCTAAAAATGAACCATTAAAATTGAATTACTAACATCGGACTGCTAACTACGGACTAAGAAATTATTAAAACTATTAAAAGTATAAAAAGTATATATATGTGACGATTGTTTAAAATAGAAATATATTGATAAACTATATATGGATAGGTTTGTGATATCAATCGGAGACCAAGTCGAAATTACATATCTTCAAGACGAAAGTGAGTATATAGTCCCACTTTTAAACTCTAAATATTTCGGGATGAGAATACATGTATTTTATGTTTTACGTTATGGACACAAGTAACTGAAAAATATATTCTACGTTGAGTTGTACCACTGGCATACTTCCCTGTAGCTTGGTAACTAATATTTACAGCGGTATTGTAAACGCGAATCCTGTTGATAGATCTATCGGGCCTGACAACCCCAACCGGACTGGACGACCAGTATTCAACGGTTGCACAGTACTTCGTTTCGTGACTACACTTGGTACGGTGTAGTAAGATTTCATAATAAAGGGAATATGCGACGTGATTAAATGTTAAGTATGGTTACCAAGTGCTCAACCACTTAGAATATTTTTATTAAACTGTTTATATACGAAATCTTGTGGTCTATATATATATTGCTGCCGGCACTAAACCTATATCTCACCAACTTTATGTTGACGTTTTAAACATGTTTATTCTCAGGTGATAATTAGAAGTTTCCGCTGCATTATGTTGAATTTGAGCAGGATCTTGCGTACGCATATTTGTGTCAAAAATAAGACTGCATATCCAAGAACTTGTGTTGTAAAATATGCTAGAAATCGTGTTGTTATCATCATTTGTAAAGTTTGTAAGTCGAAGATTATCGCTAAACGATAATCATCTTTATTTCGTCCAAAGCTTGTATCAAAAATAAGAATCATGGTTTGTAATGTATAATATATGCAGTTTTTCTTTTAAAAATGTCGCATATAGAGGTCAATACCTCGCAATGAAATCATATGTTATCTAACACGTTCTTACGGTTAAGGACGGGTTATGACACCAACAGTCCCGTAACAATCTAAAAACCTCATTTCTTACCCAATTACCGACTCCGTCACTTGTGGAAACGTTTTGTTTAATAGTTGTAGCCCGATGTTCTTGTTCTCACTTTGGTGAGAAGCGAACATTACTAATCCGTAAGCATAACATGCTTCTTTCTGTTGCATGTTAGCCGCTTTTTTTAAATCACGAATTCCAATATTCGGATATATTGAGTCAAAATAATTTCTTAACCCATTGCGTAAAATAGCATTTGGGTTCCCCGCAATATATGCGTCAAAGTAAACACATCGTAACTTATGGATTTCCCAATGTGATATCCCCCATCTTTCGAACGAAAGCCTTTTATAAACCAAGGCATTCTTGGAACGTTCTTCGAATGTCTTACAAACTGATCTCGCCTTAAATAGTTGTGCCGAAGAATTCTGACCGACTCTAGACAAGATTTCATCAATCATGTCTCCGGGTAGGTCTCTTAAAATATTGGGGTGTCTATCCATTTTGTGTTTTATACTGTAAAATAGACAAGAGTTAGATTCATAAAAAAAAATACTTATTAATGCAAGCAATTTTTACATATATCATAAAGCATAAGCACACTATATTACATATATTACACCACACGAATACAACTATCTTATTCCGACTCGCTTGTTTCTTCTTCTTCGGTTTTGGTTCGTTTTGCCAAGTTTCTAGGGATATATGATGTTCCCCTAATACGAGCCGTCGTTATCCACATTGGTTTAGAAAAACCTGGTGATTTAGAGGTTCCCGGGTCATTGTTACAACTTAAGGACTTCGGGGGTTGACGATACATATAAAGTTCATCGGGGTTGGAATTAGATTTTTCTCTATTTTTATGCCCTTTCCCTTATTATTTTCTTTTGCCTTTTTAAATTCAGCTGGGGTAATTTCTATAACATCATCGGAATTCTCGTCGGAATCCGATTCATCGGAGAATTGGTAATCCTCCCAATATTTTGCTTCCTTGGCGGAAACACCATTGACCATAATTAACCTTGGTCGGTTGGTTGAGGATTTTCTTTTACTTAATCGTTTTATTATTTCCCCCACCGGTTCTATTTCTTCATCCGGTTCCGATTCTTCTTCCGGTTCCGATTCTTCTGCCGGTTCCGATTCTTCTTTCGGTTCTGACTCTTCTTCCGGTTCCTCTTCGGGAACTTGTGAATCAGTCCACGAATCATTCCAATTTACATTTGACTCTTCATTATTATTAGGTGAGTCAATGGGACTTGTTCTAGAGGTAGACATCTATCACATAATATCAAACGCGTTAAGAGATTAATATATCACATAATATTCACATGTTAAAAATATATAGTTTCCAACAATATTTGTTAAGCAATCATTTTTCAAGTAAACATGGTCGAAGTCCAGACTCACTAATGCATCCTAACAAACTCGATAAGACACACTAATGCAAAATTCTGGTTCTCTAAGACCAACGCTCTGATACCAACTGAAATGTCCCGTTCTTATTGATTAAAAACGTTCCATATTAATTGATTTCGTTGCGAGGTTTTGACCTCTATATGAGACGTTTTTCAAAGACTGCATTCATTTTAAAACAAACCATAACCTTTATTTCATCAATAAAGGTTTAAAAGCTTTACGTAGATTATCAAATAATGATAATCTAAAATATCCTGTTTACACACGACCATTACATAATGGTTTACAATACAAATATGTTACAACAAAATAAGTTTCTTGAATGCAGTTTTTACACAATATCATACAAACATGGACTCCAAATCTTGTCCTTATTTAAGTATGCGACAGCGAAAGCTCTTAATAATCACCTGAGAATAAACATGCTTAAAACGTCAACAAAAATGTTGGTGAGTTATAGGTTTAACCTATATATATCAAATCATAATAATAGACCACAAGATTTCATATTTCAATACACATCCTATACATAGAGATAAAAATCATTCATATGGTGAACACCTGGTAACCGACATTAACAAGATGCATATATAAGAATATCCCCATCATTCCGGGACACCCTTCGGATATGATATAAATTTCGAAGTACTAAAGCATCCGGTACTTTGGATGGGGTTTGTTAAGCCCAATAGATCTATCTTTAGGATTCGCGTCAATTAGGGTGTCTGTTCCCTAATTCTTAGATTACCAGACTTAATAAAAAGGGGCATATTCGATTTCAATAATTCAACCATAGAATGTAGTTTCACGTACTTGTGTCTATTTTGTAAATCATTTATAAAACCTGCATGTATTCTCATCCCAAAAATATTAGATTTTAAAAGTGGGACTATAACTCACTTTCACAGATTTTTACTTCGTCGGGAAGTAAGACTTGGCCACTGGTTGATTCACGAACCTATAACAATATATACATATATATCAAAGTATGTTCAAAATATATTTACAATACTTTTAATATATTTTGATATTTTAAGTTTATTAAGTCAGCTGTCCTCGTTAGTAACCTACAACTAGTTGTCCACAGTTAGATGTACAGAAATAAATCGATAAATATTATCTTGAATCAATCCACGACCCAGTGTATACGTATCTCAGTATTGATCACAACTCAAACTATATATAATTTGGAATCAACCTCAACCCTGTATAGCTAACTCCAACACTCACATATAGAGTGTCTATGGTTGTTCCGAAATATATATAGATGTGTCGACATGATAGGTCGAAACATTGTATACGTGTCTATGGTATCTCAAGATTACATAATATACAATACAAGTTGATTAATTTATGGTTGGAATAGATTTGTTATCAATTTTCACGTAGCTAAAATGAGAAAAATTATCCAATCTTGTTTTACCCATAACTTCTTCATTTTAAATCCGTTTTGAGTGAATCAAATTGCTATGATTTCATATTGAATTCTATTTTATGAATCTAAACAGAAAAATTATAGGTTTATAGTCGGAAAAATAAGTTACAAGTCGTTTTTGTAAAGGTAGTCATTTCAGTCGAAAGAACGACGTCTAGATGACCATTTTAGAAAACATACTTCCACTTTGAGTTTAACTATAATTTTTGGATATAGTTTCATGTTCATAATAAAAATCATTTTCTCAGAATAACAACTTTTAAATCAAAGTTTATCATAGTTTTTAATTAACTAACCCAAAACAGCCCGCGGTGTTACTACGACGGCGTAAATCCGGTTTTACGGTGTTTTTCGTGTTTCCAGGTTTTAAATAATTAAGTTAGCATATCATATAGATATAGAACATGTGTTTAGTTGATTTTAAAAGTCAAGTTAGAAGGATTAACTTTTGTTTGCGAACAAGTTTAGAATTAACTAAACTATGTTCTAGTGATTACAAGTTTAAACCTTCGAATAAGATAGCTTTATATGTATGAATCGAATGATGTTATGAACATCATTACTACCTTAAGTTCCTTGGATAAACCTACTGGAAAAGAGAAAAATGGATCTAGCTTCAACGGATCCTTGGATGGCTCGAAGTTCTTGAAGCAGAATCATGACACGAAAACAAGTTCAAGTAAGATCATCACTTAAAATAAGATTGTTATAGTTATAGAAATTGAAACAAAGTTTGAATATGATTATTACCTTGTATTAGAATGATAACCTACTGTAAGAAACAAAGATTTCTTGAGGTTGGATGATCACCTTACAAGATTGGAAGTGAGCTAGCAAACTTGAAAGTATTCTTGATTTTATGTAACTAGAACTTGTAAAATATATGAAGAACACTTAGAACTTGAAGATAGAACTTGAGATAGATCAATTAGATGAATAAAATTGAAGAATGAAAGTGTTTGTAGGTGTTTTTGGTCGTTGGTGTATGGATTAGATATAAAGGATTTGTAATTTTGTTTTCATGTAAATAAGTCATGAATGATTACTCATATTTTTGTAATTTTATGAGATATTTCATGCTAGTTGCCAAATGATGGTTCCCACATGTGTTAGGTAACTCACATGGGCTGCTAAGAGCTGATCATTGGAGTGTATATACCAATAGTACATACATCTAAAAGCTGTGTATTGTACGAGTACGAATACGGGTGCATACGAGTAGAATTGTTGATGAAACTGAACGAGGGTGTATTTGTAAGCATTTTTGTTAAGTAGAAGTATTTTGATAAGTGTATTGAAGTCTTTCAAAAGTGTATAAATACATATTAAAACACTACATGTATATACATTTTAACTGAGTCGTTAAGTCATCGTTAGTCGTTACATGTAAGTGTTGTTTTGAAACCTTTAGGTTAACGATCTTGTTAAATGTTGTTAACCCAATGTTTATAATATCAAATGAGATTTTAAATTATTATATTATCATGTATGAATATCTCTTAATATGATATATATACATTAAATGTCTTTACAACGATAATCGTTACATATATGTCTCGTTTAAAAATCATTAAGTTAGTAGTCTTGTTTTTACATATGTAGTTCATTGTTAATATACTTAATGATATGTTTACTTATCATAGTATCATGTTAACTATATATATATCCATATATATGTCATCATATAGTTTTTACAAGTTTTAACGTTCGTGAATCACCGGTCAACTTGGGTGGTCAATTGTCTATACGAAACATATTTCAATTAATCAAGTCTTAACAAGTTTGATTGCTTAACATGTTGGAAACATTTAATCATGTAAATATCAATCTCAATTAATATATATAAACATGGAAAAGTTCGGGTCACTACACCATTTGCATAGTAGGGATAAATTTTTACAAAAAAGCGACCCGATGTTTAACCCCCCTTTATCATATGGCAATAAAGCGTGTTCCCATTTAATCCAGTTAATTTTATTTTCCGTAGCCGAACCACCCCAGAAAAATAATCTTCTCTTAGATTCAAGTGAGTTAATGATTTTGATAGGAGCGTGGAATAACGAGAAATAGTACAGGGGGATACTGGATAGGACAGATTTGATTAGGGTGAGACGCCCTCCATATGACATGGATTTGGCTTTCCAGTCAGAGAGGCGTTTATCAAATTTTTCGATGATAGGCTGCCAGGAAGAGGCTTTCGTAGTGGGGGCGCCAATTGGGAGACCGAGGTATGTAAAGGGGTTGAACCCACTGAACACTCGATGTAGTTGGCCATCTCCACAACCTTGTTATGTGAGACCCCGATTCCATATAGGTTACTTTTTTTAAGATTGACTTTTAGGCCGGATATATTTTCGAAGCATTTTAAGAGTTTGGATATATTTTTTGCGTTTTGTCTGCTCCATTCTCCAAAGAAGATAGTGTCATCCGCATATTGGAGGTGGGATACCACAATATTGTCGTGACCAATACAAATACCACGGAGTCGATCATTTGTGATGGCGCGTTTGGCGAGGATATTTAGACCTTCAGCCGTGATGATGAAAAGGAAAGGTGAGATTGGATCTCCTTGACGAATGCTCCTACCAGGAATAAATTCCGATGTCGGGGAGCCATTGATGAGAATGGATATGGAGGAAGACGTGAGGCATGCATGGATGAATTTGATCCATTTAGGACCGAATCCCATACATTTCATAGTTTCAAAAAGGAAATCCCATTCGATACAATCGAATGCCTTTTCGAAATCTACTTTAAAGATGATGCCTTTTTGTTTTTTTGTTTTTAGTTCATCAATAATTTCATTTGCAATCAGGACGCTATCAAGAATGTTTCTACCTTTTAAGAAATCGGTTTGTTCAATGCCGATTATTTTATGGATAACTACAATAAAATTTCCATCCTTCCTTTTTTCGGTAAAGGGTATTACCGGGAACCTTATGAAAAATAATAAATAACGGGAACAATTAGGTTTTGTAGCGATAGGAGAGTCCTAAAGCCTCACAAACAACAACGCTAACAAAACTATTAGCTGCAAGAGCAACACGATCATTTAAAAAACACAATAAACAAAACAATTTCAAGATATCTTCCAATCCGACTTGAGGTGTAACAAATGGGCCGGCGCCTTCCATTTGATACTACTCATCAACTTCAATTTAACCGTGGAAACAATCGAGCCATAAACCTGATTAGCCGTATCCGTCTGTTCTTAACGCGTCAGGAATATGTTTAATAGATTAATAATTTATATATACCAACTGAGTTTTTGAGGTTGTTTATCTGATGTAAAAATGAGAAGTATATAAAGTTTGAAATAGTTTAGCTATTATATGTTTAATAAATTAATTAAAATTGAAACGGGAAACACAAAAAAATTGAAAACGAAAACACGGAACTGAAAATAGAAAACGTGAAACCGAAATGCGAAACTATAAAGTTAGATGTACTGAATATCTGGGACTTTCTTAAATAATCACCTAAGTATAAGGTTAGTTGATACAGTAATAATTAAAGTAAAATGGGCCAAAATAATAAGTTTACTTATTATAGTAATTAAATTAGGCCGAAATGACAAAACGAATTCTTTGGGCTAAAATAAAGTAAAAAAAACATTTGTGAATATGGCCATAAAGTAGGGATGTCATTAAGTCGGATTTGAACCGGGTTTAGGTAATCTCAGACTCGAACCAGATTAGAAATTCGGATCAAATCCGGACCCGAACCAGTCGTATCCCCGCTTAGTTTTGTTTTTGTTTTTCTTAAAGCAATATTATATTTCCACCACAATAAACATTACATAATTCACACATGTATACATCTCAACATTAGTACATATACTGATAAAATGATAACAGCCACAGACATAGATGCCAAGATAGCATCCAAATCACCCGAATTTAAATTAAGAAAATTGATGGATTATTGAACCAATTATGCCAATCGATTGTTTTCCCTTTTATTCTCTTCGCGACTCGAATCCTTTAATTTTAATCTCGTTTATCGCCGCGGAGTGTCACGACCCGGAAAATTTCAACTAATTTTAAACCAAACTCTCGATACGATATAATATTTTTGACACAATAAGCAAAGTCTGTTAGGTTGAGTCTCAAAAAGTTTGAACTGTTTCAAATATACAATTGACCTTCGACTGTTCTCGACGATTCACGAACATCTATTTGTAAATAGATACATACATATGTGTGTATATAAATGTGTATATAAATATTACTTGGAAATATATAAAATAATATTAAATCTATTTGTTTAAAAATATATAATATATATTTATGTGATAAAATTTATTATTTAAAACTGATTATATATATAGAGAGAGATTAAATGGAAAATGAATGATTTCGAGCTTAATTGGCAAACGTCGGTAACACTCGGTTGATGTTTTGTTAGTTTTAATATTGATATAAAACGAGTTCATGAATGATTAAGATAAAAGTTGGACTGTAAATTGATTACGAAGATTTTAGGTTTGTTAGAAATATTTTTTACATTTTTAAGTTTAAATATTAGTACTCCGTACATAAAAATCGGAACAGAAAATAAATAATTTTCGAACCTTTTTGAGCAGGTTTCAAACAGGTAATGAGTGAAATAATTAAATATGTTTAATCTAAAAATTTGGGATTTTTAGGGACACTTTTATACGTTAACTGTTTAGCAAGGGACACGATATAGTCATTCGGGATAGACGGTCGGCAGATAATTCAATCAAAAGTCACAAGATGCTTTACTGTGCTCCTTTTTTTTTTCTTCATTCCACGTTTTTTTTGAACAAGAATATTATTATATTACTTTATTCATTTACTGTTTTTGTTTCATATTATCTAATGTCATTATATAAGTATATGCATATACACGTACTTGAACACACATCACCTGCATACCACCTTTCCCTGCTATCAACTACTACCGTCATATGTTCCTGTTTTCTATTTCGGTTAACTTTGATCACCACCATCATGAGTTGTAATTCCGTCATGATATCACCACCTCACCCATCGTGAAATACACCATGACAACCACCACTCTCTCTCTTCTTCCTCTCTCCTAATCTCGACTTCCATCACTTACAATGAACAACCACCACTAGTCTACCATCATCCGCCACCACCTTCAAAACCGAGAATAATCACCATCAAGAACAACCGTCACCATCACCACTAATTTTTCTTCTTTCTTACTACGCGATCGCCACTTTGCTGCCACCACAACACCATAGTTACCAAGAACCATCGAGTTATTTTCTGTTTCCGGCCTGTTGAAGACTACAACCACCGTTACTACATCTCCTATGCTCTCTCTCTCTATCCACCTCTCTTCTCTGTAAAACCACCACCATTATTACTTATTTTTCTTTCGTTTGTCTACTACTGACTTCTATCTGCTTCTGTTCGAGACTCCAAACAATTACCATCATCTAACACCATTGTAAACCACCTCTTTCTTTCTTTTCTATCTCTTATCTTTCTCTCTACAATTCTAAATTGTGAACTACTACCTCGGTTAGCTGAATGCTCAAGTGTTTCTTTGCTATTACTCGAATAGCTTTCTGTTACGTTTAAATAGCCACAAAAACCACAAACGAACACCATCTTTGCTGCTACTGTTTTTGTGAACCACAACCATCATCTCAACGACCACCACATCACCATCATGGAACCACTTTCAAGCCCTACTGCAATTACTTTGTTTCTGTTTCTGAAATTGCGAACGAAGTAAACGAAAATGGTGATGCTTATGAATGAGGATGATAATGAAACATTTCGTTGCTCACAATCTGACTTGAATGATGTGGTAATGTCGATAGTAAAGGAAAAATACTCGTTGATGAAGAAGACGAATGATGGTTGCGTAGTTGAACGTTTCCTGATGTATACATAGAGTCGTGAATTCGAATCCTTGATGCTTGATGGTGAATGATGATGATAACCTGTTACTGCTGCACATTTTTTTTTCTTTATTCCAAGATGGCCGACAAAATTTACTAACCAATTAACCCCACTTGTTGAATTATAATTAAAGATTAAAAAGGAAGGTGATTTGAGAAATCAATCGGCTGATGTAGACTATATTTTTTTTTACCGAAACCAAGTAGTCTAGTAAGGGATATTGGGTTTGTGAAAAGTTGGGCTTAGGAACTGTTATTGGGCCATAGGGTTATTTGGGATGTGACCCAATAGTGTAGTGATGAAATTAAGAAGAGGAAAAAAAAAGCTAAAGACGCGGGTTTTATATAATTAAACCCCGAAGAAAAGCAATAAATCGTAAATGGTGCAATGGTTAAGGGAGTTGACGGGTGAGCGGGAGGTCGCGGGTTTAAGCCTGTGCAGGGGCATATATTTTTAAAAGCTATTATAAACACTTTTGAGGTAGCAATTTAATTCTATTATTATTTCTTATTATTATTACTACACTAAAATAAATATTATACTCATTATTATTATTATCATTATTATTAATTAAAATTGTCATCTTACTAAGATTAACATTATTATTATTATTATTATTATTATTATTATTATTATTATTATTATTATTATTATTATTATTATTATTATTATTATTATTATTATTATTATTATTATTATTATTATTAGTATTAATATTATCATTATCAAGATTTTATATATATTATTATTATCATTTTTACTATCACTATTATTATTCATTATTATTCATTATTATTAGTATCCTTATTTTTATAAAAATATTACAACTTTCTATTATAAATATTATTTTATCAAATAAAGTAGTAGTTATATAAAAACCATATTTTAACATAATCCAATATATATATAAAGATATTAATCTTAATACATTACATAATAAAAATAAACTTAGTCGATTAAATGTGATATGTGTTAATATATATATACATGATATAGGTTCGTGAATCCAAGGCCAACCCTACACTTGTTAAATGTCGTCATATGTATTTTTACTACAAAATACAATATGTGAGTTTCATTTGCTCCCTTTTTAATTGCTTTTGCAATATATATTTTTGGGCTGAGAATACATGCGCTGCTTTTATAAATGTTTACAAAATAGACACAAGTACTTAAAAATATATTCTACGTTGAGTTGTACCACTGGCATATTTCCCTGTAGCTTGGTAACTACTATTTACATGGGTATTGTAAACGTGAATCCTGTTGATAGATCTATCGGGCCTAACAACCCCAACCGGACTGGACGACCAGTATTCAACGGTTGCACAGTACTTCGTTTCGGTGACTACACTTGGTACGGTGTAGTGAGATTTCATAATAAAGGGAATATGCGACGTGATTAAATGTTAAGTATGGTTACCAAGTGCTCAACCACTTAGAATGCTTTACATACACTTGCGAGTGTATTATATTTATGATTATGAAATCTTGTGGTCTATTAAAATATTGAAATGATTGTTATGATAAACCTATGAACTCACCAACCTTTTGGTTGACACTTTAAAGCATGTTTATTCTCAGGTACGAATTAAGTCTTTCGCTGTGCATTTGCTCAATTTAAGGACATTACTTGGAGTCGATCATCGCAATGGGACCAAATGTTGATGACTTCGTCCAGGTGGATAAGGACGGGTCACTACAGGTGGTATCAGAGCGTTGGTCCTAGCGAATCAGGTCTTGCATTAGTGTGTCTAACTGATAGTTGTTAGGATCCATTAGCAAGTCTGGACTTCGACCTTAGCTGCATATTATAAGTATTGTTTATCATTCCTAGTGGAAAATTACCTGCTTATCATTCCTAAGTCTAGACACGACTTTCTGCACTTATTTGATAGATAGTGTACAGATAAATTCATATCTTAGCGTATCTGCTAATTCATATCTTAGCGTATCTGTTACTGTACACTTTATCTGACACGTTTCTTTAATTCCCTTCGTAATCTACGGGATCTTCTGTACTATGTATAGGTATTCTATATAATTAGAATATCATCCGATATCCGAAAATCATTTCATATCGAAAAATCCTTTATTCAATTGTACGCAATGGAACTCACAACTAGTTCAAGTCCCTCGGATTCCGATATGGAGTCCCACCCCAGCCCCAGAAGCAGCGTCACCAGAATGAATCAATCCATCAGTCATCCCTAATTCATCTGATGGATTCGAAGTAAACTTAACCAATGGAGATGAGAAGAAGATAATCCTTTCCATCAACCGAAATCACCTCTTGGCGATGAACCTGAAGCACTTACCGACGAACATATTCGAAAGACCATTTTCTCTCTCATTTCCAGAGTATCTCGTCACGATTAAATACTATCTCAAATTCTAAACCTTATTCATCTGCTCGTTTCGACCGACAATCATCCCGAAGTAATAGAAGAAGTCAACGAACTTCGCGCTCGAGTAGTGGCTTTGGAGAATATGGTGCAAAACTTAACAGCTCCAGCAACATCACCGGCATCAACAACCCAAGTTTCAACATCACATGCCTCAACATCTCATTCTGTACCTCGAGCATAATCATCGTTCTACGTATCATTCGATCTACTTTATCTTCGTTCTACATATCGTTCTATATCGATTATCTTCGCTCGACATGGCGATTATGTAATTTCTAAGGTTTTAGAGATTATGTAATCTAGTTCCAACGATAAATCAAATGAGTTTAATATCTTATTAACTCATAAAATTCATGATTACATCTGAAGAAAATATATATATATATATGTATGTATATTTTCATAAAGATTGTAATTAAAAATTCTTTCGTACAAACTGTTAATGGTGAAAATATTTAACGGGTAGGTAATACCCGAGGAATATTTAGATTTCACATTAATAAGTTACACTGTATATTCTTCGAATCTGATTCAACGGTCATTTACTATCCTACTTACAATCACCGATATACGTATCCGTTCACCACAGAATAACCATTTCCATTTAAATTTCATATTTGGATTATGACCAATTAGAATCCAACAAGTGGCATAATGAAGAAAACATTGGACAAAATAAAATTTGTTAGAAACAAACAAATTAACTACGATGAATTTATTAAGAATCCACGCTAACAAAATCCTAGCTAACTGTTCCCAACTAACTGTTAATTCCGTATTACATTTTATTTATCGCAATTTAATTTATCGTTATTTAATTTCTGTATTTATTTTACGCACTTTAAATAACGGGACACGTATACAAGGTTTCGACATATCATATTAACCCATCTATATATCTATCTTGGAACAACCATAGACACTCTATATGCAAATGACGGAGTTAGCTATACAGGGTTGAGGTTGATTCCAAAATATATATATAGTTTGAGTTGTGATCAATACTGAGACCGGTACATGGGTCACGATACGAATTAATTAATTCAAATATTATATATTAAACTGTATATGAATTATTGGACTGTTAACTGTGGACTACCAACATTGGACAATTAAAATAAATTAAAATATTGATTATAATATATGAAACTAAATAATTCTTCAAGGTTGCCACTTGATTTCATCTTAAACCTCATTTTGTATCTTGACGATTACAATCTGCCTTCAAACCTTTCATGATTCTTGAAAACACCTCAATCGAGAGGATGAACCAACCGCACTTCATCTACAGAAGGAAAGATTTATGCATATAGTTATGCACCTGAAAAAAACTCTCGGAAACTGAGTAAACGTTTAACACGTAGCTGTGTTAATTCCTTTAGTGTTATTATTACCCAAAATAATTTGGTAATCCCTTTCAAAGTAGCAAATTTTGTCACAGCTTCAGCAAGTCAACTCCGACTTTTCATCCGAAACAACCTTATTATAACCTTGATATATATGCGTGCTCTTTTATTGCTACCGGAAAACCTTTTATATTCCACCTTACTACCATCAGCACTTAATCATCTAAAAGCACAATTCTCCTGAAACCACCTCGGTTTGATAACCAATGACCCAGATCCGTTGAAAATGCTGACGAAGCAGCATTTTGTAGATGGTCTTAATGGCCAAAAGTTAATGATAAAGAAGGAAGTGTTAGGAACGCACGATAGAAAAATTTGGTACTGAAAAACAGATTGAGCTAATCATGAAGGAGACCAAAAATAAATACAAGGACCAAACCCTATATTCAAAGAATCCAGGTAATTATGGATCCGATGAAATCTTTAGAGAATATCTTGCTCCGAAGTCATGTTAAAATCTTGCGAAATTTTTTTTTCTTCATCAACCTTCGATCTTAGAAATTTCAAAATATCGTCATAAATATCTTCGATATTTCTAAAGATATATTCATAAATATTCTTGTTCGAAATTATCTATCTCTTCGTGCTATCTGTGTTACATCCTAAAAGAAACTATTTTAGTTTCTATATTCTTTAAAATTCAAGTTAAATTATGAATAATGTCCAAGAGAAATGTTGGGAATTGAAGCATGAGTTAGTATAATATAATGACGTAGGGCCAACGTGATTATATTACAGTAAGTCATGCTGAGTTTCTAATGGAACGTGATGATTCATAGATCATACCATCATCATGTGCCATGTTACACAACTCTTTCATTCTACTTAATTTCTAAGCATATCACGGAAATATTTCCTTGATATTTCTGTTCTTTTGTAACTCCGAAAATCTGCTAATAAATTGTGCGATTACATTTTTTTTCTGATTAGAAGATTTCTTTAAATTTCTTGAATTCCGGAAATCCATCATGACTACGTCAAAAAGTTAAATCTCTATCTCAATCTTTTGTGACAGCTTCATTCGTATGCTTCACATAATTGAATCTTTTTATCTATATCACTCAATGATGATAAAACCCTTTTTATCAACACATATTCGTCATGAAAACATATTTATTATCAACCATGACGATCTCTATCAAATTTTGGGGATGAAATTTATTTAACGGGTAGGTACTGTCAAGACCCGAAAAATTTCAACTAATTTTAAACCAAACTCTCGATACGATATAATATTTTTGACACAATAAGCAAAGTCTGTTAGGTTGAGTCTCAAACAGTTTGAACTGTTTCAAATATACAATTGACCTTCGACTGTTCTCGACGATTCACGAACAGCTATTTGTAAATAGATACATACATATGTGTGTATATAAATGTGTATATAAATATTACTTGGAAATATATAAAATAATATTAAATCTATTTGTTTATAATATATATTTATGTGATAAAATTTATTATTTAAAACTGATTATATATATAGAGAGAGATTAAATGGAAAATGAATGATTTCGAGCTTAATTGGCAAACGTCGGTAACACTCGGTTGATGTTTTGTTAGTTTTAATATAGATATAAAACGAGTTCATGAAAGATTAAGATAAAAGTTGGACTGTAAATTGATTACGAAGATTTTAGGTTTGTTAGAAATATTTTTTACATTTTTAAGTTTAAATATTAGTACTCCGTACATAAAAATCGGAACAGAAAATAAATAATTTTCGAACCTTTTTGAGCAGGTTTTAAACAGGTAATGAGTGAAATAATTAAATATGTTTAATCTAAAAATTTGGGATTTTTAGGGACACTTTTATACGTTAACTGTTTAGCAAGGGACACGATATAGTCATTCGGGATAGACGGTCGGCAGATAATTCAATCAAAAGTCACAAGATGCTTTACTGTGCTCCTTTTTTTTCTTCATTCCACGTTTTTTTTGAACAAGAATATTATTATATTACTTTATTCATTTACTGTTTTTATTTCATATTATCTAATGTCATTATATAAGTATATGCATATACACATACTTGAACACACATCACCTGCACACCACCTTTCCCTGCTATCAACTACTACCGTCATATGTTCCTGTTTTCTATTTCGGTTAACTTTGATCACCACCATCATGAGTTGTAATTCCGTCATGATATCACCACCTCACCTATCGTGAAATACACCATGACAACCACCACTCTCTCTCTTCTTCCTCTCTCCTAATCTCGACTTCCATCACTTACAATGAACAACCACCACTAGTCTACCATCATCCGCCACCACCTTCAAAACCGAGAATAATCACCATCAAGAACAACCGTCACCATCACCACTAATTTTTCTTCTTTCTTACTACGCGATCGCCACTTTGCTGCCACCACAACACCATAGTTACCAAGAACCATCGAGTTATTTTCTGTTTCCGGCCTGTTGAAGACTACAACCACCGCTACTACATCCCCTATGCTCTCTCTCTCTCTCTCTCTCTCTCTATCCACCTCTCTTCTCTGTAAAACCACCACCATTATTACTTATTTTTCTTTCGTTTGTCTACTACTGACTTCTCTCTGCTTCTGTTCGAGACTCCAAATAATTACCATCATCTAACACCATTGTAAACCACCTATTTCTTTCTTTTCTCTCTCTTATCTTTCTCTCTACAATTCTAAATTGTGAACTACTACCTCGGTTAGCTGAATGCTCAAGTGTTTCTTTGCTATTACTCGAATAGCTTTCTGTTACTTTTAAATAGCCACAAAAACCACAAACGAACACCATCTTTGCTGCTACTATTTTTGTGAACCACAGCCATCATCTCAACGACCACCACATCACCATCATGGAACCACCTTCAACCCCTACTGCAATTACTTTGTTTCTATTTCTGAAATTGCGAACGAAGTAAACGAAAATGGTGATGTTTATGAATGATGATGATAATGAAACATTTCGTTGCTCACAATCTGACTTGAATGATGTGGTAATGTCGATGGTAAAGGAAAAATACTCGTTGATGAAGAAGACGAATGATGGTTGCGTAGTTGAACGTTTCCTGATGTATACATAGAGTCGTGAATTCGAATCCTTGATGCTTGATGGTGAATGATGATGATAACCTGTTACTGCTGCACGTTTTTTTTCTTTATTCTAAGATGGCCGACAAAATTTACTAACCAATTAACCCCACTTGTTGAATTATAATTAAAGATTAAAAAGGAAGGTGATTTGAGAAATCAATCGGCTGATGTTGACTATATTTTTTTTTTATCGAAACCAAGTAGTCTAGTAAGGGATATTGGGTTTGTGAAAAGTTGGGCTTAGGAACTGTTATTGGGCCGTAGGGTTATTTGGGATGTAACCCAATAGTGTAGTGATGAAATTAAGAAGAGGAAAAAAAAAACTAAAGACGCGGGTTTTATATAATTAAACCCCGAAGAAAAGCAATAAATCGTAAATGGTGCAATGGTTAAGGGAGTTGACGGGTGAGCGGGAGGTCGCGGGTTTAAGCCTGTGCAGGGGCATATATTTTTAAAAGCCATTATAAACACTTTTGAGGTAGCAATTTAATTCTATTATTATTTCTTATTATTATTACTACACTAAAATAAATATTATACTCATTATTATTATTATCATTATTATTAATTAAAATTGTCATCTTACTAAGATTAACATTATTATTATTATTATTATTATTATTATTATTATTATTATTATTATTATTATTATTATTATTATTATTATTATTATTATTATTATTATTATTAGTATTAATATTATCATTATCAAGATTTTTTATATATTATTATTATCATTTTTACTAACACTATTATTATTCATTATTATTAGTATCCTTATTTTTATAAAAATATTACAACTTTCTATTATAAATATTATTTTATCAAATAAAGTAGTAGTTATATAAAAACCATATTTTAACATAATCCAATATATATATAAAGATATTAATCTTAATACATTACATAATAAAAATAAACTTAGTCGATTAAATGTGATATGTGTTAATATATATATACATGATATAGGTTCGTGAATCCAAGGCCAACCCTACACTTGTTAAATGTCGTCATATGTATTTTTACTACAAAATACAATATGTGAGTTTCATTTGCTCCCTTTTTAATTGCTTTTGCAATATATATTTTTGGGCTGAGAATACATGCGCTGCTTTTATAAATGTTTACAAAATAGACACAAGTACTTAAAAATATATTCTACGTTGAGTTATACCACTGGCATATTTCCCTGTAGCTTGGTAACTACTATTTACATGGGTATTGTAAACGCGAATCCTGTTGATAGATCTATCGAGCCTAACAACCCCAACCGGACTAGACGACCAGTATTCAACGGTTGCACAGTACTTCGTTTCGGTGACTACACTTGGTACGGTGTAGTGAGATTTCATAATAAAGGGAATATGCGACGTGATTAAATGTTAAGTATGGTTACCAAGTGCTCAACCACTTAGAATGCTTTACATACACTTGCGAGTGTATTATGTTTATGATTATGAAATCTTGTGGTCTATTAAAATATTGAAATGATTGTTATGATAAACCTATGAACTCACCAACCTTTTGGTTGACACTTTAAAGCATGTTTATTCTCAGGTACGAATTAAGTCTTCCGCTGTGCATTTGCTCAATTTAAGGACATTACTTGGAGTCGATCATCGCAATGGGACCAAATGTTGATGACTTCGTCTAGGTGGATAAGGACGGGTCACTACACGGAGTGTTCCATGTGATGACCCGGAAATTTCCGACCAAATTTAAACTTAATCTTTATATGATTTAATGTTTCCGACACGATAAGCAAAGTCTGTAATGATGATGTTTCAAAAACTTTGAACTGTGTTCATGTAATCAATTACCTTCGACTATTCCCGACGATTCACGAATCATTATGTTTAAATAAATATATTTATATATATATATATATATATAGATATTAATTATTATAAATTAAAATATTATATGAGTTAATTAATAATGCAAATATAATAATATATGATATTAAAATAAATCTATATATATATATATATATATATATATATATATATATATATATATATATATATATATATATATATATATCTATGTAAGGTATATTGAATGTATATTTATATGGTTTCGAATTTATTTAGTAATCAATAAAAGCACTCGTTTGTCAGTCGATCGCTATTAAGCAAGTTAAATTCAAACTTATGTAATTTTGAAATAAACGGTGATCCGAAAATAAGTTATGCACTTTGTTAAAAATATAATTAGAATCTATTTAATTAATTTTAACAGTTAGTATTTTTACTTGGGGTTGGGAGCTCATAATTAATTTAATTTTTATTTAAATAATTGTATATAATTAATGACCAATTTTACATCCTAAAAGACTGAAATAAATAAAGTTATTTAATTTAAAATTTTAGGACTTTCCTGAAAACTTTATCCGCCACAACTTTATCAACGGAGTACGATACATTAGCTCGTGAAAACTGTCGGTAGATAAATTTAAAAACACGGCTGCTAACTGTTGATGATTGATGATAATTGAATGGAGTACACTATTTGTGTTTGTTTTAATTGATTTAATTAATTAAGGTTACTGTTTGAGTTTTGTTCTCTTCTCCTCAACAAACACATACACAGTATTTATATATTACATGTATAACATTGGGCACCCATTTTAAAACATCACCATTGATTACCTTTTCTTCACCCTTCTTATTTGTGAATCAACCTCCATCACTACCCTCTGCAACCGAAACATAACCACAACCGTCACCCGTCACTATTTCCAATCACCAAACCCACTTAAACAATCACTTTCTTACTAGTCAAAATCATCGAAAACAACCATCACTATAAACGGTTCATTGCTGCTACTCAGCTATTGTTTTTCTGTTTTGGTTCGATATAAAACCAACAACCATCGGCTAACCATAAAACTCGAGCGCTACATCTCCACCATTATCCACCACCACCCCACCACCTGAAACCGTCGCCACCACCTAAGAACACCACTTCTCTCTCTACTCTCTCTCCGCTCTTTCTCCCCTACGAATCACCACCATGGGTCACTAGCTTCTTCTTGTTGCAACCATCGGCTACCACTCTTGACCCATCACTACCACCTTCCACCACCGAGAGCATCTCCATCATCAACAATCATCACCACCACTAAACCCACTTCAAATTTATATATTCATTCGATTAAACAAAACAACCATAATACCACCACCTAAAACTTTCATATCGAGCTTCACCACAACACCACCTTTGCTCAAATACCACCACAAACCCATATTCTTCCATTGTAATCTGCTGCAACCGTCACCTTTTTGTGGCTGAAAACAGCCTCCTGTCTCCGGTTTCTGTTATCGACTACCATCACGACAACCATCTTCCAACCCCACTTATGCATTTTTTTGATTGAATATTGGCGACTACTATTTCCTGTTATAATCAAACTCAATTATTTTTTTTGAAGTGTAGTAGCTGTCTTTTTTGTATATCCACACTTTACAGCTATTTCGACTTTTTTTTTCTTGAATGGTTGACAACCCTTAACAAGTTAAACCCCACTTGTTTTGTAAATCGGAGGTTACAAATTTTGTTTGTTGGGCCACCCCATTTTTTTTTATTTTATTATTTTGATCCGTATTCATGGATTTATAATTGGCCTGTGAACATTGTTATAAGGTTACATGTATTGGGCTTCTAATTTATGTATGGGCCGAGATATGTTGCCTGCAGAACGGGTTCTATGAAGTTGGAGAATAAGGGGAAACATAGAAAAACGGGTTATGTAATTAAACGTACTGATTAATACGTGAATGGACTAGTGGAGTAATGGTTTGGGCTTGTGTTTGTTTATCAAGAGGTTGTGGGTTCTAATCCGGGCAATGATACTTTCTATTTTTTTTGAAGCTTATTAATTCTCTTAAGGTAGTATTATTGCTATTGTTATTGTTATCATTATTATTATTATTAACATTATTATTATTATTATGAATGCAAACATAAAGAATATAGATACAAATAATATTATGAAAAATGATTAAGTTACAATTTAAAATGAATTATTATTATTATCATTATTTTAGTATTATGATAATTTTAACAAACAAATGATATTTATATAAAAAATATATTTTTACATATATCATAACTATATTAAATTACATATTGTTTTTAAATAAAATGTTATTATTATAAAATATTAATTAAATTACATATGATGAATAAACATATTTTAATATAATCATATATATAAATTTTAATTATTTATCTAAAGTATATAAAATAGTTATAACTAATTTATTTATTAATATCACATACAAATTATTAAGTATATTAATATTAATATATATATATATATATATATATATATATATATATATATATATATATATATATATATATATATATATATATATATATATATATACTTGCTTAATTGTTATTATAAGTTTTAATATATATAACTGATATAGGTTCGTGAATCCGAGGCCAACCTTACATTGTTCAGTTCCGTCGTATGCATATTTTTACTACAAAATATCGTATGGTGAGTTCTTTTGCTCCATTTTTACCCTTTACATTTTTGGGACTAAGAATACATGCGCTGTTTTTACAACTGCCTTATTAAATGCTTTCAAAATATATTTTGAACTGCGAATACATGAAATGCTTTTATAAGCGTTTGACGAGATAGACACAAGCAAAACATTCCTCGAATGAATTATTATGCAGACAGAAGTTCTGCAGATTATTATTGAATTATGTGGACATGATAATTGCCACCATTGAATTATGTGGACATAATAATTGCCACCATTGAATTTTGTGGACATGATAATTGCCACCAATTGAAAAGTGAATGTTATGTATCGAGATAATGATTTTATACACAGGTTATGTGTATGTTATTTTTGTGCACGAGATATGTGTACTGTTACTAAGATTTATGAAAGACGATTTCGTACACGAGAAAGGTGTATTGTATTTAAAAGATATCGCATGTACATTACAGGTGGTTATAGGATTCGGGCCCGTTTGTACCATGCAGGATTTAAATCTTGTGGTCTATCAAAATGATGAATTTTTTTTTTTTTATAAACCTATGAACTCACCAACCTTTTGGTTGACACTTGAAAACATGTTTATTCTCAGGTATGAAAGAAATCTTCCGCTATGCATTTGCTAATTTTAAAGACATTATTTGGAGTCGATCATCGCAATGGAACCAGATGTTGGTGACTTCGTCCAGATGGATTAGGACGGGGTATGACATGTGGTATCAGAGCGATCCTATGTAACACCCGCGTTTTGGGCCTAGATGAAATGACCATTGTACCCTGGGGTATGGCGTAATTAGTAATTTTTATAATTATATGTTTATAATTATTTGGTTGTTTAGTTGAGACCAGTTTGTGACAAGGGTCACAGAACAGGTTCGTTTGTTGAATTTGGACTCCGTTAGGGCCTCCTAACGAAGTACGAAAGATATCAGATAACTGATAAATACCCGTGTGTTATGGGGTATGGGTTTTTTAACCCATATATAAGCCTGTTTCCAGACTATTCTTCCATTTCCCCCAAAATAAATCAAGTACTCCGTACCTAACATTTATCACTCTCAAACTCTAATCTAATTCAATTGTGGAATTGGATCAAGAAGCTTTAAGGATTGAATTATTACTTCTTAGTGATCATCTATCCAGGTTTGTAAGATTGAATCATTGTTTGATTTCTTAATTAAATGGGTTTTTGATAGAAATTAGCTTAAATCTAGTTGTTTGATGTATAAAAACATCAATTGATATTAGAAATAGGTTGTATATATGTTTAGTAACTTTTTTGTGCTTAAAATTTGGTCAAAAACACTTAGAAATCGAGTTTTTGGGGAAAAAAATCACAAAATCATCGAATTGGTTCGAAACCTAGTTGCTACAGTATTTTGCTACAGTATTTTACTACAGTATTTGCTACAGCACCGAGTTGCTACAGTGTCACTATTTGCTAGAGTACCGAGTTGCTACAGTGTCACTATTTGCTACAGTACCGAGTTGCTACAGTGTCACTATTTGCTATAGTACCGAGTTGCTTCCGTGCCGCTATTTGCTTCAGTACCTTTTATGAAATTGAAATGGGCGTAACTTTCAAAACGTAACTCCGTTTTTGATGAATAAACTATCGTTAGAATCGTAATAAAGAATAATTTTCAATGGTGAACTTTTAAGAAACTAGATCAAAATTTTTTTGGGTCGGAAAAGGAGTTTTAGTGTGTATATCGTGTTTTGCACGCACCTGTATGCCATTATTGAATGGAGTCATGATGTAGACTCATAAAATTATGAATATATGGTGTTATGACCTAGTTTATAGTATGATTTGATTATACTATTGATTGAGATATGTATATTGACTTCGTTGTGTTGTTCTCAGGTGATAAGAACAAGGAAGAAGCTCAGAAGTAAGATAACTGAGCTGTAGCTGGTAATCGATGAGTGGGATTATCTCCGGGTGTAGTATAGAGTAGCAAGTTGTGCTACTAAGTTATACTATTTTAGTTGCTATGCTTAGTAGATATGTTGTAATAATGATCATTGTAGAGTTGTCATGCTAGTTGTAGGGACAGTTGTTCGTAGTGGTAGTTGCTTAACAGTTGTGTACACAAGTTGTAGTTGCCTGTTGGAACCTATTGTTGTTAGGTTCAGCTCAGAGAGGTCAACCTTGTTGTGGTTGGGTCCAGTTGGCTACTGTTTGTTGAGTATAGTACTGAATGACGCATCACCTGCATGTGGATTTACTATACTGGAGATTCAGTAGTAAGGACTTTCGGTAGACGCTAGACTGATCAGCTAGTGGTCGTGTGCTCGTACAAGCCGCCGAGTCTCTAGTTGGAGCATAGTTACTAGTTGATAGCTGCCAGATGATTAGTTGTTAGTTGACGGTTTCCTGTTATGGATTATTGTAGTTACTGTAGTTGTACAAGTTGGTACTGTATGCTAGATCTGTTAGATGATTCCATTCACTTAGCCTTGTGTTAACCCCCCTCACCTCCTCCCTTGCAGGTTTTGGATCTTAGTGCTGGTAGGGACGGGAGTCGGGTTGACGATATGTTTGACAAGACGAACTCTGATGTCTTAACCTTTATAAATATGTAACTAGTTGTTTAACATAACACCGGTGGTTTGTAATAAGTAACTAGCTAATGATTTGTGATAATCATGTTTGTAATTAACTAAGGGTATTTTTGTAAATTAAGACTTCCGCTGTGATTTAAAAAAAAAAATCAGGGTGTATCAACTTGGTATCAGAGCATAGGTTTGGCCGCATGTACATTGTGTTGAATGTCATGTTCCCAAACCTTGTGTTGTGTCAAACATATATGAGGGGACGGGTTAAGTGAATGTAGGGATTACATGTGTTAGTTGATAGGTACTAACCTGTTTTCCACTAAGAGTTTGTGTGAGATGTTGTGGTAGTGCAGATATGGCAGATAATACAGGAAACGCAACTGGTCCGTCAGCCCCCGGAACATTCAGAGCCCCAGATGAAGACGGATATGTGTCAGAAGAGGATCCGCAGGAACAAATTTTAGATTTTCAAAGTAAGTTAAAGGAAGCACGTGATCGAATAAGGGAATTAGAACAACGTCAGGTAACCGTGAATCCAAGTGGTAGTGTACCGAATCAGACGATTAGTGGGTATCCGGTGCAGTCAAATAATTATCAGCAAATTGGAAGTGCTTTCCAACAACAGCAATGGTTACCACCTCAATATCAGTTTCCTCAACAGTATCAGATGCCACCTCAGTTTAATCAACAGTTCCCAAATCAAATGTGGGGTCCGTATCAGACGCCGATGTTTCAACAACCAAAGAAATGTACCTTCAAACAGTTTCTGAATTGTAATCCACCAGAGTACTCAGGAAGTTCTAACCCAACGGTAACCCTTAACTGGTTAAGAGAGATAAAAAAGGTTTTTGAGGCATGTCAGTGCAAACCAGAATTACAGGTTATTTATGCTAGTCGAATATTGAAAAATAGGGCAATGGTTTGGTGAGATACGGTTATTTCTAGTATACCGAAAGAGCAAGTGAACATGATTACTTGGGAACAATTTTATAGTAAAGTTTGTGAGTAGTATTGTTCGTCTTACGACCTCAATCGAATTAAGACGGAATTTCTGGCAATGAAAATGACACCTCAAATGACGATAGATGAGGTGATTGAGCAGTATATGGATAAATTAAGGTTTGTGCAACAGTGGGTTCCAGATGAGCAGTCCAGAATTCAGCACTTTGTTAACATAATTTTATCAGAGTACAAAACAATGGTTAGGATGGCGACGACGTTATCGCAAGCGTTTGTTATGGCCAAGATGGTAGAGGATGATGTCAGAGCAGCAAGGAATAGAATAGTAGGTTATGAGATGTCACAACAAGATCAGGCGATGATTCATTCGGACTCTAGGTCAAAGAAGTCTGTTAAGTTGAAACATAAGAGTGGGTCAGAACAGAGTGGGTCAGCATCAAGTCAGAATTCTTGGTGTTATAGTTACAGATCATCTCATAGTGGTCCTTGTTCAGATTCAACCAAAAGATGTTTGAGATGTGGTATTGTGGGACACGAGATTCGGATGTGTTCATTCCAAGAGGATGTATGTTGGAGATGTCATCAAGTGGGGCATAGGTCAGCTCAGTGTCCGTATGTAAGAGGATTAAGTTCTGGGGCGGGGCCAGGAGTGCAGTCGGGATCAGTAGGTGGATCTTCTGGTTCTCCAGTTGGGCAGAAAAGAAAGAATCCACCTACGGAAACAGCAAGAGCTTATCAGATGGTTGCAGATGCAGATGTTGAATATGATGTGAATACAGGTATACTTCAAAATCCTCGTATTGTTTAGTTATATACATGTATATGATTGGGTGTATATATATGCGTGGTAGATTAGTAGATCTTGATAGTAGTGTAAGATTTATTTTGTTGCATTATGTTGTTTATGTTTTGGTTGCGACCCTTCTGTGCCATGTGGGGTAAGGGTGACCCTTAGGTTGACTTTTTGGGATTGAGAACCGTGACTTGGATAGAGATGCGTTGAGTATGTTTGTGTAGTGGGCTTTTGGATGACATGAAGTTGTTGGATAGTGGCATGAGTATGATTGTTATGACGGTATTTCCTAAGCTTGTTGGATGTATGATCTGGTTGATAGATTATATTTGGATGATTGATAGACAAGGTTTGAGTAACTATGATTGGACATATGTTGTGATTGATTAGTCATAAAGTAGTTAAATTAATTACCGATGCTTATTGAGGAAATTGATTGGACATAAGTTAGTGAATGAGACAAGTAGAATTTTTCCGTTACGAGTAACTCAGAATGAAGGTATGATTTAGGATAATATGCTTGTGTCTGGCCAACAGAAGTATATTGTGATAAATCATACGGAATTTCTGGGAAGCTGAAGGAAAATTAGGCGGCCTGTGCTATATTGGATTGTGATGTGACTGGATATGAGACGAATAACCTGTGAAGTTCTGTTGACTTACGAGACAATTTCGTGGACCTAGGTATAGATTTTAGCATGATGACTAATTCTATTGCCTAAGCTTTGGATAATTGGGAAAAGTGGATTGTATAAAGAGTTGAATTGGATGACAGATCGTGAAATTTATGATACGAAATGGCGAAGAAACACGAATTTGACTCTGATTATTTGACTTGATCGTGTAATTTGTGGGCTTAAGTGGATTAACGGACGTTGATCGACGAAGATTGTGACAAGTTATTTGGTATCGGGAGTGTATTGACGTCAGGAATCTCATTTCCCTATGCAATTGTGGTGGATATTGTCGGTATCGGGGATAAAATCGATAAAGTTAACCGTGTGTTTTGGCGGTGCGAGTAACAATTTTTGGGTTTGTTGACCATAGTTGACCCGATTTCGAGGACGGAATCTCTTTTAAGGAGGGTAGATTTGTAACACCCGCGTTTTGGGCCTAGATGAAATGACCATTGTACCCTGGGGTATGGCGTAATTAGTAATTTTTATAATTATATGTTTATAATTATTTGGTTGTTTAGTTGAGACCAGTTTGTGACAAGGGTCACAGAACAGGTTCGTTTGTTGAATTTGGACTCCGTTAGGGCCTCCTAACGAAGTACGAAAGATATCAGATAACTGATAAATACCCGTGTGTTATGGGGTATGGGTTTTTTAACCCATATATAAGCCTGTTTCCAGACTATTCTTCCATTTTCCCCAAAATAAATCAAGTACTCCGTACCTAACATTTATCACTCTCAAACTCTAATCTAATTCAAGTGTGGAATTGGATCAAGAAGCTTTAAGGATTGAATTGTTACTTCTTAGTGATCATCTATCCAGGTTTGTAAGATTGAATCATTGTTTGATTTCTTGATTAAATGGGTTTTTGATAGAAATTAGATTAAATCTAGTTGTTTGATGTATAAAAACATCAATTGATGTTAGAAATAGGTTGTATATATGTTTAGTAACTTTCTTGTGTTTAAAATTTGGTCAAAAACACTTAGAAATCGGGTTTTTGGGGAAAAAATCACAAAATCATCGAATTGGTTCGAAACCTCGTTGCTACAGTATTTGCTACAGCACCCGAGTTGCTACAGTGTCACTATTTGCTACAGTACCGAGTTGCTACAGTGTTACTATTTGCTACATTACCGAGTTGCTACACTGTCACTATTTGCTACAGTACCGAGTTGCTACAGTGCCACTATTTGCTACAGTACCTTTTATGAAATTGAAACGGGCGTAACTTTCAAAAGGTAACTCCGTTTTTGATGAATAAACTATCGTTAGAATCGTAATAAAGAATAATTTTCAATGGTGAACTTTTAAGAAACTAGATCAAAATGTTTTTGGGTTGGAAAAGGAGTTTTAGTGTGTATGTCATGTTTTGCACGCACCTGTATGCCATTATTGAATGGAGTCATGATGTAGACTCATAAAATTATGAATATATGGTGTTATGACCTAGTTTATAGTATGATTTGATTATATTATTGATTGAGATATGTATATTGACTTCGTTGTGTTGTTCTCAGGTGATAAGAACAAGGAAGAAGCTCAGAAGTAAGATAACTGAGCTGTAGCTGGTAATCGGTGAGTGGGATTATCTTCGGGTGTAGTATAGAGTAGCAAGTTGTGCTACTATGTTATACTGTTTTAGTTGCTATGCTTAGTAGATATGTTGTAATAATGATCATTGTAGAGTTGTCATGCTAGTTGTAGGGACAGTTGTTCGTAGTGGTAGTTGCTTAACAGTTGTGTGCACAAGTTGTAGTTGCTTTTTGGAACCTATTGTTGTTAGGTTCAGCTCAGAGAGGTCAACCTTGTTATGGTTGGGTCCAGTTGGCTACTGTTTGTTGAGTATAGTACTGAATGACGCATCACCTGCGTGTGGATTTACTATACTGGAGATTCAGTAGTAAGGACTTTCGGTAGACGCTAGACTGATCAGCTAGTGGTCGTGTGCATGTACAAGCCGCCGAGTCTCTAGTTGGAGCATAGTTGCTAGTTGATAGTTGCCAGATGATTAGTTGTTAGTTGATGGTTTCCTGTTATGGATTGTTATAGTTGCTGTAGTTGTACAAGTTGGTACTGTATGCTAGATCTGTTAGATGATTCCATTTACTTAGCCTCGTGCTAACCCCCCTCACCTCCTCCCTTGCAGGTTTTGGATCTTAGTGCTGGTAGGGACGGGAGTTGGGTTGACGATATGTTTGACAAGACGAACTCTGATGTCTTAACCTTTATAAATATGTAACTAGTTGTTTAACATAACACCGGTGGTTTGTAATAAGTAACTAGCTAATGATTTGTGATAATCATGTTTGTAATTAACTAAGGGTATTTATGCGAATTAAGACTTTCGCTTTGATTTAAAAAAAAAAAAAATCAGGGTGTTACATCTTAGCGAACCAGGTCTTGCATTAGTGTGTCTAACTTGTAGTCGTTAGGATGCATTAGTGAGTCTGGACTTCGACCGTGTTTGCATGTCAAAAGTTTTGCTTATCATTTTTGTCGAAAATTGCCTGTTTATCATTCTTAGTCTAGACACGTATTACTGCCTCTATTACATAGACAATGTATAGATAAATTTATATCTTAGTGTATCTGTTATTGTTACCTTTGCCTGATAGCTTCCGTAGATTCCTCCGTAACTTATGGGATTTTAGTATTATATATGCATATGTAAATTAGGTATTGCAGGGTACTAATCTACATCCTATAATCTATTTCTTGTCAAAAATCCTTCATCTGATCGTACGAAATGAATCCCTCAACCAGTTCGAATTCCTCGGATTCCGACAGCTATTCCGACATGGATGTTCACCTAAGCTCCAGAAGCAACGTCACCAGAATGAATCAGCTATTCTCAATTCATCTGATGGGTTCGTAGTCGATTTAATCAGTGGAGACAAGAAGAAGGTAAACCTTTCCATCAACTGAATCCACCTCTCAGCAATGAACCTGAAGCGCTTACCGGCGAACCTGTTTGAGACACCATTTTCTCTCATTTTCAGAGTATCTCGTCACGATCATATACTATCTCAGATTCTAAACCTTATTCATCCGCTCGTTCCGACCGACAATCCAACCGGAATAATAGAAGAAGTCAACGAACTTCGCGCTCGTGTAATTAATTTGGAGAATATGGTGCAAAATTTACCAGCTTCAGCAACATCATCGGCACCAACAGTACCATCAGTAACAGCACCAGTACCATCAACAATCCATACCTCAATATCTCATTCTGTACCTCGAGCATAATCATCCATCTGCGAATCGTACTACATCATTTATCTTCGTTCAACATGGCGATTATGTAATCTCTAATGTTTTAGAGATTATATATTCTAGTTCTAACGGTAAACCGAATGAGTTTAATATCATATTAACTCATAAATCCATGATTACATATGAAGAAAATATACATGCATATATGTTTTCATAAAGATTGTAATTAAAAATTCTTTTGTACAAACTGTTAATGCTGAAAATATTTTAACGGGTAGGTAATACCCGAGGAATATTTAAATTTCACATTAATCAGTTACACGGTACATTCTGCGAATCTGATTCAACAGTCATTCATTATCCTACTTACAACCACCGACATACGTATTCGTTCACCACAGAATAACCATTTTCATTCAATTTCATATTTGGATTTTGACCTATCAGAATCCGACAAGTGGCATAATGAATAAAACATTGGACAAAATAAAAATTGTTAGAAACAAACAAATTAACTATGAGAAATTTTGTTAAGAATCCAGGCTAACTGTTCCTAGCTAATTGTTCCTAGCTAACTGATTACATTTTATATTATCGCAATTTACATTCTCGCAATTTTATTTATCGTCATTTAATTTTTGTTTTTTACTTTACGCACTTTATTTATCGTCATTTATTTTCTGTTATTTATTTTTACGCACTTTGAATATCGGGACACGTATACAAGGTTTTGACATATCATATCGACGCATATATATATATATATATATATATATATATATATATATATATATATATATATATATATATATATATATATATATATTATTTGGAATAACCATAGACACTCTATATGCAGTAATAATCGAGTTCTCTATACAAGGTTGAGGTTGATTCTATAATAATATATATACTTTGAGTTGTGATCGAGTCTGAGACATGTACACGAGTCACGACACGTATTAATTAATTTGAATATAATATATTAAACTATATATGAATTATTGGACTGTTAACTGTGGACTATCAACTGTGGACTAATGATATTGGACAATTAAAATGAATTAAAATATTGATTATAACATATGAAACTAAACATCTCTTCAAGTTTGCCACTTGATTTCATCTTAAACCTCATTTGTATCTTGACAATTACAATCTGCGATTCAAACCTTTCATGATTCTTGAAAACACCTCAATCGAGAGGATGAACCAACCGTACTTCATCTACGGAAGAAAAGATTAATGCATATAGTAATGCACCTGAAAACACTCAGAACCTGAGTAAACGTTTAACACATATCTGTGC
The DNA here is from genome assembly GCF_046630445.1 of Rutidosis leptorrhynchoides. NCBI lineage: Eukaryota > Viridiplantae > Streptophyta > Magnoliopsida > Asterales > Asteraceae > Rutidosis > Rutidosis leptorrhynchoides. Next base: position 4,002,123 of record NC_092343.1, read on the forward strand.
TAGCTCGTTTGGCATTGTTATTACCGAAAATAACATTGCAACTCTTTTTCAAATTAGCCAATTTTGTCACAGCTTCAACAAATCAACTCCGACTTCCATTCGAATTAGCCTTATTATTACCTCGATATATAAGTTTGCCTGTCGTCATCATTACCGGGGAACCGTTTATATTCCACCACATTAGCAGTAAACTTACCAGCAACTTCATTACTCATTGGCTTAAGTCTCTCCAAAGAACCATTATAGTTGTTTGTTAAAACCTATTCATATACTCATCCGCATCTTGTAACAAGAACTGCCATACCAATTACCGGGAATCAGCAATCAGTACTTTGAAAACTCACAGCATATCTACATCAACAGTTATATGTATAACGTTTATCTCTTAGAGTTATGATCTTTCATTATGAAATTCTGAAAAGCACTCAGTCTACAAATCAATATTCTAAATGTTGAAAAAGCTGAATGAAGCAGCAGAAACCGTAGACTACCGTAAACGACCTTAATCATCGAAAGTTTGATGATAAAGAATGGTATGTTGGAAAAGCTCAGAAAAAAAAATTGGAACTGGAAAACGGATTGAGCTAACCACGAAGGAGACCAAGGACAAATACAAGGATCATACCCTATATTCAAAGAATTCAGGTAATTCTGAATTCGTTGAAATCTTTAGAGAATATCTTGCTTCGAAGTCATGTTAAAATCTTGCGGAAAAATTTTCTTCACCATCCTTCGATATTAGAAATTTCAAGATATCATCGAATCTTTCATTATAAATATCCTCCATATTCCTGAAGATATTTTCATAACTATTCTTATCTGAAATCAAGAATCTCTTCGTGCTATCAGTGTTACATCATATAGAAACTGTTAGTTTCTATATTCTGTAAACTTCCGAGCTTAAAATATGAATGTTATTGAAGTAATGTTGGGAACTGATGCATGAGTTAGTATAATATAATGACACTTGATCAACGTGATTATATTACAGTAAGTCATGCTGAGTTTCTAATGAAACGTGATGATTCACAGATCATAACGTCATCATGTGCCATGTTACATAACTCTTTCATTCTGCTTAATTTCTGAACATATCAAGAAAATATATTCTTGATAGTTCTATTCTCAGTGATTCTGGTAATTTGACAAATCAAATCATGCTATTACGTTCTTTCTTGCTTAGAACATTAGGATCATTCGAGACTCCATACCTACAAATTCTGAACCATTATTCGCTTGATTTAAAGTCGGGAAGAGAAAACAAGAGCATGAAGCTCTGATATATAAGGGAAAAATATAAAGCCCAACAACAACAACGAAATTACAAACTGTGGATATCAGTGAGTATAGCAATATAAAGACACGAGAGGATTATAAATACAATAATCCCTAGAGCATAGTAGAAATAAACAGATTCTTCTGGTGGGAGTTGGAAAAGAAGAACGATCATTGCGATAGTCAGAATAAGAACAAGGATTAGAATGGGATTAAGCATTTTCACGATATTTTGAATGTATAACTAAGAAAGAAAGTATAGGAATGGTAAGAATAATGGTGCGGAAGAGTTTAATTTATAGTGGAAATATCAGACAGAGTAATCGAGGCAGATCATCGTATTTAATTATAGAGATCTTAATTTCCTTACTCGCCGAAGAATCAAATCTTTTAGATTTCGAAGATTTTCTTTAAATTCCTTGAATTCCGGAATTTATCCAAGACAACGTCAAAAAATTAAGACGCACCTTATTTTCTAAATTCAGCCCTGTTTACGTCAAAAGCTAAGGAAAATCTTATTTTCTTCAATTCACTCTTTTGCGATAGCTTCATTTGTATTCTTAGAATAATCGAATTATTTTATCATTATTATTCAATGCTGATAAACCTCTAATTATCAACTCATATTGGTCATGAAAAGATTTTTATTGTTAGCCATGACCACCTCATTCAAATTTCGGGACGAAATTTCTTTAACGGGTAGGTACTGTGATGACCCGAAAATTTCCGACCAAATTTAAACTTAATCTTTATATGATTTAATGTTTCCGACACGATAAGCAAAGTCTGTAATGTTGATGTTTCAAAAACTTTGAACTGTTTTCATGTAATCAATTACCTTCGACTATTCCCGACGATTCACGAATCATTATGTGTAAATAAATATATTTATATATATATATATATAGATATTAATTATTATAAATTAAAATATTATATGAGTTAATTAATAATGCAAATATAATAATATATGATATTAAAATAAATCTACATATATATATATATATATATATATATATATATATATATATATATATATATATATATATATATATATATATATATATATATATATATATATATATATAAGGTATATTGAATGTATATTTATATGGTTTCAAATTTATTTAGTAATCAATAAAAGCACTCGTTTGTCAGTCGATCGCTATTAAGCAAGTTAAATTCAAACTTATGTAATTTTGAAATAAACGGTGATCCGAAAATAAGTTATGTGCTTTGTTAAAAATATAATTAGAATCTATTTGATTAATTTTAACAGTTAGTATTTTTACTTGGGGTTGGGAGCTCATAATTAATTTAATTTTTATTTAAATAATTGTATATAATTAATGATCAATTTTACACCCTAAAAGACTGAAATAAATAAAGTTATTTAATTTAAAATTTTAGGACTTTCCTGAAAACTTTATCCGCCACAACTTTATCAACGGAGTACGATACATTAGCTCGTGAAAACTGTCGGTAGATAAATTTAAAAACACGGCTGCTAACTGTTGATGATTGATGATAATTGAATGGAGTACACTATTTGTGTTTGTTTTAATTGATTTAATTAATTAAGGTTACTGTTTGAGTTTTGTTCTCTTCTCCTCAACAAACACATACACAGTATTTATATATTACATGTATAACATTGGGCACCCATTTTAAAACATCACCATTGATTACCTTTTCTTCACCCTTCTTATTTATGAATCAACCTCCATCACTACCCTCTGCAACCGAAACATAACCACAACCGTCACCCGTCACTATTGCCAATCACCAAACCCACTTAAACAATCACTTTCTTACTAGTCAAAATCATCGAAAACAACCATCACTATAAACGGTTCATTGTTGCTACTCAGCTATTGTTTTTTTGTTTTGGTTCGATATAAAACCAACAACCATCGGCTAACCATAAAACTCGAGCACTACATCTCCACCATTATCCACCACCACCCCACCACCTGAAACCGTCGCCACCACCTAAGAACACCACTTCTCTCTCTACTCTCTCTCCCCTATGAATCACCACCATGGGTCACTAGCTTCTTCTTGTTGCAACCATTGGCTACCACTCTTGACCCATCACTACCACCTTCCACCACCGAGAGCATCTCCATCATCAACAATCATCACCACCACTAAACCCACTTCAAATTTCTATATTCATTCGATTAAACAAAACAACCATAATACCACCACCTAAAACTTTCATATCGAGCTTCACCACAACACCACCTTTGCTCGAAAACCACCACAAACCCATATTCTTCCGTTGTAATCTGCTGCAACCGTCACCTTTTTGTGGCTGAAAACAGCCTCCTGTCTCCGGTTTCTGTTATCGGCTACCATCACGACAACCATCTTCCAACCCCACTTATGCATTTTGTTGATTGAATATTGGCGACTATTATTTCCTGTTATAATCAAACTCAATTATTTTTTTTGAAGTGTAGTAGCTGTCTTTTCTGTATATCCACAATTTACAGCTATTTCGACTTTTTTTTTCTTGAATGGTTGACAACCCTTAACAAGTTAAACCCTACTTGTTTTGTAAATCGGAGGTTACAAAGTTTGTTTGTTGGGCCACCCCGTTTTTTTTATTTTTATTTTTATTTTTTATTTTGATCCGTATTCATGGATTTATAATTGGCCTGTGAACATTGTTATAAGGTTACATGTATTGGGCTTCTAATTTATGTATGGGCCGAGATATGTTGCCTGCAGAACGGGTTCTATGAAGTTGGAGAATAAGGGGAAACATAGAAAAACGGGTTATGTAATTAAACATACTGATTAATACGTGAATGGACTAGTGGAGTAATGGTTTGGGCTTGTGTTTGTTTATCAAGAGGTTGTGGGTTCTAATCCGGGCAATGATAGTTTTTATTTTTTTTTGAAGCTTATTAATTCTCTTAAGGTAGTATTATTGCTATTGTTATTGTTATCATTATTATTATTATTAACATTATTATTATTATTATGAATACAAATATAAAGAATATAGATACAAATAATATTATGAAAAATGATTAAGTTACAATTTAAAATGAATTATTATTATTATCATTATTTTAGTATTATGATAATTTTAACAAACAAATGATATTTATATAAAAAATATATTTTTACATATATCAAAACTATATTAAATTACATATTGTTTTTAAATAAAATGTTATTATTATAAAATATTAATTAAATTACATATGATGAATAAACATATTTTAATATAATCATATATATAAATATTAATTATTTATCTAAAGTATATAAAATATTTATAACTAATTTATTTATTAATATCACATACAAATTATTAAGTATATTAATATTAATATATATATATATACTTGCTTAATTGTTATTATAAGTTTTAATATATATAACTGATATAGGTTCGTGAATCCGAGGCCAACCTTACATTGTTCAGTTTCGTCGTATGCATATTTTTACTACAAAATATCGTATGGTGAGTTCATTTGCTCCATTTTTACTCTTTACATTTTTGGAACTAAGAATACATGCACTATTTTTACAACTGCTTTATTAAATGCTTTCGAAATATATTTTGAACTGCGAATACATGAAATGCTTTTATAAATGTTTGACGAGATAGACACAAGCAAAACATTCCTCGAATGAATTATTATGCAGACAGAAGTTCTGCGGATTATTATTGAATTATGTGGACATGATAATTGCCACCATTGAATTATGTGGACATGATAATTGCCACCATTGAATTATGTGGACATGATAATTGTCACCAATTGAAAAGTGAATGTTATGTATCGAAAGAATGATTTTATACACAGGTTATGTGTATGTTATTTTTGTGCACGAGATATGTGTACTGTTACTAAGATTTATGAAAGACGATTTCGTACACGAGAAAGGTGTACTGTATTTAAAAGATATCGCATGTACATTACAGGTGGGTATAGGATTCGGGCCCATTTGTGCCATGCAGGATTTAAATCTTGTGGTCTATCAAAATGATGAATTTTATTGTTTTTTTTATAAACCTATGAACTCACCAACCTTTTCGTTGACACTTGAAAATATGTTTATTCTCAGGTATGAAAGAAATCTTCCGCTGTGCATTTGCTCATTTTAAAGACATTATTTGGAGTCGATCATCGCAATGGAACCAGATGTTGGTGACTTCGTCCAGATGGATTAGGACGGGGTATGACATTCCAACCTTTACCTTTGAAAACCGCTTGATTTCTATTCTTCCAAATTAAATAACAACTCGACCAAAGAATCACTTGCCAAATTTCTTTTCCTGAATCCGAACCTTGATTTCTATTTCTTCCAAATTAAAACCGCTTGTGTTTGCAGTAGTCGATCGATACTCGATACGATGAAGATGCGGAATGGGAAGGTGTATCATAAAACTAAGGAGGAGGAATTAAAGGTATGTGTTTTCTTCTCTAATCCATCCATCGAATCAATATTCCTTAATTATTACTACTACTACTACATTATTTTGTTATTGTTTCCTAAGACTACGTTGATTTTGATTATTAGAGTGTTCCTCCTTACAACACTTCAACATTGAATCATCATGTTTCATGTATTACAAGCAAGCGTGCGTTAATTATAGAATATCATATTTGTTTGGGGACGACCAGATGCTAATGTACATGATTACCTTTACATATTGTTATTGAATATTATTATTATTATTTTTTTGAAAAAATAATTGACTGATGACGGAAAGAAACTGTTAGGTGCTTGTGGTTGAAATTGGGAAAAACCTTAATAAACAAGTTTGATTTGAATGTTGATAAAAAATAAATACATGCAGCATGTTGTTGTTGTTGTTGTTGTTGTTGTTGTTGTTGTTGTTGTTGTTGGTGTTGGTGTTGGTGTTGGTGTTGGTGTTGGTGGTGTTGGTGTTGTTGTTGTTGTTGTTGTTGTTGTTGTTGTTGTTGTTGTTGTTAATATACATATACATGTACATATACATATACATATACATATACATATACATAATAGTGTAAGGTAAAATTGATTGAATTGATGACGGAAAGAAGTTTTAGGTTGTTGTCGTTGATGGTGAAACAGGAATAACAGAGACGGGCAGAATCGATACAAGGCATCAGACGCTCATATCATGAACTTAGTAATGCAGTACATGGGATCCTGACCAAATTTCATGGCCTAGTTTTTTCTCTAGGTTTTCCCATAATTTATGCTATAAATGGGATCGACTATTGGGTAGGCAGAGTGGATATGTTTACTGGTCATGATTTTATGAATTATCATGGTTGTTATGACTCTATACAAGATGGGTCGGGTCTCGCTCAAGGCACTTGAAACGTACCAAACATACTTCTCCACAAATATTAATAAAAAAGATAATTCGATCCCTGCCACTGTTGCTGATTCTTGCTGTTGTATTGGCATGTGCTTGAAGAATTTTAATATTGGATCACATGTTGATTATGCTTTTGAGATGATTTTCAAATTAGATGACGACAACATCCGCCAACCTTTTGTCTTCTTGGATTCACTCATTTCAAGACTACAGAGTTGTTTCCCGAGTTTCAAGCTTTCTTGTGGCGCACAATTTGATCAGCAGTCCCTGGTTATAGATGTTGACACTCTTAAAGCATTGGAAGAAGATCAATTGTCATCATCGTTGTTTAAGGTATGCGTTTTCTTCTCTCTAATATATCCTTTCCATTTCTTCTTATATGTTTAATAATAAATAATAATAATAATATTTAATTAATTAATTAAAACTACAGAGTCGTTGCCCGAGTTTCAATCAGTCATTGGTTCTAGATGTTGACACTCTTAAAGCATTGGAAGAAGATCAACTGTCAACATCATCGATGTCTAAGGTATGTGTTTTCTTCTCTTGAATATAACTATAGTTACTTATAATAATAATTATTATTATTATAATTATAACTTTTTATGTTATTTTATTTATTATTATTTTGCATCTAATATATATTTGGTTTGTTTTGATAACAGATTAAGTATTCACCCTCAGTAAAATTTGCACATCTGAGGACGGATCTCTCTCAATTGTTTGATCGGGTTTCTTCCAAGGATGCTATTAATATTGATTACAGGCTGAGCTACTACTACTCATGTCAGGAGGGGTTGAGTCGACCATTATGGATCGAGCTAGAAAACGATCAAGACTTGATGATGTGTGTTAGTCATTGCAGAAGCAAAAAAATCACTCAACTTCCAATTCGTGTTGTACAATGTCACTCCTTAAATCAAGGATTCTGCCCTATAACACGCCACACCACACTTGAGATTTCCACTGAAGAAGCTTGATATACTTACTAACTAGCTATCAGCATATGCCACAATATATATGTTATTATATTTAGGGATATGTTTGATATTTGTTTGATATTATTATTACTTACTGTGCCTGGTACTCATCCTTCCTATTACAAGGTTAATGTGGCTTTTTTGGATGTTTGACGGCCCTTTTGGATGGAAGTTATAGAAATATGTTAGTTATTACTAGCATGTGTGTGTTAAAATCCCTTATTTATTACTCCGTAGTACTACATTATTTTGTTATTGTTTGTTAAGACTAGTTTGATTTTGATTATTAGACAGTTCCTTCTTACAACACTTTAACATTGAATCATCATGTTTCATGTATTACAAGCAAGCGTGCGTTAATTATAGAATATCATATTTGTTATTAATAATTATTATTATCATTATTATTATTTTTTTAAAAAAAATTGACTGACGACGGAAAGAAACTGTTAGCTGCTTGTAGTTGAAATAGGGAAAAACCTTAACAACTTTGATTTGAATGCTGATAAAAATAAATACATGCAGCTTCTTGTTGTTAAATTTTATGTTAATACTCCGTAGTTGTTAATATACATATACATAATAATGTAAAATTGATTGAATTAATGATTGGAAAGAAATTTTAGGTTGATGGTGAAACATTAACTTCCAATTTTTTTTCTTTCTTTCTTAATAACAGAGACATAAATTGTGGCTGTATGATTGCATCACACACTCAAATCATGGCCGCCATGGACTTATTGATGCAGTACAGAGCCTGACTCAATCTCATGGCCTAGTTTTTTGTCTAGGTTTTCCCATCTTTTATGAATTAAATGATATCGACTATAGGGTAGGCAAAGTGGATATGTTGATTGGTGAAGATTTTATGAAGTATCATAGTAGTTATTGTTAGAATGTTACAATTCACCCATGATTCTTATTGATCAAAGAGGCCAAATATATAGTACATGATCTAATCTCATATCCCTTGATTTTAGGGATCATACATTTAATATGAGATATGGATAGATATGCCTACATTTAATGCTAGATATTACATAAGATATTGTCTACGTCTAATATCCGTTAACATCCCCCGCTGTTTGAATGGGAGAGGAATGAACGGTCAAACTGGATTAAAACGCTAAAAACTAAATAACATTCTTCTTTCCGAGCAGACTGATATTCGTTGATGTGGTTGCGTATTACTTGACTGCGTTTCCTTTTTCGTAACTTTTTTTTACGCCGTGGCTTGCTTTGCCTAAGGATTGAGCAGGACTTGGGCATTGAACTTTGTCGACGATAACCAGTCTTTATCGGAAGAGATTAGTATTCTTATTTTTTTTTCGAGGTTTAGAACCTAGTCTAGCTAGGCGGCTCATCCTCACGCCGATGATACCCAAAAATATATATAAAATAATAAGTGGACAAAACAATTCAATGCAAGTGGGGTTGAAAAGTATTCAATCATATTCCACATATGTCGGTTGTTGTCTTTGCACACCTACAAAATGTGTGGCATGTGAATCCACTTCATATACTAATAAATAATAGTGGCTAGAGAGAGCAAAATATGGCAGTTACAATACAAACAAGTTAACTGGTAATACTTGTTTGGAAGAAGAAGAAAACAAGGAAGGTCCAAGATCAGTGGATAGAATTTTAGAAAGGGAATATAGAATAATTTTGCTGTGATACACGAGATCACGAAATGGGGATAGTGAAAACGCTAGAGAAGAAAAAAAAAAACTTTGAGATGGAGAAAAAAAAAATTGGAGCCGGACAATTTGGTGATAAAGAAAGGAAGATGATGATCATGTCATCGTGAACAAAAGGAAATGAAGAAAGAGAAGAGGAAGGGGTTTAGGATCGGTGGTGAGATGACGGTGTATATTTCAACCGTGATTTGAATGCTTTTTGCAAGAAATTGAAAAAGAAAAGAAATATAGAAGACGGGAGCTGAAACGGTGTATATTTCAACCGTGATGTTGCTGCTCCGGTGGTGGTATGACAGTGTATATTTCAACCGTGATTTGGGTTTTTGTGAGTTTTTGCAAGAAATTAAAAAAGAAAGATAGAAGACCGAAGTAGAGTTTCGGCTCTGATGGGGTTAGGAAGATTTGATGGGTGGTAGAGCAGAAGCGGCACACAGGCGGCCGACTAGGTTTGGATCAAACACTCTGATACCATGTTAGAATGTTATAATTCACCCATTATTCTTATTGATCAAAGAGGCCAAATATATAGTACATGATCTTGTGACGACCCGGGAATTTCCGACCAAATTTAAACTTAATCTCTATATGATTCTGACACGATAAGCAAAGTATGTAAGGTTGAGTCGCAAAATTTTTGAACTATTCACATAGATTTATTAACCTCAGACTATTCCCGACGATTCACGAACAATTGGGTGTAAATAAATATGTATATATAAATAAACATGAGTGTATAAATAATGTTGTGAATTAATAAAGTACAATATTATAAATAGAATAATTAAATTAATATTAAAATGAATATATAAATAAAGGAAATTATTATAAATCTACATATATGAATATTATACATAAGTAATATTATATATAATGTAATATATATAAAATGTATAAATTTTAAATATTTAATATATGTTACCTTATAATATTAATAATTAAACTTAAAATACAAATTTGAATATAATTATTAACAGTACCTTCAAGATATATGTTAATAATAATAGTTGTATTATTAATATCATTATCTAGTAAAATTCGATATGTACAAGTATCATTAATATTATTGCTATCATTGTTAAATATCATCATTATTATAACTAGTAGTAAGGTTATAATTTTTAACTAATATGAATAATATTAGTATTATTACCTAATATTAATATTACCATTACCATTAAGAATTATTATTATTGATTTATTATTATGATCATTTTTTTTATTATTTTTGGATATCATTTTATTATTAGAATTTAATTGATGTTATTATTATTAATATTATTATTATTCCTATTATTATTAACACTTAATCAAATATTGAATCCTATCTATGAATTATTAGTAGTACAGCTGTGTAATCAGATGGAAACAAAGTGGGTTAGCAATCCATATCATAATTGTACCAAATCCATTTTTTTACAATCGAAATCTATATTTTTTTTATTAATCTTGACAAGGATTTATGTACTTCTTGTCGGATTCAGTTACAGATATCTCTCAATCACAAATTAAAAACATGAAATAATTGGTTATATATTGTTTAGTGCAAAATTCGACTAAATCAAAAACCCACTACACCATTTACAACTATCCGCCACCATGAACAACTAGCCACGAGTATCATTTGGTACGTTCGTTTTCTGTTTTAATGAAATCTCAGAACGGCTACAATACAACTCAAATCACCACCACCTTAACACCCTACAACACCTTTTGGCCACCACCTTTTCATCACCATCGAAAATCAACAACCCACCATCCTCATCACTCGATTACTAGTGAATACCTTATTGCCACCTGCTCTACCATTACCTTGTCACCTCAACCATCGTGAACCCACCTTGAAACACCACCACCATGACCCCATGATCAACCATCAACCCGAACCATTATTAACGGCTCATCTATTTCTGTTTTGAACCGCAGCAACCAAACATCATCATCTAACCCATTACTACTTCATTGACCATTCAAAAACTGAATCATGATGACTGCTACTGCTACTCCGATTGTTTCCTGTGTTTAAAATCGTGAAATCACCTTAGATCGCTATCCATCAATTACACTCTCTTTGACACCAATCCTTACGCCACTTTTATAAGCTATTTCTGTTTGTGTTGCTGCTGCTTTTCTTGCTCGAACCACCTTTCCTTACTTATGCTCTTTTTAGTTTTCAAAAGAGTGAAAGATGGGTCGATATATATTCACGGTTTGAGGTTGCCTTTTTGGACGTTGTGAATAATTAATATATCTCATAATCATTCCTTGGTAACAATTTATGCTAGTGGAGCTAAAAGAAATCATGTGGTCGATATATATTAAAGTAACAATACAACTTGTGTGATTTGGTGAGTTTTTATTATTGTTAATCATCTAATCGTGGAGCCAGTCAAGGAGCACGTACCCTTTTAGTAAATGGAGAATAGCTTTATGGCATTTTTTTTTGTTGTTGCTTTGTTTTTGTAGTCGACATCCACCACAAACATAAACCCCACTCTCATTAAACTACTCAATTTATAGAATACATATTTTTCTATATATTTTTTTTTCCAACCGAATCCTCCCTTTTTGGTACAGCTGGTCGACGAGGCTCTTTTATATAGAAGATGGGCCGTGAACTAGATATAAAATAGGACCGATGTCTTTTCCTTCGATTGGGCCACAAGAACTCTTGGATATCTTGACCCAATAACCGAATCATTAAGATTGCTGTTTTTTTTTTCTCTTCTAATTCCTTTATAGCAAAAAGGAAATGATGAAGAGATAGGTTTAGGAGGATGACGGGTTTAAAGATGATGTTAGTAAGATATTGATAGTTGATGAATAAAAGATAGTAGATTTGATAATGATGATGAGTTGATTATGATAAAGATGATGAATGGTGAAAATGAGTATGATGATAAACGATCATGGGTTATGATCATGGAGGAGGATGATTATGATTTCATTGATGATTAGATGATCGATTATATTAATGATGAAAATAATGATCGTGAATATGTAAGCAATGAGGATGATGATTAAGATAGAAATTGATTAGGGTATGATGGTAATAGATTAAGAAGAAGAGGAGAACAGAAACAAGAATTATAAGATATTAGGTATCATCTAATTCACAAAGATGATAGACAGACTGAAGGTTAGGCATGTTTGTGCTTATTCAGAAGGTCACAGGTTCGAGCCTGGGGAGCTGTAAAGTTTTATTTTATTTTTTAGATGATGAAGCAGAAGGATACAGTCACACAGGGGTTAAAAGAATTAATCTGAGAACTAAATCAGAAAAGCATAGACAGCGTAATGGCTAGGTGTGTGTTAGGGTAGCGAGAGGTCTAGGGTTCGAACATGGGCGAAGGCAGAATTATTTTTAAAGCTGTTTCTTCAAAGGTTGTAAATTTATTTTCTATTTATTATCATTATTTTTATTACTAGAGTTACCATTATTATAAGTATCATTATTTTTATTATATTATTATCATTATTATTAATACTACAAATAACATGACTAATATTATTATCAAAATCATTATTATATCTAATTATTAGTAATATTATCTTTATTTTAGTATTATTATAATTATTAATTTTACAAACAAAAGAGAATTATATATAAAAAGTATATTACATACTATATTTTTATATGAAATGTTATTAACTATAATAATAACTAAATTATATATAGTGTATAAATATATTTTAAGATATTATAAGTAATAATATAAACATATATATAAATATAAATAATTTATATTAATACATGAAAAATATGATATTTCTATTATATGTATTAATAGAAATACAATTGATATAGGTTCGTGAATCCGAGGCAAACCCTACTTTTTGTTCAATGCCGTCATATATATTTTTACTACAAAATACAGTACGGTGAGTTCATTTGCTCCCTTTTTACTTATTACAATTTTGGGCTGAGAATACATGCAAATGCTTTATTAACTGATTTACAATATTTATATGCGTGAGTTCATTTGCTCCCTTTTACTCTTTACATTTTTGGGACTGAGAATACATGCGCTATTTTTACAACTGTTTTATTAAATGCTATTGAAATATATTGTGAACTGCGAATACATGAAATGCTTTTATAAATGTTTGACGAGATAGACACAAGCAAAACATTCCTCGAATGAATTATTATGCAGACAGAAGTTCTGCGGATTATTATTGAATTATTTGAACATGATAATTGCCACCATTGAATTATGTGGACATGATAATTGCCACCATTGAATTATGTGGACATGATAATTACCACTATTGAATTATGTGGACATGATAATTGCCACCAATTGAAGTGAATGTTATATATCGAGAGAATGATTTTATACACAGGTTATGTGTATGATATTTTGTACACGAGATATGTGTACGGTTACAAAGATTTGTTAAAATGGTTTCGTACACGAGAAAGGTGTACTGTATTTAAAAGATATCGCATATACATTACAGGTGGGTATATGATTCGGGCCCATTTGTACCATGCAGTATTTAAATTTTGTGGTCTATCAAAATGATGAATTTTATTGTTTTAAGATAAACCTATGAACTCACCAACCTTTTGGTTGACACTTGAAAGCATGTTTATTCTCAGGTATGAAAGAAATCTTCCACTGTGCATTTGCTCATTCTACGGACATTACTTGGAGTCGATCATCGCTCTGGGATCAAATGTTGATGACTTCGTCCAGATGGATTAGGACGGGGCATTTCAGATCTGATCTCATATCCCTTGATTTTAGGGATCCTACATTTAATATGAGATATGGATAGATATGCCTACATTTAATGCTAGATATTACATAAGATATTGTCTACGTCTAATATCCGTTAACAGAAAGATGGGTCGGGTGGACTTGCTCTGAAGGCACTTAAAACCTACCAAACATACTTCTCCACAAATATTAAAAAAGGGAAGCTAAAAGAATTGATCCCTCCCACTGTTGCTGAATCTTGCTGCTGTCTTGGCATTCACTTGAACAATATTAACTCTGAATCATCACATGATTTTGAGATGATTTTCAAATTAGATGACGCCATCATCCACCGACCTTTTTTCTTCTTGGATTCACTCTTTTTAAAACTACAGAGTTGTTTCCCAAGTTATAAGCTTTCTTCTGGCGCAGAATTTAGTCATCAGTCACTGGTTCTAGATGTTGACACTTTTAAAGCATTGGAAGAACATCAACTGTCATCATCGTTGCTTAAGGTATGTGTTTTCTTCTCTCGAATATATCCATTCCATTTCTTCTTATATGTATAATAAATAATAATAGTAATATTTAATTAATTAATTAAAACTACAGAGTCGTTGCCCGAGTTTCAAGCTTTCTTCTGGCGCACAATTTGGTCATCAGTCACTGGTTCTAGATATTGACACTCTTAAAGCATTGGAAGAAGATCTTCTGTCATCATCTTCTTTGTTTAAGGTATGTGTTTTCTTCTCTTGAATATAATTATAGTTACTTATAATAATAATAATAATAATAATAAAATAATAATAATAATTATTATTATTATGATTATAACTTTTATTTTATTATTATTGCAGCTAATATATATGTTTGGTTTGTTTTGATAACAGATTAAGTATTCATCCTCAGTAAAATTTGCACATCTGAAGACAGAAATCTCTCAATAGTTTGATCCGGTGTCTTCCAAGGATGCTATTAATATTGATTACAGGCTGAGCTACTACTACTCATTTCAGGGGGGGTTGAGTCGACCATTATGGATCGAGCTAGAAAACGATCAAGACTTGATGATGTGCGTTAGTCATTGCGGAAGCAAAAAAATCACTCAACTTCCAATTCGTGTTTTACAATGTCACACCTTAAATCAAAATTTCTGCCCTAGAACACGCCACACCACACTTGAGATTTCCCCTGAAGAAGCTTGATATACTTACTACTAGCTATGCGAACGGGCCAGCCTATGCCACAATATATATGTTATATTATTTAGGTATATGTCTAATATTATTATTACTTACTGTGCGTGGTACTCATCCTTCGTATTACAAGGATAATGTGGCTCTTTTTTGATGTCTGAAGGCCCTTTTGGATGGAAATAGAAATATGTTAGTTGATCTAAAATTATAATCCCAAGTCACTTGGTTTATGTTCTCGAATTATGCGTGTGGTTTACAGTTACATACAATACAACTAGTTTATATCCTGAAAACAATTAAATGTCTTATTTATTGTTTATTTGTTTCATACATTGATTGATAATGATGATGATGACGATGAGGATGATTTGCTATACACTCATCAAACATATATCAAATGGTTAGGAGATTAGACTTATGCTTGAGTGCTTAAGTTGTTTATGTAGGGATACAAAATCAATCTGTAGTTTTAGTGCAGTCTTTTTGGAGCAATAATAGCCTTTATATTGTAATGTTCTCCCTACTTTTGGGAATTTTATCTTTTTGATGATCCCTTCTCTTTTTATACATCTTTTTTTTTTCACAAAAAGAAAAAAAAAATACATAACGTAATAGGGGACAATTATTACTCTACTCAATCAAAATTATATCCAACACTTGTGTCTTTCCAACAAAAAAAAAGACACAATGATAACCAAACATATGTTAAGTCAATCAATCAGGAAAACATAACCCAATTGCGATTACAGACGGCGAAAATACAACACTATTAGCCGTACATATTTGACTATCACCTTTGTATTTAATGTAGGATATAATCCTTGAAATGGATAACAGTCGTTACGGGTCTTGGGCCGAATTGTTTAAAATTCATTGCACTGTTTTTGATGTCATCGATCATATTATCCCCTCTGAATCATCCTCTTCTTCCACATCCGAAACTGATTCTGCTTCTCCTCCAACTAATCAAAATCCAGCTTTATGGTCTCGACTAGATGCCATTGTCCTTCAATGGATATATGGCACGATCTCGGGTGAACTTCTTCAAATAGTTTTAACCCCTGGTCACACTGCTCAACAAACCTGGGAATGATTAAAAAGCCTTTTTCATGACAACGAGCACTCACGATCCGTCCAACTACAACAACATTTTTCCAACATTCGACTTGACAATTTTACCAATGTCTCTTCCTATTGCCAAGAACTCAAAAACACAGCTGATCAACTATCAAATGTAGGCGATAAAGTTAAGGAAGATCGACTGGTCTTACAATTAATCTCCAACTTAAACGACAGTTATCGTGCAATCGGTACTCTTCTGTCTTTTACCAAACCGCTACCTTCATTTTATGATGCTCGTTCTATGCTGATTTTAGAAGAACAACGTAACAAAACAAAGGCCGCACAATCGTCAGCAAACGCTGGTACCGTACTTACAGCATCATCCGCACCCAATAATATGCAATTGAACACTGGTAATAATCACAATCGCAACAACAACAACAACTATAGAGGCAGGGGTAATTTTCGTGGCTCCATCAACCGAGGGCGTGGTAGTTATGGCAGTGGCAGGGGTTGATCGAATTCTGGCAGAAACAATAACCAGGGCAACTATTTCAGCCCACAACAAAAGAATTGGGCTCATTCTGGGCCTTCTACTTATGGGTCATGGGTTTGGCAATCCCCCAATTGGGCTGCAAGCCCACCACCATGTCCTTACCCAACCACCTCTCAATGGCCCAAGCCTATGAATTCTCCATCTCAGACCGGTATATTGGATCCTCGACCCGATAGTGCTTATGCACAATCTGTTTGTTCTACACCAACTGCTACCAACATTGAAGCCGCTATGCACACTATGAGTCTAAATCCCCCCGATGAAAATTGGCACCTAGACCCTGGGGCGACTTCACATATGGCGGGTTCTCAAGGTAACCTCACGACTTATTATCCCTCAAATGTTAATAATCGTATTATTGTTGGTATTGGTCACGGCATTCCAATTAGTGGTTATGGACACTCATCCCTAAATATCAACCCAAACCGAACTCTCTTTTTATCCATTATATTACATGCTCCAAAATTAATTAAAAACCTTATCTCTGTCCGTAAACTTTCTGTTGATAATTGTGTATCTGTTGAATTTGACCCGTTTGGTTTTACTGTGAAGGAATTTCCGAAGGGAATCCACTTAATGCGGTGTAATAGCACTGACGAGCTATATCCTCTTAACCCTACTAAGCTGCAACAACTTCAACAACCTACTGCTTTTACTGTTTCTCTACATGATTTATGGCATCAACGCCTTGGTCATCCGGGTGTTAACGTTATTAAATCTTTAAATAATAAGAATTATGTTGCATGCAATTATAATAAAATCTCATTTTGTCAATCTTGTGTGTTCGGAAAACATGTACGATTACCCTTTTATTCCTCCACCAACTCTACATTTTCTCCCTTTGATATTATACATAGCGATCTTTGGACATCCCCAATTGTTAGTACTAACGGACACAGATATTATATTCTCTTTCTTGATGATTTCACAAATTTTCTTTGGACAATACCAATAAGTGACAAATCCGATGTGTTTAACATATTTCTTTCCTTCCAAAAACTAATTCAAACTCAATTTTCTCGACAAATAAAAGCATTCCAATGTGACAATGGTACCGAGTATAATAACTCCTCTTTTCACAACTTTTGTAATCAAAATGGTATGATGTTTCGTTTTTCATGTCCTTATACATCTTCTCAAAATGGTAAAGCGGAACGAAAAATTCGCGCAATTAATAACATCATGCGCACAATCATGACTCACTCTTCCGTTCCCCCGTCCTTTTGGCCACACGCACTCGAAATGGCTACTTACTTACTTAATATTCTACCCAGCAAGCTTCTACATAACTTTTCTCCTACTCAAATACTCTATCGACGTACACCGGAATATTCACATCTTCGTGTTTTTGGTTGTCTTTGTTATCCTCTCATTCCTGCCACCACAATAAACAAATTACAACCACGTTCAACACCCTGTGTCTTCTTAGGATATCCAAAAAATCATCGCGGTTACAAATGCTACGATCTTAAAAACAAAAGGTTTATCATCTCTCGACACGTTATCTTTAACGAACACCAATTTCCATTTTCTAACTCCGTCTCATCTACAATTCCCGACTATAAATTCCTACACGACAATATTCATCCCTCATTCCTATATAATTCACAATTTCCTGAATCCAAACCACCAAATAGATCAATATCATCTCCTTCAAATATCACTACTGCACCTGATACTTCTCCATCCAACCCACAACCATCCACAACTGACTTTAGCACCAATAACGGGCTGAATAGCCCATCTCCAGCCTCACCTACATCCATCGACCCACACTCCTCTAATATTAAATCTCCTAATGTTTCACAAAATCCTATGAATACACATCCTCCAACAAATTTAATTCCATCTCCTACTGTTACTTCGAATAATATTACTCAACCTATTCGTTCTATGACAACACGTTCTATGTCTGGGATATTCAAACCAAAAGCCCCATTTAATCTTTCGGCTTTTACATCCATTTCTCCCCTACCCTCTAATCTTAAAATAGCCTTAGCCGACCCTAATTGGCGCCGTGCCATGACTGATGAATACCAGGCTTTGTTGGATAATGAGACGTGGGAACTTGTTCCCCGCAAATCAAATATGCATGTTATTAGATCTATGTGGATTTTTCGTCACAAGACGAAATCCGATGGTAGTTTTGAGCGCTACAAAGCGCGTCTTGTAGGTGATGGATGGTCTCAACAATTAGGTATCGACTGTCACGAGACTTTTAGTCCAGTTGTTAAACCGGCCACCATTCGGACCGTCCTTAGCATTGCCATTTCTAAGTCTTGGCCTATACATCAATTGGACGTTAAAAATGCATTTTTACATGGTAATATAAATGAAACGGTTTATATGTATCAGCCTACAGGTTTTAGAGATCGAGATCGTCCAAATCACGTATGCTTGCTCAAACGCTCTCTTTATGGTTTGAAACAAGCACCGCGTGCATGGTACCAACGGTTTGCAGATTATGTATCTACTATTGGTTTCACACATAGCAGATGTGATCACTCATTAATAAATATATCATCATGGAAAAGACATCGCATACTTGTTATTATATGTCGATGATATCATTCTTGCCACATCTTCAGACACACTACGTGACAGCTTAATATCAAAGTTGGGTTGTGAATTTGCTATGAAGGATTTAGGTCCTTTGAGCTCTTTTCGTGGAATATCAGTTCATCGTAGCACTAACAGTTTATTTCTTGATCAAACGGCATATGCTCGCGACATTATTAAACGTGCAGGTATGGAGTCGTGCAACCCAGTGGCCACACCCGTTGACACACATGGAAAACAAAGTGCTACTATGGGAGACTTATATTCCGATCCCACTTACTATCGAAGTCTTGCAGGTGCCCTTCAATATCTTACCTTCACCCGACCTGACATCTCTTATGCCGTGAAACAAGTTTGCCTTCACATGCACGCCCCACATGATGATCACATGCTCGCGCTAAAGCGCATTATCAGATACATACAAGGCACACTCAGTCTCGGCCTCTTCATTTCCAAAACTTCATCACATGCACTAGTCTCTTATACAGATGCCGACTGGGCTGGTTGCCCTGACACGCGTCGTTCCACTTCCGGCTATTGTATATACTTGGGTGATAATCTCATTTCATGGTCTTCCAAAAGACAGCCAACCATTTCACGCTCAAGTGCTGAAGCCGAATATCGAGGAGTGGCAAATGTCGTCGCTGAATCATGTTGGATCAGTAACTTATTAATCGAGCTCACTTGCCCAAATATGAAAGCCACCATAGTATTCTGCGATAATGTTAGTGCCATTTATTTATCTAGCAATCCAGTTCAGCACCAAAGAACTAAGCATATCGAGCTCGACATCCACTTTGTCAGAGAAAAAGTCTCGCGGGGACAAGTGCGTGTTTTACACGTACCAACACGCTTTCAGATTGCGGATATATTCACTAAAGGGTTACCTCGACTACTCTTTAACGAATTTCGGTCCAGTCTTTGCATACGAAAACCGATAGCTTCGACTGCGGGGGAGTATTAGCCGTACATATTTGACTATCACCTTTGTATTTAATGTAGTATATCTTTGTATTTAATGTAGGATATATCTTCCCCTTATATCATGGGATTATGGTGAGATTTTTCACAGAAATCATAGATTTTCCACATGCTATCTTTGTATATTTACCCCATAATTGTGCAATAAGAATTCAAGTAAATTTATCAACACCTTTAAACACCAAATCTTAGGTCACCAGATTGATTGACTTATATGGAATGGAAGAATATGCAGGCTTTGTTTTGAATGTTTTAGTTGGTGTTCTTTTTCTTATTTAATTGTTATTTGTACTAGTATAAGTATGTTTTATTTTTTCTAAATACTTTCTAGTATAAGTATGTTTTATTTTTTCTAAATACTTTATTAACTCAGGTCTGATGATAAAGATCTAAAGTATGTGTAACTAATTAAAGTTTGGGAAAATGTCGATATGCCCCCATTTCTGCAAGTCTTTAACAAAATGTCATCAAAAAATCGAAATTGCAAGATATGCTCCCTGTCCACGCATCACGCATGATGCGTGCAAACCCGTGTGTGATGTGTGTTTTCAAGATATTCAGCTTGACATCCCTTTTTGCTCATAAACACGTACCGTGAGTGGTGCTTGGTGCATGGTATTTGGTGCATGGTGTTTGGTGCATGGTGCTTGTTGGGCAAGAACTTTGAATACACGATTTCAAAAAAAGATGGTGACTAAATCGGAGCTACGAGTCAAAAATTACATCCATTCAAAGTTCTGACATTTTGGCACCAAACACCAAGCACCACGCACCACGCACCGTCGGTGGTGCTTGGTGTGTGGTGCGAGGTTGCGGGAAAAATGGTTGTCTCGCTGAATATCTCGTAAACACGCATCACACACGGGCTTGAACGCATCATGCGTGGTGCGTGGATAGAGGGCATATCTTGCAATTTTGATTTTTTAGGGCTTATTGTTAAAGACTTCTGAAAATGGGGACATATTGACCAATTTCCCTTAAAGTTTGTACTCTTTCTATTGTTAATTATTTCTTGAAATGGATCTAAGCTAAGCCCAAACCTCATTCATCTATCAAGTCTAGCATTTTGATAACACTAAAATCACCCTCACTTTCAAGTAGTAACTCCCAATTAATCGAAATGATTGTTGATAAAACTAAAATCACCAACATATTCTAATGTCCTTAAGTGACAACATTAGAATAAAATTCATCATCACTATTCAAGCAGTGACCTTGATCTTTAGCCCATTGACAATATTGTTTCTTGCCTCCAAAATCATCCCAATTGTTAACCAATCTCAATATCAAGTGTAGCGCATGTTTTTTAGTTTCTGATATCACAAAATCTAATTCCTAAAATGAAAAAAGATTAGTCTATCATTTATCACAAAAAAAAAAAAAAAAAAAAAAAAAAAAAACCAAAGCCTTTAGAAACAACTTATGATCCACGAACATTATATATTTAACGATCAAACAGGAAAATATTGATATGAACTAATAACCTTAAAAATGCCTTCATTGTAAACACCAGGAGAGGTTTGTGGCCATCACTAAAAGCCCAAGTCCTGACAACTTTCATACCGAGTTTCGAAGCTTGTTGAAAAACATCACTAGCTTTACTTTTCGAAGATGGATCAGCAGCCATACACATTAACCAGTAAGCATTAAAGGCGTTAAAATACAACGGATTATCCACCAACCATGAAATTCTGTTCACTTGTGTCCACAAAACCGCCGTTAACGATGGATGGGTAGCTTACTATATCACAGTCTCCATTAACAACACCATTTTGCGACTTGTTTGAGGTATTGAAAATATCGAAACTAATCGATTTGTTGAGTATTGTTGCGTGTTTTTTTGGTGCTCTTAAATCGTCAGGTATTTATAGGAAATGGTTTGTCAAGAATTAGCCTAGATGAGACTTGAAGTATGTTGCTTATGCAACCTAAGTGTATGCCCATGCATGCTCCATACTTATTGTTACATGGCATACTAAAACACTTATATTTACCATAATTGAAAAAAGATAAGATTTTTAGCAAGTTTTTGATTAACTGTATATATGTTATATATGCTTTGACACTTTATTATGCATAAGTTGATTGATACTACCTAGAGCAAGTGGTATATGACTATATGGTGTCACTGAGTTTGTTAAGTTCACACGTCATCTCATACCTTACAGGATTTTGAGTTCTGTTAGTGTCAATTGTAAGAGATAAATGGTGATGTAATTACTTTGTGTGCCATTAGTTGGTTTAAAACTTTTTATCACAACTCACAACTAGTTAAGTTTCTTTGAATGAGTCATATCATTCTAAAGTAGGAGGTAAGCAAGTATGAGGTAAGCCACAGATGTTGCATGGATTCCATTTGCCTCATCATTTATAATTATGATGTCATGTAACAAAGAAACTTAACTTCAAGTAGATGAATAAAATTACTTAGGATTATTGGATAACTTCAGAGTCAAGCACACTTTCTTATATAATTGCAAAACATATCATTAAAACATTAGCCAAACTTGAGGATAAATCCATTAATTATACTTCTTTTGTTCTTCAAGATTCTCCAAAGACACACATGAGATACCGATTCTAGTAATAAACCAGCATTTTCATTCAACAACCAGAAACTACAAACTGTTAGTTTCTAACATGGTAATATACTAAAAAAAACATTCTTAATCTAACAAATCAGAAACTGCAGTTTTCTTAAACGCATCGACCTGAGCCAACTGTCCTGCCAACGCTCTATTCGGAAACACATTGTCAGCTTTCAACCTTTCTCTAAACCCATAAGCAGGAGCCTTAGCGTTTATATACGTTTGTAAAAGAGAATGGTATTGTTTCAACCTTGAGACATAACCGTCTTGTCTCATCCTATGAAACATCTTTTCAGCATTATGTATGTCTCCTTTTTTTGCATACTGATCCAGTATAGTCATATAAGTAATAAACAACGGTTTTGTCCTGTTCTGCTCTGAAGCCCTACGCAAGATCGAATCAGCTTTTTCAACCTCGCCCGCTTCAACATATAGTTTGACCAACGCATCCCAAGTCAAAGGCCCAATTTGGAAACCACTTTCCGCCATTCGTTTCACAAGATTCTTTCCCTTCGATACCATTTTATTTTTTGCATAAACATTTAGCATCACTGCATAATGCTTAGATGACTTTTTGAACTTGTTTGACTTTCGGTCAAACACTGCTTCAGCTTCTTCAACTTTATTTAGTTTTCCATAAGCTTCGATAGCATTAATGCATTCATCATAATGGGGATTCGACTTGCATACCTCCCAGACTCTGCTGACATCATCGACACTTCCAAGTGATGCGTAAAGTGTCAGCAAAACAGAACAGGCCCCACGGTTTTGTTTTAAATCACTCCCTTCCATTTCTTTTAATACCGCTTTTGCTTTTTCTCTGTGTCCTCCGTATATATAATGCTTAGCCAAAACCGCCTGTTGTCAAAAGCATTACTTTATTAGATTAATGCACTAAATTAGATCAAACTCCATTAGATTTTATAAACCATATTAGCCAAATAACTTTCTGACCAATCAAACTTCTAACCAACATTTTATCCCCATGGAAGAAGGCCAATTGCATTAAAAAGTTTTAATAGTTAACACAAGCATTAATTTGTGTAACCAACTTTAGAGCTATAATTCGAAGTTGCAAAGGTTCAAAAAAAAAAATGTTTTTTTTTTTTTTTGTTTGGTTGAGTAACTAGTAACTTGACACAAAAGTCAAAATGACCCCCATCGGAAAAATGTACACCAAAAAGACAAAATAAAAAAAGGTCATGAACCAATGCCAAAAAATCAAATGAAATTATATAATCCGAATAAGAACAATTTCAAAGATTGTTACAGTAGAAAGATAACTCCTTTAATCTTGGTGATAAAAAAGAATAAAAATTGGTTACCCAAAACAAAATTGGACCATACTCAAGTAACCCTAAACTTGCAATCAGCCATAGAAGGGAAAAAAATACTCAAAACTTCAAATATTTTAACTTAAGCTAATCATAAAGATAGATATAGATATTCTTTTGTTTCTCGAGTTATGAGGGTTTTATCTATAGAAAAAGATAAAAAAAAAAACTTTAGAACTTTACTTTAAAATTGTAATTGTTTGAGAGCTTTTCTCAAATACATTTAGAAGTTTAAGGATTATGGGGAAAAAACGGTGTGCTAACAAAAACATAGTAACAAACCAAGATTTTGGGATATATAAGTTGTCACCTGTGTCTTCAAATCCAGCTCTACGTCATCTGCCTTCATCGTCTCAATAATTTGTTCCATCCCGTCTATATCATTACTCTGGCCTTTGATGTCTATCAACAAATTATAAGTAAAACGTGTTGGTTTCACATTTTCTTTTTCCATTAACAACAACACATCAGCAACCTTTTTCATATTGTTTCTCTT
Source organism: Rutidosis leptorrhynchoides (assembly GCF_046630445.1). NCBI lineage: Eukaryota > Viridiplantae > Streptophyta > Magnoliopsida > Asterales > Asteraceae > Rutidosis > Rutidosis leptorrhynchoides. The sequence goes on from NC_092343.1 coordinate 4,026,891, forward strand.
ATACAAAAGAAGCAATTGATTGTAAGAAAAGCTCGTTATCGGTAATTTCAATTCCTTCATTTTGTTGAAAACTTGTTCAGATTTTGCTACATGATTGGACTGAACACAGTTGGCTAAAAGGGTTTGGTAGACCATCTCGGTTTTAAACGCCTCAGGGATCTTTCCGACGTAGTTTTCGGCAGCTTGTAAGCCACGTACTTTACCTAACAAATCGACACGAGCAGAATAATCCTTTTCATCAAATTCTAATTGCTTTCGTGACTCCAACCACTCTGACAACTGCAAGTTGAAGATAGTACATTAAATAATATAAAAATTTACTTTCACATGATCAAGGATGCTGATTATGTGTTTTTTATATTTATATAATAAAAGTTATAGAAATATATCATTACAAAATACCCATCTAGTCAACGTTATCAAATAGTAGATGGCAGTGTTGTAGAACTCGTCCAACTCGGCCAAGTTCTCGGCTTAGATCACGAGCTGAGTTCTCGCTGCCCAACTCAATCAATTTCTCGGTCAACAACCGAGTTACTTGGTCAGCGGCCGAGTTTTGCGGCTAACTCGGGAAGTTCTCGGTCAGCTCGGTAACTTGACAACTTGGTCAAAAACTCGGAAAATCGGTCACAAACTCGGCAAATTGGTCAAAGTCGATTAAAATTTATATTAGAGCATATATATCTCTATTAAAAACTAAAAAGTCAATGTAAGTCAAAATCCGAGTTCTCCCCGAGTTTCCGAGAGGTCCACTAAAATTTCCGACCGAGTTCTCCCCGAGTTCCGAGTTCTCCAAACCTGGTATATGGTGCAATTTCATATATTTAATCACTAATGAACTGGTAAAAAGTAACACAAATAGAAATGTTAGATGTCACTAATCATGTACTTTTAATAGATAAAACATCCTAAACGGGTAAGAAAATAAGGTTTTTCCTGTTCAAGCAGAGGGTTAGGAAAGTATTTTTACCCAGTGGCCTAAACTGGGTTATCTCGAGGCCGTTAAGGATATCAGGACCCGAACCACTAAGCTAATTTTGGATGGTATAGTGATTCACGTCAACCCAACCAACAAGTTTTGGCAAATACCAAGAAATTACCAATTTTGACCAGAACCGGTTTTCACATAGTACCAAATCGCTCAAACCGCCCATTTTGACACCAAACCAAATGAAAAAGTAAATTTCATGGATAAGGACCTCTAGAGATTATGAACTATATTAGCTTTTAACAGAGTAATACATCTTAAGTTGTTTGGCAATTAAAATGTATATCGATGAAAGTAGAAGAAACCTGCAAAGCTTTGTCAAACATCTTATATCTCCTAAATGTAATCATAGCTGAAGATACGTCTGCTCTGTTAACACTTTCTCCATTTTCAAAACACTTATCGAGGGCCTTTTGAACAGAAACTGTTGGCGAATCCATAATAACCTTATACAATACTGAAGAAGCCCGTCTTTGTTTACTGGTTTTTTCAGGTGCAGTATCATCATCATCTTCTTCATCTACAGAATGCTCAGGGTCAGAAAGGTCATTTTCATCTTCAACAATGTTTTCTTGAATCTCTTCAGTGCTAGAAGCTTCCAGCTCAGAAAAACCATCTTCTAAGTCATCAGATTCCTCATTACTGTTTTTCATGCCAGCCATTGAAGAATAATCGCGCTTTGAAGTGGCTTGAAAATGTGTTCCGAAATAATATCTTTTTAATAACAGGGGCCCACATGACGGCTCGATGAACCTAATTTTCTCCACTCGGCTAGTATCTATTATTTTGCGTTCGGTACAGGAAGCACGAATGGCGACAGCAGAAATTGTTTGTGACCTATATGATATGCGAAGTATTTATCAGTGCATTTAACAATAACATAAAAAGTTACATAGTGACATCAAACACCCAAGCATATCATCGTTCTTCGTAACCATTGGGCATGAAATATAATACAAAAACATATTTCAAGTCAAATCATATGAAATGTGCTACGCTGTCAAAGTCATACACATTATATAGAATAATATACAAGACATATTGCAAGTCAAATCATATAATATAGACATAAATGTATTGAAAGAAAAAACAAAAAAGCAAATCACTATATGGGTCATAAACAATTAAATAAAAGAATTAGTAACCCACTAAAAATAAGAAAGATAAGTTAAAGTTTCAATTTTAGTGACTGTACGGATAAATCTTTCCTACACCCTAATCACCCTTCGATTCACAATTATTTGTATCATTTTTTTAAAGTAAAGTAACGATTTTTCAGTTATATACTGAAACCCCATTATAACCCTTAAACGAATTGAATCAAAATCAATACTTGCTCAAGATCATTCATTTCTAAAATTTACAGATTTGGGTAATATAACATGGTAAAAAAGAGAGGAGGGATAACATGAAATGTTAATGTACATAAGAAAACATTAATTTACCTTAGAGAGATGGAAGACGTTCTTCGAATCGCCCACATGATGATTTCTTGAGTAATGAAAGCTGAGATCCCACAAACCCCCTTTTGCTGTTAAACCCTAAAAAGAAACCTATAGAATTAGTCATTAACAGTCCATAAAGTTTTATAAATTACAAAATTAGTCCTTAACTTTTGCATAAACTCTACTTTTTAACGGATGTAGAATTTGCTACAAAATCATAAGCCGAATTTTTCATGAAAATAATCTCCATGTTATATCTTATGTTTTTAACAAGAAAATATGCAAATAATGGTTTTATATATATTTTTAAAAATATGTATATATTTCACTTTTAAAATAACTCAAAATAAAGAAAAAGGTTGTTTACAAATAATTATTTTATTTTGTATAATGAATCATGCATGTAGTCTATATGTTTTGTGAAATTAATAATAAAGTACTGTCTACAAATAGTCCAAAAATGTTGATGTTTGATCTGTAGCTAATCACATACTATTATCATTTATCATAAGCCACATAAAAAAAAAGAAGAAAGATATGGTTGCGAGTGTAGTTCATGGATATAACCCAAGGAACAAGTGTGGGGTCACTTGTTATCCTTCTCTTAAAATGAGACAAACAAACAACATCACAATATATGGTTTTTACACCATCATCTTCATCTTCTTCCTCATTAAACAAACACAAATCTCATATTCATATTCATCTTCACAGGCTTATCAATGGCAGGTAGTCTTGCAACTGTGCAATATAATTTTAAGTTGCAAAATTCTGTCTCACTTCTACCGTCATCTCAATCCACTTTATGTGGCACCAAATTTACCACCTCAATCCAGGTGCACTTTACAATTCTACCCTCAATCATTACTAACTATTTGTAATCTCCAAAGTTGTCATGCATGATGCATTGCTAAATCAAGAAAAAGTTTAAAACTTTATGCCATTATATTATATTACAAGAATTTTGGTACTTAAAGTTGTTGCTTAATCATGATCAATCTTGAAGTCTTGAACTACAGAAGTACTAAATCAATAAAAACTGTATGCCAATTATATTGTATTACCAGAATGTTGGTACTTAAAGTTGTTGCAATCATGATCAATCTTGAAGTCTTGAACTACAGAAGTAATTACCTTTTAAATTTGACCTCAAAAGTCAAAGTAAATCCCTTTTTTAGTTTCAACATGATTTAATGTTGTAAAATGATACTCTGTTTGTATAATATGTTCTAATGAATTGTGTCAGTTTGTCATAATCTAGGATTAAGGTGAATTTTGTTGTTCAATATTGGTTTAATAAAACTATTTAGAATAATACGCCTTTTGTGAAATGTTGTTGAAAATGTTGAACTTTATGATTATGATGAGTACAACTGATAGATAAAGATTGGTGATAACCTGGCATCTTTTGAGAAAATGTTTATTAATATGAAATTCTAATTTGTAAGGAACTGAGTTTGACTTTAAAAGTCAAAGTATTTTCTAAATTGTAAGGTACTGAGTTTGACTTAAAAAGTCAAAGTATGCTTTATTTAGGAACTGAATGTTGTGTGTTCTTTCAGTATAAGAGAAAAGTATGTCAACCAAAAGGAGCTTTGAATGTGGTGGCATCAAGTGCCAAAAAAATTCTAGTAATGGGAGGCACACGTTTCATTGGAATCTTTCTTTCCAGATTACTTGTTGAAGAGGGCCATCAGGTTAATTTGCATTTTCATATCCTATACTTTTATGATTTATGATGTCATAAATATAATTTATGAACTTTGTTAATCATGTGTATGTCTGCAGGTTACTCTGTTCACTAGAGGTAAGGCGCCCATTACACAAATATTGCCTGGTGAATCAGAGGATGCTTACAATTCTTTTAAATCCAAGGTCTGTTACACACTGTAACGTGAATTTGTATATAAAAAACTTGTGTTTTTCAGTAGTTACAATATTATGATATAATAATGTCATTCATGTTATAGATATTACACTTAAAAGGTGATAGGAAGGACTATGATTTTGTGAAGACTAGTCTTGCTGCTGAAGGCTTCGATGTTGTCTATGATATAAATGGTGTGTAGTCATGAAAAAAGTTATAAGCTTTACATATAAATCTTTATAAACATTTAGGAATATTGGTTCATGATTAAAAAGTTTATTTTTTTCATCAGGACGTGAGGCGGAAGAGGTGGAGCCTATACTGGATGCATTGCCAAATCTTGAACAGTAAGTTATCAATAAGCTCTTTGCAAATCACATAAGAATGATCCAGTTATAATTGGAGCTAACTTTGTTTTTATATTTGTTACTAATTACTAATTTAATCAACTAATTATAGGTACATATACTGCTCTTCAGCTGGTGTTTACCTTAAATCTGATCTTTTGCCACATTGTGAGGTCAGTTCATCAACATATCTCTATTAGAATCGTGTTAACTTATCTTTTTGCCCGTTTAAGAGGTGTCAACTTAGACCCATTTTCAAGAAGAAGAAAAAAACAGAAAGGTGTTTGCTGATCAGTCTGACCCATTACACAACCTGTCCACGCATCTATTTTGCCACCAATATCTCGTAATCCATATCGTCATTACAAGTTGATGCTACTTAAATTGGTACACAAGATAACTTTTGCTGAATAATATGCGTCATAATAATTTTCATGGTACTAATAAGTACGACATATATTTTTGTTTTTTATTTTAAATTTTGGATTTGTGATTACATTGATGATAGACTGATGCGGTTGATCCTAAAAGTCGACACAAGGGTAAACTTGAAACCGAGGCGTTATTGGAGTCAAAGGGTGTTAACTACACATCTATTAGACCAGTTTATATCTATGGCCCGTTGAACTACAACCCTGTTGAAGAATGGTTTTTCCATAGACTGAAAGCAGGAAGACCAATTCCAATTCCTAACTCTGGTTTACAAGTAACTCAACTTGGTCATGTAAAGGTTAGTTAGTAGTTAAAGTTCATCTTTCTCATAACAATTTGAGTAAACAATTCTTAAAAAGTCAACATTGGCCGAAAGCAGGATTTGGCGACAGCTTTTATAAAGGTTTTACGGAACGAAAAAGCAGCCAAGCAAGTGTACAACATATCAGGAGATAGATATGTTACCTTTGATGGACTAGCAAGAGCTTGTGCTAAGGTAATTAATTTCCTAAAATTTTCAAAATTTTGATTTAGCTCCAATTTTATAAAACGAAACTACAATCTAATCTTGCAGGCTGGTGGATTCCCTGAACCGGAAATCATTCACTATAATCCTAAGGAATTTGATTTTGGGAAAAAGAAAGCGTTCCCATTCCGGGACCAGGTAAATACTACTCCCCCATCCCAAAATAATTGTTTCATTTGACTTTTAAAAGTCAATTTTACACAGTTTGACTTTCAATATTTTGGTTTTTCTTCTATAATATTTGATGAAATTTGTATGAAAGTAGGTTTTAAACATGTTTTCATTCGTATAATTCATCAGATATTATATAACACAAACACATTATTAAAGTCAAAGTCGAAAAGGAAAGACTCAAAAGTCAAACCGAGACAGTTATTTTGAGACGGTGGGATTAGTTTTTAAGACTGTGGTAGTTGCTCAACCCATTTGACCCGCTCATTTTGCCACCTCTAACTTAATGTGTTGTCATATTTGAAAAACTCTGTAATGCAGCATTTCTTTGCTTCGGTTGAGAAAGCAAAGGCGGAGCTTGGAATCATCCCTGAATACGGCTTAGTTGAAGGATTGACAGACTCATACAATCTGGATTTCGGTCGAGGAACATTTAGGAAAGAAGCTGATTTCACAACAGATGACATTATTCTTGGAAAGAGCCTTGTTTTGAGCTGATTTTACCATTTTTCTTCCCTATCTAATCAAGATTACAGAGCAATGATTACTGTATTTGTATAACAAAGTCCAGTTTGTTAATTCATTTGAGATAATAGCTTTGATGTTGTTAATTTATAATGTACTTTTGTAAAAGTGTTTACTATTTTGAATATCAAGTAAACTATCAAATATTTTCATATTGTTATTCATTAATATATCTTAGTTTCCAACTTGAGGTTTGCAAAACCATCTTGAAAAAAACCTTGATTTACTAATAGTTAAAGAATAAGAAATCTAACAACCGTACATTATATTTTATTTAATTAATTCAACTTATAATAAGAGAAGGTACTACTCCGGTTTTTCCTTTTTCTTCCGATGATGCTCCGGTTCCTCATCCGATCTCATACTCCGATCGTGCTTCGGGAACGGTCGTTTAAATCGCAGTTGTTATGGTTCTATCTTTCAAAATCTGCTCATAATCTATTCTTAATTAGCCGTTGTTATATACTAATTAGCTGTTGTTATATATTGAGTTTCTATCAATTGGTTCCATTGTCAGCCTACCCTAATCTCAACCATGGTGATATATAAACAACAAGTGATATCTCAAATTGATGCTCAGGATGAAAAATTGGAGCTCCTATCAAACCAGCTATCAAATCTAAAGGAAATGCTCATCGATTTGCTAAAAACCATCGAAACCGTGATAACTAATTGACTTCGGAAACAGAGCACGCCATCACCACCAGGTTTCAACTCTCCTCATCCACCACCACAACCACCACGATTATCTGTTCGGATCCACTTTCAGCACCACACACGCACACGAAGCCTTGGAATCCTTGTTTGATGAAGGAGATTTAGAGGAATATATAGAAAAATTCGAATCACTTCATGCCCTGATTCCTGATTGTTATGAAGATAAAGCAATTGGGATGATTTTGAAGGGATTGCAAAATGTTGTTAAAGATTGGGTACGAATATTGAATCTGACATCTTGTAATCAACCTATTGATGTTGCTCGTCATGTCGCCATGACCACTGGACGCTTGTAAACCTATCAGTCGGGCCAATCCTCCAGGCCCAATTACACTACCAACCTTGGCTCAGGTGAGTATTCTTTAAATACTGAATTGAGACCCAATTTTTGTAGAGAACGGTCAGGCCCATTTGTTTCTCAAAACTTACAATTTCCTACTAAACCCATGTTGCAAACAAGCACATTCCCTAATAAGGGCCACATCGCTGCTCTATCACCTGCTGCTATTAATTTAAATCCTATCAATTACACTGAACGTCCTGAGATCAGATTTATTGAACCTGAAAATGATGAGATCATTAAAGGTGAATGTAAAGCTTTAGAATTTTATGGTCTTTCCTATGATTTAACACCAAACATTAAAAGCATTAAAATGCTGGGAGAATTACACGGACTACCGGCTCTAATTCTTATCGACAATTGCGTGTCTCGCAATGTCATATCAACTAAATTAGCCTCTGCCTTAGTGTACGTGTATGATTTAGGAATCTTAGTTTTCTTACATAAAATTATTTAGTTGGGTCCACTTAAAGATGGCATTTTTAATGGGAAGATTCAACAAATTCGTTTCTGGGACCTTGGTATTGCGAAACCACATAGGTTTATGATGTGTCAAAAGTGTGTGCAATAGCTTTATCTTTTCTTTCAACTTTTAAATTTATAATATCTTAATTTACGTTTTACTTTTAACACCCTAACAAGCAACAAAACCCGATCAGATGTAATATAGTATTTAGTAAGTTAAGGTTCATCCCAATAGAATGGGTGAATTCAAAGATATAAGTTTCAGTTTGAGATTTGATTGCGTTGATTAACAAAAATATAAGAAGTAAATAACTTGCAAGTAAACAAAATAAAAGGAATAAACAATATTAAACGAAACACGTGCTTGAATGTTTCACACCTTGTTCACAATTGCATCTATTTTAAGACTATGATTTACTCAGATTGATGATGACCTAAGAATATCTAATCCAAGACTACTTGATCAGGTTAATTCTAGAATAGATGTCTAGATTTATTGCATGCTTAAGACCTGATAGATAGTTCAATATGATTAATCAAACCCTGATTACAGTTACTAGCTATAACCATCACCATTATAATATTTTGATTTATTGTTGTATTAAAGTTTACATAGTTCAATCCTAGTGATGTTCTAGTTAAAACTTAGTATTGATTATTCTGTTAAAACCAAATTATTTAAACAGTGGTAATTTAATCAGACTCAAGATATAACAGTTAATCTAGAAATTCTATCGACTTAATATTTCTATATTAAATGGATGAAGCCGGCGGTTTGGACAACGAAGCCGGCGGCTTTGTTGACTGTTTCGAATATTTTTTCAGGAAACTGTTTTAATTCATGTGAGTTTAATTCGTAATAAATAAGCCTTAAAGCTATTTATACCATGCTAAGTCATGCTTAAACAAAAATAATATTATGATAAAATTTCAAAACGTTTAAAAAGAACATTAAAATGAGTAAAATAACATTTTCGTTATCAAGACGACCTCGATTGGCAAGATACCTTCAGGGAGTCTTGTTCGTTGTTCTCTTTTAGGGTGATCTTAGGTATTTCAGCACAATCATAAATCGAAAATTATGCGCCGCCAAATGTTACCCCATTTGACAGCGCATATTAATGAGTTAAAATTTGTATTTAGTGAAGTGATATTAGTTTCAAATTTATATGCGTTATACATAATTACATGTAAAAAAAAAATAATAATCCTTAGAACTATTTATACCATGCCAAATTCATGTTTTAACAAAAATAATAATATAATAGAAATTCAAAACATTTAAAAAGAACATTAAAATAAATAAAAGATAATTTTCGTCATCTAGGCGAACTCTAATGGCAAGACACCTTCAGGGAGTCTTGCTCCCTGTTCTCTTTTAGGGCGATCTTAAGAATTTCAGCACAATCTGAAACCAAAAATTATGCGCCTCCAAATGATACTACATTTGGCGGCGCATATTAATGAGTTAAAATTTGTACTTAGTGAAGTGATATAAGTTTCAAAATTATATGCGTTATACATAATTATAATGTGAAAAGAAATAATAGGCCTTAAAACTATTTATACAATGCTAAGTCATACTTTAATAAATATATGATAGAAATTTAAAACGTTTAAAAAGAACATTAAAATAAATAAAATATCATTTTCGTCATCTTGACGAACTCTAATGACAAGACACCTCTAGGGAGTCTGGCTCCGTGTTCTCTTTTAGGGTGATCTTAGAAATTTCAGCATAATCTGAAACTGAAAATTATGCGCCGCCAAATGATACTACATTTGGCGGCGCATATTAATGAGTTAAAATTTGTACTTAGTGAAGTGATATTAGTTTCAAAATTATATGCGTTATACATAATTACAATGTGAGACAAATAATAGGCCTTAAAACTATTTATATAATGATAAGTAATGCTTAACAAAAATAATAATATGATAGAAATTCAAAATGTTTAAAAAGAACATTAAAATGAATAAAATATCATTTTCGTCATCTTGTTTAACTATAATGGCAAGACACCTTCATTAAGTCTTGCTCCTCGTTCTCTCTTTTAGGTTGATCTTAGAAATTTCAGCACAATTTGAAACTGAAAATTATGCGCCGCCAAATGATACTACATTTGGCGGCGCATATTAATTAGTTAAAATTTGTACTTAGTGAAATGATATTAATTTCAGAATTATATGCGCTATACACAATTACAATGTGAGAGAAATAACAGGCCTTAAAAAACTATTTATACAATGCTAAGTCATGCTTTAACAAAATAATAATATAATAGAAAATTCAAAATGTTTAAAAAGAACTTTAAAATGAATAAAATATCATTTTCGTCATCTTTACGAACTTTAATGACAAGACACCTTCACGGAGTCTTGCTCACTGTTCTCTTTTACGGTGATCTTAGGAATTTCAGCACAATTTGAAACCGAAAATTATGCGCCGCCAAATGATACTACATTTGGCGGCGCATATTAATTAGTTAAAATTTGTACTTAGTAAAGCGATATGAGTTTCAAAATTATATGCATTATACATAATTACAATGTGAGAGAAATAATTGGCATTTAAACTATTTATACCATGCTAAAGTCATGCTTTAACAAAAATAATAATATGATGGAAATTCAAAATGTTTAAAAAGAGCATTAAATTGAATAAATATCATTTTCGTCATCTTGACGAACTATAATAGCAAGACACCTTCATGGAGTCTTGCTCCTTGTTCTCTTTGTAACGACCCCAAAACCATTTAACCAAAATCGACGCATCTTTTTTTTTTAAAGGCCTGACTACTATTTCAGGTATAAGGCGTGGCGCGGCCAGACATGGCACGGCGCTGCCCACAACTGAAACAGATGGTCAGCAAGAGTCAAACTTCTTTTTCCAAAATACACTAGGACGCGCGGCGCAGTTATACTTTCTGCGGCGCGGCTTATAACCTTACCTGACGCTGACTTCAAGTTAAATTAAAATCCCACCTTTAAACAATACAAGTTTTACTTAAATACGCAATGTCATATCAACACATTAAACATTTTATCGCAACCCTTGGTACACGAATGACCCATTATACAAAATACGGGTTAATACTCAAAAACCCAACTCGATACCAAGAGCATAATCCCGGGGATTTACCAAGTCCCCAATCCACGACCGGATAGTCCAAAAGCTAATCCTCCAAGCTTAAGCAACACCTATTAACCCTGATGTAGCAACTAGGTAACTCCGCATCAACGATACCTATAAAAAGGTAAACAACGAGAGGGTAAGCAAAACGCTTAGTGAATGCAACAATTATACATATACATATATAATATACTTATTTGCAAACACTACTTACTCACATACCGCATACATGCTAGAAATTTAATTAGTATACAATCTCAAAGTACAAGCTAATTCCTCTACACGTCAGGAGCTAGCATAATTAAAAGCATGTAATATAAATAATGCTCACGAACTCTACACACACACACCATATGGTTAACCATACTCGCGTCATGATGCTACCGGCTCCGTAGTTCACACCATACGCATTTGTCATGATGCTACCGGCTCCGTGGTTCACATCATAACTTGAGTCATACTCACGCAAAGGCGCTACCGGCTCCGTGGTCAACACCTTAACACCTCGTGCCATAGTGCTACCGGCTCCGTGGTTCACACTACAACACACGTACCATGATGCTACTGACTCCGTGGTTCACATCATAGTATAATCGCACATGCTATGGCACTACCGGCTCCTTGGTTCATACCATAGCACACAAATAAATACACTATATACATACACGTATAATTATTCCACTCACCTTGGAATGCCCGCACAAGTCATGTGTAACATGATCTCCGTCCTCAAATCCGAGCAAGTAACCACCTATATCACACATAGGTACAATATACACATAAATATACATTCTCTAAAAGAGAATCCAACACAATCATCCCTTAGCTGAGGGATCACACCTTGCTCGCCATAAACCCTCCCATTTAACACCTAATGGACACAAACCAATTATCACTTTGGGTGGTAATTCAAACCCACTCTACAAAGTACAATTTAACCCAAATTATACTTTACACCAATTAGACCAACCTAGGTCCTGACACTAGATTAATACTTAAGTAGTGATCATTTCGACCCGTCATTTACACTAAAACCACAACACGTGCAATATTGACCCATATTGCTTTTGACCACCTTTGACTTTGTTAAAGTATCATTTTGACTCAAAATCACTTCTCATGTGTGATTACTTCCAAAAATGCCATTTAACACTTAACACAAGTGTTTAAACATCCATTTGACCAAAACTAGTATCATCATCAGCTTTAACACAATTCAATTTACCCATTTTGACACAAGTCACAAAAACGCCCATAATTACTAACAGTTAGTGATTATATTTCCAAAACACCAATTAACACCTAAACCAAGTATTTACATACTTGATTCACCAAAACTTGACTTAAAACTTAGTTTGACACCAATTCAAAGTCAACACCCATTTTGACCAATACTTGTTCCTAAGAACATCAAAACACTAACACACTAACAACCTAGAGATTTAACACCCAAACCATGACAAATACTTCTAAATTTGTCATCTAACCCTAAACCCACAATAATCGGGTTCACTTACAATTAAAATACACAAAACCCCCAAATTTCACAAGAAATGGGGTTTATAACCCTAACTAGCATAAACCCTAACCCCAATCAAAATCAAAGTAAATAAAACCGGAGTTAAGACTTACCACCACTACCCAAACGTAGCTAAGAGCAAGAGAAACAACTTTAATTCTTGCGCTTTCACCCGATTCGAGCTTCTTCTTCCTCAATTGAGCTCTCCCTCTCTCTAAAAATGGGTTTCTCTCACTAGGATAGGATGAGAGAGTTTTGTGGATGAGAAAGGAGATAAAATGCGAATAAGAATCTGCTCCCCACTCTTTATCCCGTCCCCATGTAAATTGACCAAAATGCCCTTCATTTAAAATAAAAACAAGGAACTTCCACAAAGTAGGAGCTGCGACGCGGCCCCATAGAGGCGCGGCGCGCCTTATAGTGTAAAACTGATACATCAGCTTCTTTCAGGGATTGGAATTGTTTGAGTCTGATTCTGATGCAATTTTTGAAAATGCATAAGTATAGGTAGACTTTTTTTGACACTTTCTAAGAACATTTTCCGGTGGCACTTTCTGATGTATAAAATTCAGGGTCCTACACTGTTTTAAGGTGATTTTAGGAATTTCAGCACAATCTGAAACGGAAAATTATGCGCCGCCAAATAATACTACATTTGGCGGTGCATATTAATTAGTTAAAATTTGTACTTAGTGAAGTGATATTAGTTTCAAAATTATATGCGTTATACATACTTACAATGTGAAAGAAATAATAGGCCTTAAAACTATTTATACAATGCTAAGTCATGTTTTAACAAAAATAATAATATGATAGAAATTCAAAATGTTTAAAAAGAACATTAAAATGAATAAAATATCATTTTCGCCATCTTGACGAACTCTAATGGCAAGATACCTTCACGGAGTCTTGCTTTTTGTTTTCTTTTAGGGTGATCTTAGGAATTTCAGCACAATCTGAAACCGAAAATTATGCGCCTTAAAATGATACTACATTTGGCGGCGCATATTAATGAGTTTATATTTGTACTTAGTGAAGCGATATGAGTTTCAAAATTATATGCATTATACAAAATTACAATATGGGAAATAATAGGCCTTATAACTATTTATACCATGTTAAAGTCATGCTTTAATAAAAATAATAATATGATAGAAATTATAATAACCCTCACTTTTCAACTTCTGAAATTACTGAAATGACCCTAGGGTTACTGCCTGACTATACGTATTAATTATTTAAGGGTTGTTATATACACAATCGATTTAACGTTGACCAAATAATAAAGTTTTAGTCGACACTCACTGCTAATTAAAATTTATGCATTTCTGTAATATTATAACTATTAATCTATAAGTAATAAATAAAAAGTGACATTTATATAAATAATAAAACAATTGAGAACTAAATAAACAATAAATACAAGTCATGAATTAGTAAAAAGAAAATAATACTTATCATGTAGTAAATAATAATAATAATAATAATAATAATAATAATAATAATAATAATAATAATAATAATAATAATAATAATAATAATAATGAGACTAAAGAATCTTAAACAAATACATCCTTATGTTGACTAAAAATAAAATATCTATAAAAAAGAAGAAGTATAAACTAGTACCACCTATTGTTGACTAAAAGAATTATAAAATAAAATAAAATCATAAATTAGAACATCCTTATGTTGACTAACATTCTAATACTTACACTATATAAACACCCATAGACTCCTAGTTTCTCATTCACAAATCACACTAAAATCCACTCTCTAAAAACTTGAAGAACTTTTGAGGTAATATTTCCTTTTCATTTTCTTATTTATTTTTATTCATTTTATTTATTTCTTGTATTTTTTTATTTTTTATTTTAAATTATTAATAAATATTCACATTAGTAGTATTTGTTTGGAAATTATTTAGAACAATAGTAGTACTTATAAAAATAATTATGATAAGTTTTGGAATATTATTTGTAATTAATTACGAATTAAGTACTAATTAAACACGAAAACGATATTAAATTCGTAATAAAATATTAAATAGTAATAAAAATAATTATAATTTTTTTTTTGAGATTATTATACTTTTATAAACAAGCAAAAATTATAAAAATTAAATAAATGGGTCGATAGTATTTAAATAGAATTTACTTTTGCATTATTCTAAACCGAGAGAAATAATAAAGAAAACACAAAATAAATACAAAAGTGTATTAAATCTATTTTTATAAATTTTTTATATGATTAGTAGCATCACTAGATACTGTAAAAAATATAAACATTAATTTTAAATTGTTTTTCCTATTTATTTAATTATAGGCCGATTAGAATGATTAAATAATTAGAAACATTATATAAATAATATTTCGGTATAAAACTTGATTTAATAATTTTTATAACATTTTTACAGAATATAGAACCTGTAAAAAATATAAAATTATTTATTTAGGTCGATTTGATATTTATTACCTAATTAATTTTGATTTAATCTAAACCGAGAACATATGCAAAGAAAAATGGAAATAAATACAAAAACTTGGAAAAATTATTTTTGTAAATGTTTCTACTGATTCATATGCCTAACTATAGTTAAAAAAAATTATGAACATAATTTTTAGGTGACTAATGGAATTAATCAACAAATTAAATCTTACATGTATATAATTCGGCTAAACTAATTAAATACATATAAATACATTAATATTATATCGTTACTATTATTATAAAACATCAAAATAATACTTATAATAACTAATTAATTTGAAATGTCCCGTTCTTATTGATTAAAAACGTTCCATATTAATTGATTTCGTTGCGAGGTTTTGACCTCTATATGAGACGTTTTTCAAAGACTGCATTCATTTTTAAACAAACCATAACCTTTATTTCATCAATAAAGGTTTAAAAAGCTTTATGTAGATTATCAAATAATGATAATCTAAAATATCCTGTTTACACACGACCATTACATAATGGTTTACAATACAAATATGTTACAACAAAATAAGTTTCTTGAATGCAGTTTTTACACAATATCATACAAGCATGGACTCCAAATCTCGTCCTTATTTAAGTATGCGACAGCGGAAGCTCTTAATAATCACCTGAGAATAAACATGCTTAAAACATCAATAAAAATGTTGGTGAGTTATAGGTTTAACCTATATATTATCAAATCATAATAATAGACCACAAGATTTCATATTTCAATATACATCAAATACATAGAGATAAAAATCATTCATATGGTGAACACCTGGTAACCGACATTAACAAGATGCATATATAAGAATATCCCCATCATTCCGGGACACCCTTCGGATATGATATAAATTTCGAAGTACTAAAGCATCCGGTACTTTGGATGGGGTTTGTTAGGCCCAATAGATCTATCTTTAGGATTCGCGTCAATTAGGGTGTCTGTTCCCTAATTCTTAGATTACCAGACTTAATAAAAAAGGGCATATTCGATTTCGATAATTCAACCATAGAATGTAGTTTCACGTACTTGTGTCTATTTTGTAAATCATTTATAAAACCTGCATGTATTCTCATCCCAAAAATATTAGATTTTAAAAGTGGGACTATAACTCACTTTCACAGATTTTTACTTCGTCGGGAAGTAAGACTTGGCCACTGGTTGATTCACGAACCTATAACAATATATACATATATATCAAAGTATGTTCAAAATATATTTACAACACTTTTAATATATTTTGATGTTTTAAGTTTATTAAGTCAGCTGTCCTCGTTAGTAACCTACAACTAGTTGTCCACAGTTAGATGTACAGAAATAAATCGATAAATATTATCTTGAATCAATCCACGACCCAGTGTATACGTATCTCAGTATTAATCACAACTCAAACTATATATATTTTGGAATCAACCTCAACCCTGTATAGCTAACTCCAACATTCACATATAGAGTGTCTATGGTTGTTCCGAAATATATATAGATGTGTCGACATGATAGGTCGAAACATTGTATACGTGTCTATGGTATCTCAAGATTACATAATATACAATACAAGTTGATTAAGTTATGGTTGGAATAGATTTGTTACCAATTTTCACGTAGCTAAAATGAGAAAAATTATCCAATCTTGTTTTACCCATAACTTCTTCATTTTAAATCCGTTTTGAGTGAATCAAATTGCTATGGTTTCATATTGAACTCTATTTTATGAATCTAAACAGAAAAAGTATAGGTTTATAGTCGGAAAAAATAAGTTACAAGTCGTTTTTGTAAAGGTAGTCATTTCAGTCGAAAGAACGACGTCTAGATGACCATTTTAGAAAACATACTTCCACTTTGAGTTTAACCATAATTTTTGGATATAGTTTCATGTTCATAATAAAAATCATTTTCTCAGAATAACAACTTTTAAATCAAAGTTTATCATAGTTTTTAATTAACTAACCCAAAACAGCCCGCGGTGTTACTACGACGGCGTAAATCCGATTTTACGGTGTTTTTCGTGTTTCCAGGTTTTAAATCATTAAGTTAGCATATCATATAGATATAGAACATGTGTTTAGTTGATTTTAAAAGTCAAGTTAGAAGGATTAACTTTTGTTTGCGAACAATTTTAGAATTAACTAAACTATGTTCTAGTGATTACAAGTTTAAACCTTCGAATAAGATAGCTTTATATGTATGAATTGAATGATGTTATGAACATCATTACTACCTTAAGTTCCTTGGATAAACCTACTGGAAAAGAGAAAAATGGATCTAGCTTCAACGGATCCTTGAATGGCTCGAAGTTCTTGAAGCAGAATCATGACACGAAAACAAGTTCAAGTAAGATCATCACTTGAAATAAGATTGTTATAGTTATAGAAATTGAACCAAAGTTTGAATATGATTATTACCTTGTATTAGAATGATAACCTACTGTAAGAAACAAAGATTTCTTGAGGTCGGATGATCACCTTACAAGATTGGAAGTGAGCTAGCAAACTTGAAAGTATTCTTGATTTTATGTAACTAGAACTTGTAGAATTTATGAAGAACACTTAGAACTTGAAGATAGAACTTGAGAGAGATCAATTAGATAAAGAAAATTGAAGAATGAAAGTGTTTGTAGGTGTTTTTGGTCGTTGGTGTATGGATTAGATATAAAGGATATGTAATTTTTGTTTTCATGTAAATAAGTCATGAATGATTACTCATATTTTTGTAATTTTATGAGATATTTCATGCTAGTTGCCAAATGATGGTTCCCACATGTGTTAGGTGACTCACATGGGCTGCTAAGAGCTAATCATTGGAGTGTATATACCAATAGTACATACATCTAAAAGCTGTGTATTGTACGAGTACGAATACGGGTGCATACGAGTAGAATTGTTGATGAAACTGAACGAGGATGTAATTGTAAGCATTTTTGTTAAGTAGAAGTATTTTGATAAGTGTATTGAAGTCTTTCAAAAGTGTATAAATACATATTAAAACACTACATGTATATACGTTTTAACTGAGTCGTTAAGTCATCGTTAGTCGTTACATGTAAGTGTTGTTTTGAAACCTTTAGGTTAACGATCTTGTTAAATGTTGTTAACCCAATGTTTATAATATCAAATGAGATTTTAAATTATTATATTATCATGATATTATCATGTATGAATATCTCTTAATATGATATATATACATTAAATGTCTTTACAACGATAATCGTTACATATATGTCTCGTTTAAAAATCATTAAGTTAGTAGTCTTGTTTTTACATATGTAGTTCATTGTTAATATACTTAATGATATGTTTACTTATCATAGTATCATGTTAACTATATATATATATATATATATCCATATATATGTCATCATATAGTTTTTACAAGTTTTAACGTTCGTGAATCACCGGTCAACTTGGGTGGTCAATTGTCTATATGAAACATATTTCAATTAATCAAGTCTTAACAAGTTTGATTGCTTAACATGTTGGAAACATTTAATCATGTAAATATCAATCTCAATTAATATATATAAACATGGAAAAGTTCGGGTCACTACATAATTCCTTTCCCTATTATACTAAAGAATTAAAAAAATTAAAAATCAATAATAAAGAATAATACTTATAACTTAAATTAATAATGATAACATACACGATAATGTGAAATTACTCGAACGTCAATGCTACTTATGGCCTAGGGTGATCCTTGGTACCATTATGGGACGCTTGTGGATCTCGAATGCCAAACTTAGATTTTGGTCAAGAAATCCTGGGCCAACCGGTAACAATAGATCATTCAAGTGACTCGGCGGTGGCATAGATGTTTGGGTATGGTGCACAATATCTAACCCGACTATAGTGATCATACACTCACTAAGTGAACAACACTTGGTCACTTGCACACTTAATAAGTGGTGGACTTATTAAGAGCAACTCACTAGTGTTCAACACTAACTTGCTAAAAATGGAAACTTACTAAGAATGAGAACTTAGTAAAACAAACTGCACTTAAACACTTGCATACTTAACTTGAACTTGGGCAAACACTTAACTACTCTTAAATGTCATTAGGTTGACTTTCTGCTCGCATTCATCCAACTCTTCTATTCCGAGGAATAACAACTCTTCTACTACTTACTAAAGTGAACTCATAGCCCCACTCTTTATTGCTAGCAATTTATTTTAACTTACTGGAGTGAGACACATGCTACTTTTACTATTTACAATTTAGACACAAGTACCAACTGTTAAACTATGCTATACCTGGCTATGTCTTGCAAAGTCCCTACAGTGATATTTTTAATTGCTCATTAAATGCATTCTTAATTATTAGGAGTAGGCCTATCGGGAGTAACGTCCCCGATACATTTGACTAAGTCTTTGTATTACTTAATAATGAAATTAAACCGACAAGGACAGAACAACTTGTCATTGGGGCAAACTTAAACGTTTAGTCTAAATATCACGAACTGGCATAACTTTTTGATCTGCGAGATCAACTTTATAAACAAAAATCTTGTGGTCTAAAACAACGGTCAAACATATTTGTTAAACATATGATTTCACTCAACCATTTTTGGTTGACATTTTAGCATGTTTTGTCTCAGGTGCTGATTGATCAAGTTTACTTACCTACTGCTTATGTGATGCTACTTGGACTTAGGATCAAGAACTATCGCATTTATTATTCTTGCATTTGAAACATTTACTTTATTGAAATTCCAATTCTTGTAACGACATTCTATTTTCCGCTGCGTACTCAATAAAGTTTATTTTTATCATATAGTATCGTTCTCGTATTATAATATGTTGGTTTATTTGATATTAAGTCACATTTCACCCAGACCCTATCTGGGGGTGTGATAGATTGGTATCAGAGCATAACCAGGCTGTTATAGAGAACCAGGATTGCATTTTTATGTGTGCCTTACTTGCTAGCTAGGGAGCCTTAGCAATCTAGGAAACTATAACCTTTCCTGCCTTAGATTTAAAGCACTTAGGATTGCCTTATAATCTTAACAACTTTGCTTTAATAATCTTGGCTTAAAATTCTAATCAAAGACTCTTTCCTAATATTAGGATGTCAAGCTTTAATCAAATAAACAAAATAACTCTCTTCAAACCATCTGAAGTAATGGCTCACTTCAAACCTTCCACCGAAGAAGATACTGGATACTCTTCAACTGCAAAACCAGTCTGAAGCCCTCTTTATGGTCCTGACTCACCACCATTGAACTACAGTCCAAACACTTTCCAAGATTCATCTAAGTCTCCCGAATACCACCCGACTCCAAGATCGGAAAGTAAAGGGAAACGCCCTGCTGATTTTAAAGAAGATAGCCCGTCTAAGAAAAGAGCTCGATCTCCTTCCTACGATAACTATAACGCCATGTGTGAAATCACAAATCTGCGAAAAACTACCGAGAAGAACTTTGATGGCTTGCTTCGCCATGTTGCAAGGGTCGAGGCTCAAATGGATGAAAAAGACCTAGCGATCAAGAAACTTTTGGAGGAAAATGCCGAGTTAAAGAAAGAGATAAAGTTGGTGAAGTATGAAAGTGAAAGAAGTGCCCGATGGGAGAAGCAATCTCTAGCTTATTTGAAAGAAAATGTCGACTCTAGATTGAAGGTGGAGGAAATCGTGTCAAACACCAACTTGCTCTAAAAGACTACGAATGCAATGTACTCAATAGTCGTGTTACTAATCTCTATGATAATCTCGAGTTCCTTTACGAGAAGCAAAAGGCGAAGAATGAGAAAGTAGAGAAGTTTATGAAGGAGGCTGAGAAGAAGAAGTGAACCCGACGTTTGTTTTGTTTTGTGTTTTCCATTCTTTTATTTCCTAATTATGTAAAGGCTTTGCCTAAAACTATCTCTATATTCAACTCGTGTAGTAAAAAGGCTTATTTAATGCCTCGTTTCTAATAAAATAAAGTGTTTCATTTATATCATGTTGATATCAATACTTTATCTTTATCATACTTGTAATTTCTCAAACTTATAGCTTGTCAACTTATCAAACTTATGTTCACTTTTATGTAGTGAAGCATCATGGTTCGCACACCTACCGTTAACAACATTGTGTTGACTAATGAGCAATTCCAACAATTACTCGCTGCCGCCCAAGGCAACGTCCAACATAATCATGCTAACAATCAACCAAAACCTTGTTCTTACAAGGACTTTATGAACTGCAATCCTCCCGCTTTCAAGGGATGTGAAGAGGCAATTGAACTAGTCTGATGGTTCGAAAAACTAGAGTCCATCTTCTGTGTTTGCAACTGCGAGGACAATGACCGAGTTAAATATGCCACTAGTTCATTAGCTGGCAATGCTATGACTTGGTGGACCGCTCATGCTAAGTCTGTGGGAATTGATAATGCTAATGTAACCCCATGGGATGAACTTAAAAGCATGATGGTTAATAAGTTTTGTCCTAGAAGTCAAGTCCAAAAGCTTGAAGCCGAGTTCTGGGAACTCAAAGTTAAAGGTACCGACATTGAAAGCTACACTAATCGTTTTCTCGAGCTTTCTACCTTGTGTCCCGAAATATTTCCCACCGAGCCGAGAAGGATCGAAAGGTACATTGAAGGTCTCCCTGAGGATATTCAGGGAAATGTTATCACTGCTGAGAAAGTTACCCTTGATGCCGTGATTCTCATGGCTCAAAATCTGATGATGGCCAAAAGAAGAAGAGCTTTGGCTAGTAAGAAAGTTGATACTAAGAGTAGTGATGGAAAAAGGAAATTTGAACCATCTCAAGGTTCGACTCAGAATGTTAGTAAGAAGCCTGCGGATAGTATAAGTACGAATTATAAAGGTACCTATCCTTTTTGTGTTCGTTGTGAGAGGCACCACCCAGGGCGGTACACAGCTACTTGTTCATTATGTAAGAAGTTGGGACATGTAGCTAAGACTTGTAAGACTTCTCCGAAATATAAAGCTGTTGTTCCTGCTAAAGCTCCTCCTACTTGTTACACTTGTGGGAAAAAGGGACACATTAGTCCAAATTGCCCTAAGAAGAAAGATACTCCTGCTACTGGAGCCAATACTACTGCTGCAAAGGGCCGTGCATTTGTTATTACTGCTGCTGAAGCCCGAGAAGAAGATGAGGTCATCACAAGTACGCATCTTGTCAATAATTGTTACGCAACTATATTATTCGATACGAGTGCTGATAAGAGTTACGTGTCTAGTGAATTTTGCACCTTATTCACTGAAAAGCCTCAACCCTTAGAAACTAAATGATTAGTAGAAGTAGCCAATGGAAAGATCATGAAAGTCGATAAAATCTATAAAAACTGCAACCTAATCTTAGCCAACAAAGAATTTAAGATAGACCTTTTGTCGGTCGAGTTAGGAAGTTTTGATGTCGTAGTTGGAATGGATTGGTTACGTCCATTACATGCTATAATCTTGTGTTTTGATAAGACCGTTAACATTTCGTTGGGAAATGGAGAGACTCTAGTCATTCAAGGTGACAAGAGTGGTTCCAAGCTCAACATCATTTCTTGCATCAAAACCCGTAAATACCTTATGAAAGGTTATCCCACGATATTAGCACATGTTAAGATAGTCAAACCGAAGGAAAAGCTTATTAATGACGTGCCGGTGGTTAGAGATTATCCAGAGGTATTTCCTGAAGATCTTCCTGGACTTCCACCTCCCCGACAAGTCGAATTTCAGATTGATTTGTCTCCTGGTGCTGCTCCTGTTGCTAAAGCACCATACCGTTTAGCACCTTCCGAAATGAAGGAACTTTTCAACCAACTCCAAGAACTATTGGATAAAGGTTTCATTTTTCCAAGCTCGTCCCCATGGGGAGCTCCTATTCTATTTGTTAAAAAGAAAGATGGTACGTTGAGGATGTGTATTGATTACCGCGAATTCAACAAGCTTACTATCAAGAACCGTTATCCATTACCGCATATTGATGATCTATTTGACCAACTTCAAGGGTCGGGTGTTTATTCAAAGATTGATCTGAGGTCCGGTTATCACCAACTTAGGGTCAAGGAATCCGATATTCCTAAGACTGCTTTTCATACTCGTTATGGGCACTATGAATTTTGTGTCATGCCTTTTGGCTTAACTAATGCTCCTGCCGTGTTCATGGATCTTATGAATCGTGTCTGCAAACCATATCTCGACAAATTTGTCATTGTTTTCATTGACGACATCTTAATCTACTCAAAGAGTGAGAAAGAACATGAGCAGCATTTACGCATAATTCTTGAACTCTTACGAAAGGAACAACTCTACGCTAAGTTTTCAAAGTTCGAGTTTTGGCTCAAAACCGTACAATTCCTCGGACATGTTGTTGATAGTAACGGAATACATGTCGATCCAGCTAAGATTACCGCTATTCAGAACTGGGAGATACCAAAGACTGCGAAGCATATTCGTCAATTTTTGGGACTTGCCGGTTATTATCGAAGATTCATAAAAGATTTTTCCCTCCTTGCTAAACCCCTTACAAAGTTAACTCAAAAAGAGAAGAAGTTTGAGTGGTCTGAAGAACAGGAATCTGCATTTAAGGTTCTGAAGGAGAAATTGACCACAGCCCCGATTCTATCTTTACCTGAAGGCGCTGACGATTTTGTTGTTTACTGCGATGCCTCAAAGCAAGGCTTTGGTTGTGTTTTAATGCAACGTGAAAAGGTTATTGCCTATGCATCTAGACAGTTGAAGAAACATGAGAAGAACTATACCACACACTACCTTGAATTATGAGCCGTGGTATTTGCACTAAAGATGTGGAGACATTACCTCTATTGTGTTAGAATCACAGTATATACCGATCATAAAAGTCTTCAGCATATCTTTGACCAAAAGCAATTAAACATGAGGCAAAGGCGTTGGATTGAGTTATTAAATTACTACGATTGTGAACTTCGATATCATTCTGGAAAGGCGAATGTAGTTGCCGATGCCCTTAGTCGAAAAGACAATGTTAGACGTGTTCGCGCTTTAAACCTGAAAATCAAATCAAATCTTATATCACAAATTTGTGAAGCTCAACTTGAAGCTATTAAACCAACACTTATCGAAGGTGAAGGACCTATCGGTTTCGAGACCCAACTTCAAGTAAAAGCTAATGGTACACGGTACTTTGGTAACAGAATTTGGGTTCCTCGCTTCGGTAATCTTCGTGATCTAGTCTTGGACGAAGCTCATAAAACTAGGTACTCTATTCATCCCGGTTCCAGTAAGATGTATCACGATGCGAAGGAATTCTACTGGTGGCCTAACATGAAAGCCGACATTGCTACATATGTTAGTAAGTGTCTCACATGTTTAAAAGTCAAGGCTGAACATCAAAAGCCTTCTGGTCTATTGACGCAACCCGATATCCCGCAGTGGAAGTGGGAATGCATCACTATGAATTTCATTACTAAGTTGCCTAAGACTTCAAACGGTAACGATACTATTTGGGTCATAGTTGATCATCATACTAAATCTGCACATTTCCTACCGATCAAGGAAACCGACAAGATCGAGAAATTATCACAACTCTATATCAAAGAAATTGTCTCACGTCATGCAGTTCCTATCTCAATTATTTCTGATCGCGACAGTCGATTCGTTTCTAGATTCTGGAAAACTTTGCAATCTGCTCTTGGAACTCAACTCTACATGAGTACAGCCTATCATCCGCAAACTGATGGTCAAAGTGAACAAACCATTCAAACCATGGAAGATATGCTACGTGCTTGTGCAATCGATTTTGGCAAAGGTTGGGATAGACATCTACCTTTAGCTGAATTTTTCTACAGCAACAGTTATCACTCTAGCATTAAAGCTGCACCTTTTGAAGCCTTATACGGACGAAAATGTAGATCCCCATTGTGCTGGGATGAACTCGAGGACAGACATTTAACTGGTCCTGAAATTATTCATGAAACTACCGAAAAGATCGTTCAGATTAAGAAACGATTAGAAACTGCCCGCATCCGACAAAAGAGCTTTGCCGATAAGCATCAGAAGGATATAGAATTCCAAGTTGGAGATAAAGTCATGTTGAAAGTATCCCCTTGGAAAGGTGTCGTCCGCTTCGGTAAACGAAGTAAACTCAGTTCACGATATGTTGAACCTTTCACAATCACTCAAAGAGTCGGTCCCGTGGCGTACCGATTAGAACTACCAACTGAACTTAGCCAAGTACATGATGTGTTTCATGTCTCGAATCTTAAAAAGTGTCTTGCTGATGACACACATGTTATTCCTTTGGATGATATCCGCATTGATGAACAAATGCACTTCATTGAAGAACCTATAGAAATCATGAATGAAGAGGTCAAACAAACGCGTAAAAGCAACATACCTATCGTTAAAGTCCGTTGAAATTCGCGTAGAGGCCCCGAATATACATGGGAATGCAAAGACCAAATGATATGGAAATATCCCCATCTCTTCTCAAACGCTGATGCATCCGAGAAGTCTACCTAAAACTTCGGGACGAAGTTTTTATTAACGGGGAGGTACTATAACAACCCTCACTTTTCGACTTCTGAAATTACTGAAATGACCCTAAGGTTACTGCCTAACTATACGTATTAATTATTTAAGGGTTGTTATATACACAATCGATTTAACGTTGACCAAATAATAAACTTTTAGTCGACACTCACTGCTAATTAAAATTTATGCATTTCTGTAATATTATAACTATTAATCTATAAGTAATAAATAAAAAGTGACATTTATATAAATAATAAAACAATTGAGAACTAAATAAACAATAAATACAAGTCATGAATTAGTAAAAAGAAAATAATACTTATCATGTAGTAAATGTAAAAATAATAATAATAATAATAATAATAATAATAATAATAATAATAATAATAATAATAATAATAATAATAATAATAATAATAATAATAATAATGAGACTAAAGAATCTTAAACAAATACATCCTTACGTTGACTAAAAATAAAATATCTATAAAAAAGAAGTATAAACTAGTACCACCTATTGTTGACTAAAAGAATTATAAAATAAAATAAAATCATAAATTAGAACATCCTTATGTTGACTAACACTCTAATACTTGCACTATATAAACACCCATAGACTCCTAGTTTCTCATTCACAAATCATACTAAAATCCCCTCTCTAAAAACTTGAAGAACTTTTGAGGTAATATTTCCTTTTCATTTTCTTATTTATTTTTATTCATTTTATTTATTTCTTGTATTTTATTTATTTCTTATTTTAAATTATTAATAAATATTCACATCAGTAGTATTTGTTTGGAAATTATTTAGAACAATAGTAGTACTTATAAAAATAATTATGATAAGTTTTGGAATATTATTTGTAATTAATTACGAATTAAGTACTAATTAAACACGAAAACCATATAAAATTCGTAATAATATATTAAACAGTAATAAAAATAATTATAATTTTTTTTTTGAGATTATTATAATTTTATAAACAAGCGAAAATTATAAAAATTAAATAAATGGGTCGATTAGTATTTAAAGAGAATTTACTTTTGCATTATTCTAAACTGAGAGAAATAATAAATAAAATACAAAATAAATACAAACATGTATTAAATCTATTTTTATAAATTTTTTATATGATTAGTATCATCACTAGATACTGTAAAAAAGTATAAAAATTAATTTTAAATTGTTTTTCCTATTTATTTAATTATAGGCCGATTAGAATGGTTAAATAATTAGAAACATTATATAAATAATATTTCGGTATAAAACTTGATTTAATAATTTTTATAACATTTTTACAGAATATAGAACCTGTAAAAAATATAAAATTATTTATTTAGGTCGATTTGATATTTATTACCTAATTAATTTTGATTTAATCTAAACCGAGAACATATGCAAAGAAAAATGGAAATAAATATAAAAACTTGGAAAAATTATTTTTGTAAATGTTTCTACTGATTCATATACCTAACTATAGTTAAAAAAAATTATGAACATAATTTTTAGGTGACTAATGGAATTAATCAACACATTAAATCATACATGTATATAATTCGGCTAAACTAATTAAATACATATAAATACATTAATATTATATTGTTACTATTATTATAAAACATCAAAATAATACTTATAATAACTAATTAATTCCTTTCTCTATTATACTAAAGAATTAAAAAATTAAAAATCAATAATAAAGAATAATACTTATAACTTAAATTAATAATGATAACATACATGATAATGTGAAATTACTCGAACGTCAACGCTACTTATGGCCTAGGGTGATCCTTGGTACCATTATGGGATGCTTGTGGATCTCGAATGCCAAACTTAGATTTTGGTCAAGAAATCCTGGGCCAACAGGTAACAATAGATCATTCAAGTGACTCGGCGGTGGCATAGACATTTGGGTATGGTGCATAATATCAAACCCGAGTATAGTGATCATACACTCACTAAGTGAATAACACTTGGTCACTTGCACACTTAATAAGTGGTGGACTTATTAAGAACAACTCACTAGTGTTCAACACTAACTTGCTAAAAATGAAAACTTACTAAGAATGGGAACTTAGTAAAACAAACTGCACTTAAACACTTTTATACTTAACTTGAACTTGGGCAAACACTTAACTACTCTTAAATGTCATTAGGTTGACTTTATGCTCACATTCATCCAACTCTTCTATTCCGAGGAATAACAACTCTTCTACTACTTATTAAGGTGAACTCATAGCCCCACTCTTTATTGCTAACAATTTATTTTAACTTACTGGGGTGAGACACATGCTACTTTTACTATTTACAATTTAGACACAAGTACCAATTGTTAAACTATGCTATACCTGGCTATGTTCTGCAAAGTCCCTACAGTGATATTTTTAATTGCTCGTTAAATGCATTCTTAATTATTGGGGGTAGGCCTATCGGGAGTAACGTCCCCGATACATTTGACTAAGTCTTTGTATTACTTAATAATGAAATTAAACCAACAAGGACAAAACAACTTGTCATTAGGGAAAATTTAAACGTTTAGTCTAAATATCACGAACTGGCATAACTTTTTGATCCGCGAGATCAACTTTATAAACAAAAATCTTGTGGTCTAAAACAACGGTCAAACATATTTGTTAAACCTATGATTTCAATCAACCATTTTTGGTTGACACTTTAGCATGTTTTGTCTCAGGTGCGGATTGATCAAGTTTACTTACCTACTACTTATGTGATGCTACTTGGACTTAGGATCAAGAACTATCGCATTTATTATTCTTGCATTTGAAACATTTACTTTATTGAAATTCCAAATCTTGTAACGACATTCTATTTTCCGCTGCGTACTCAATAAAGTTTGTTTTTATCATATAGTATCGTTCTCGTATTATAATATGTTGGTTTATTTGATATTAAGTCACATTTCACCCAGACCCTATCAGGGGGTGTGATAGAAATTCACAATGTTTAAAAAGAACATTAAAATGAATAAAATATCATTTTCGTCATCTAGACGAACTCTAATGGCAAGACACGTTCACGAAGTCTTGCTCCTTGTTCTCTTTTAGGGTGATCTTTGAAATTTCAGCACAATCTGAAACCGAAAATTATGCGCCGCCATGACACTACATTTGGCAGCGCATATTAATGAGTTAAATTTTGTAATTAGTGAAGTGATATTAGTTTTAAAATATATGCGTTATACATAACTATAATGTGAAAGAAATAATAAGCCTAAAAACTATTTATACAATGCTAAGTTATACTTTAGAAATAATAAGCCTAAAAACTATTTATACAATGCTAAGTTATACTTTAACAAAAATAATAATATGATAGAAATTTAAAACGTTTAAAAAGAACATTAAAATAAATAAAATAACATTTTCGTTATATTGACGAACTCTAATGGCATGACACCTTCCGGGAGTCTTGCTCTTAACATTTTTTTAGGGTGATTTTAGGAATTTCAGCACAATCTGAAACCGAAAATTATGCACTGCCAAATGATACTACATTTGGCGTCGCATATTAATGAGTTAAAGTTTGTACTTAGTGAAGTGATAATACTTCCAAAATTATATGCATTATACATAATTACAATGTGAGACAAATAATAGGCATTAAAACTATTTATACCTTGCTAAAGTCATGCTTTAAAAAAATAATAATATGATCAAAATTCAAAATGTTTAAAAGAACATTAAAATGAATAAAATATAGTTTTCGTCATCTTAACGAACTATAATGGCAAGACACCTTCATGGAATCTTGCTCCTTATTCTCTTTTAGGGTGATGTTAAGAATTTCAGCGCAATCTGAAACCGAAAATTATGCGCCGCCAAATGATACTACATTTGGCGGTGCATATTAATTAGTTAAAATTTGTTCTTAGTGAATTGATATTAGTTTCAAAATTATATGCGTTATACATAATTATAATGTGAAAGAAATAATAGGCCTTAAAACTATTTATACAATCTAAGTCATGCTTTAACAAAATAATAATATGATAGAAATTTAAAACGTTTAAAAAGAACATTAAAATGAATAAAATATCATTTTCTTCATCTTGACGAACTATAATGGCAAGACACCTTCAGGTGTCTTGCTCCTTGTTTTCCTTTAGGTTGATGTTATGAATTTCAGCACAATCTGAAATCGAAAATTATGCGCCGCCAAATGATACTACCTTTGGCGGCGCATATTAATGAGTTAAAATTTGTACTTAGTGAAATGATACTAGTTCCAAAATTATATGTGTTATACATAATTACATTGTGAGACAAATAATAGGCCTTAAAACTATTTATACAATGTTAAGTCATGCTTTAACAAAAATAATAATATGATAGAAGTTCAAAATGTTTCAAAAGAACATTAAAATGAATAAAATATTATTTTCGTCATCTTGACGAACTATAATTGCAAGACACCTTCAGGGAGTCTTGCTCATTGTTCTCTTTTAGGGTGATCTTAGGAATTTTAGCACAATTTGAAGCCGAAAATTATGCGCCGTCAAATGATACTACATTTGGCGGCGCATATTAATTAGTTAATATTTGTTCTTAGTGAAGCGATATGATTTTCAAAATTATATGCATTATAAATAATTACAATATGAGAGAAATAATAAGCCTTAAAACTATTTTTACCATGTTAAAGTATTGCTTTAAGAAAATAATAGTATGATAAAAATTCAAAACATTTATAGAGAACATTAAAATGAATAAAATATAATTTTCATTATCTAGACGAACTCTAATGCCAAGACACCTTCACGGAGTCTTGCTCCTTGTTCTCTTTTAGGGTGATCTTAGAAATTTCAGCACAATCTGAAATCGAAAATTATGCGCCGCCAAATGTACTAAATTTTTGTGGCGTGTATTAATGAGTTACAATTTGTACTTAGTGAAGTGATATTAGTTTCAAAATTATATGCGTTACACATAATTATAATGTGAAAAAAAATAGGCCTTAAAACTATTTATATAATGCTAAGTCATGCTTTAACAAAAATAATAATATGATAGAAATTTAAAATGTTTAGAAAGAACATTAAAATGAATAAAATATCAATTTCGTCATCTTGAAGAACTCTAACGGCAAGACATTTACAGGGAGTCTTGCTCTTTGTTTACTTTTAGGGTAATTTTAGGAATTTCAGCACAATCTGAAACTGAAAATTATGCGCCGCCAAATGATACTGCATTTTGCGGCGCATATTAATGAGTTAAAATTTGTACTTAGTAAAGTAATATTAGTTCCAAAATTATATGCGTTATTAATAATTACAATGCGAGACAAATAATAGGTCTTAAAACTATTTATACAATGCTAAGTCATGCTTTAACAAAAATAATAATATGATCGAAATTCAAAATGTTTAAAAAGAACATTAAAATGAATAAAATATCATTTTCGTCATCTTGACGAACTATAATGCAAGACACCATCATGGAGTCTTGCTCCTTGTAATCTTTTGGGATGATCTTAAGAATTTCAGCATAATCTAAAACTGAAAATTATGCGCCGCCAAATGATACTACATTTAGCGGCGCATAGTAATGAGTTAAAATTTGTACTTAGTGAAGTGATATTAGTTTCAAAATTATATGTGTTATACATAATTACAATGTGAGAGAAACAATAGGCTTTTAAACAATTTATACAATGCTAAAGTCATGCTTTAACAAAAATAATAATACGATCGAAATTTAAAATGTTTAAAAAGAACATTAAAATGAATAAAATATCATTTTCGTCATCTTGACGAACTATAATGGCAAGACACCTTCACGGAGTCTTCCTCCTTATTCTCTTTTAGGGTGATGTTAGGAATTTCAGCACAATCTGAAATCGAAAATTATGCGCCGCCAAATGATACTATATTTGGCGGTGCATAATAATGAGTTAAAATTTGTACTTAGTGAAGTAATATTAGTTTCAAAATTATATGCGTTATACATAATTACAATGTGAGAGAAATAATAGATATTAAAACTATTTATAACCTGCTAAGTCATGCTTTTACGAAAAAATAATATGATAAAAATTCAAAACGTTTAAAAAGAACATTAAAATGAATAAAATATCATTTTTGTCATCTTGACGAACTCTAACGGTAAAACACCACTAGGGAGTATTACTCATTGTTCTCTTTTAGGGTGATCTTAAGAATTTCAGCACAATCTGAAACTGAAAATTATGCACCGCCAAATGATACTACATTTGGCGGCGCATATTAATTAGTTAAAATTTGTACTTAGTGAAGTGATATTAGTTTCAAAATTATATGCGTTATACATAATTACAATGCGAGACAAATAATAGGCCTTAAAACTATTTATACAATGTTAAGTCATGCTTTAACAAAAATATTAATATGATAGAATTTCAAAATGTTTAAAAAGAAAATTAAAATGAATAAAATATCATTTTTGTCATCTTGACGAAGTATAATGGCAAGACACCTTCACGGAATCTTGCTCCTTATTCTCTTTTAGGGTGATGTTAGGATTTTAAGCAAAATCCGAAACCGAAAATTATGCGCCGCCAAAAGATACTACATTTGACGGTGCATATTAATGAGTTAAAATATGTACTTAGTGAAGTGATATTAGTTTCAAAATTATATCGTTATACATAATTACAATATGAGAGAAATAATAGGCCTTAAAACTATTTATAACCTGCTAAGTCATGCTTTTACAAAAATAATAATATGATAAAAATTCAAAACATTTAAAAAGAACATTTTTAAAGTTGAATTTGGCACTTTTAGATTTTAGGATAAGTAATACCTTCACATGTGAATTGTTATGCCCGTTTAAATATCACTATTATACTTGTTTTTATTTAATATTGTATTTAGGTACATTGATAATCATTTTGGGGCTACTATATCACCACTAGCTATAAAACGATGTTGCTTTTATAACGTCTTGTTTTATTGTTCGAGTCTTTTTGGCCGCTTTTTTATTTCTTTAAATTCATAACCTTATTTTTGTTTTTGTTTCTAAATTTCATATTGATTGCAAATATATGAGAGTGTAGTTTCATTTTGATGATAATTAATGGTCGCAAAACACATATTTGAAGTCACTAAATTTCCCACAAAATCGGGCAAAATTTTGTGAAAAATTTTCTGAAAAATTTTCAACTTCAGATTTGGCCCATTTTCGCAAGATAACTAGAAAATGGCACTACGAGCAAGACTTCCTTAAGGCTTTCATCCGTTTGAAGCAGTTTAGATTATGAAAATGACATTTCACTATTTTTAAAGGTGAATTTGGTACTTTTAGATTTTAGGATAAGTAATACCTTTCACATGTGAATTGTTATGCCTGTTTAAATATCACTATGATACTTGTTTTTCTTAAATATTGTATTTAGGTACATCGAGAATCATGTTGAGGCTACTATCTCACCACTAGCTATAAAACGTTGTTGCTTTTGTAACGTCTTGGTTTTATTGTTCGTGTCTTTTTAGCCGCTTTTTTATTTCTCTAGATTCATAACCTTATTTTTATTTTTGTTTTTAGATTTCATATTGAATGCTAATATATGAGAGTGTAGTTTCGTTTTGATGATAATTAATGGCTGCAAAACACATATTTGAAGTCACTAAATTCCCAACAAAATCGGGCAAAATTTTGTGGAGAATTTTCTGAAAAATTTTCAACTTTAGATTTGGCCCATTTTCGCATGATAACTAGAAAATGGCACTACGAGCAAGACTTCCATAAGGCTTTCCTCCGTTCGAAGCAGTTTAGATTCCGAAAATGACATTTTTACTATTTTTAAAGGTGAATTTGGCACTTTTAGATTTTAGGATAAGTAATACCTTCACATGTGAATTGTTATACCTGTTTAAATATCACTATGATACTTGTTTTTATTAAATATTGTATTTAGGTACATTGAGAATCATGTTGGGGCTACTATCTCACCACTAGCTATAAAACGTTGTTGCTACTATAACGTCTTGATTTTATTATTCGAGTCTTTTTAGCCGCTTTTTTATTTCTCTAGATTCATAACCTTATTTTTGTTTTTATTTCTAAATTTCATATTGAATGCGAATATATGAGAGTGTAGTTTCGTTTTGATGATAATTAATGGCCGCAAAACACATATTTGAAGTCACTAAATTACCCACAAAATCGGGCAAAATTTTATGAAGAATTTTCTGATAAATTTTCAACTTCAGATTTGGCCCATTTTCGCAAGATAAATAGAAAATGGTGCTACGAGCAATCGAAAATGACATCTTACTATTTTTAAAGTTGGATTTGACACTTTTAGATTTTAGGATAAGTAATGCCTTCACATGTGAATTGTTATGTCTGTTTAAATACCACTATGATACTTGTTTTTATTTAATATTGTATTTAGGTACATCGAGAATCATGTTGGGGCTACTATCTCACCACTAGCTATAAAACCTTGTTACTTTTATAACGTCTTGGTTTTATTGTTCGAGTCATTTTAGCCGCTTTTTTATTTCTCTAGATTCATAACCATATTTTTGTTTTTCTTTCTAATTTCATATTGAATGCGAATATATGAGAGTGCAGTTTCTTTTTGATGATAATTAATGGCCGCAAAACACATATTTGAAGTCACTAAATTCCCCACAAAATTGGGCAAAATTTTGTGAAGAATTTTCTGAAAAATTTTCAACTTCATATTTGGCCTATTTTCGCAAGATAACTAGAAAATGGCACTACAAGCAAGACTTCCTTAAAGCTTTCCTCCGTTCGAAGCAGTTTAGATTCCGAAAATGACATTTTACTATTTTTAAAGGTGAATTTAGAAAATGGCGTTACGAGCAAGAATTCGTTAAGGATTTCCTCCGTTCGAAGTAGTTTAGATTCCGAAAATGATATTTTACTATTTTTAAAGGTGAATTTGAAACTTTTAGATTTTAGGATAAGTAATACCTTCACATGTGAATTGTTATGCCTGTTTAAACACCACTATGATACTTGTTTTTATTTAATATTGTATTTAGGTAAATCGAGAATTATGTTGGGACAACTATCTCACTACTAGCTATAAGACGTTGTTGCTTTTATAACGTCTTGGTTTTATTGTTCGAGTCTTTTTAGCCGCTTTTTATTTCTCTAGATTTATAACTTTATTTTTGTTTTTGTTTCTAAATTTCATATTGAATGCGAATATATGAGAGTGTATTTTTTATGATAATTAATGGCCGCAAAACAAATATTTGAAGTTACTAAATTCCTCACTAAATTGGGCAAAATTTTGTGGAGAATAATCTGAAAAACTTTCAACTTCAGATTTGGCCTATTTTAGCAAGATAACTAGAAAATGGCGCTACGAGCAAGACTTCCTTAAAGCTTTCCTCCGTTCGAAGCAGTTTAGATTCTGAAAATGACATTTTACTATTTTTAAAGGTGAATTTGGCACTTTTAAATTTTAGATTAAGTAATACCTTCACATGTGAATTGTTATGCCTGTTTAAATACCACTAAGATACTTTTTTTTTATTTAATATTGTATTTAGGTAAATCTAAAATCATGTTGGGGCTACTATCTCACAGTAGATATATAATGTTGTTGCTTTTATAACGTCTTGATTTTATTGTTCGAGTTTTTTTAACCGCTTTTTTATTTCTCTAGATTCATAACTTTATTTTTGTTTTTTTTCTAAATTTCATATTGAATGCGAATATATGTGAGTGTAGTTTCGTTTGATGATAATTAATGGCTGCAAAACACATATTTGAAGTCATTAAATTCGCCACAAAATTGGCAAATTTTTGTGGAGAATTTTCTGAAATTTTGAACTTCAGATTTTGCCCATTTTCGCAAGATAACTAGAAAATGGCGCCACGAGCAATATTTCCTTAAAGCTTTCCTCCGTTTGAAACAGTTTAGATTCTAAAAATGACATTTTACTATTTTTAAAGGTGAATTTGACACTTTTAGATTTTAGGACAAGTAATACCTTTACATGTGAATTGTTATGCTTGTTTAAATGTCAATCTGATACTTGTTTTTATTTAATATTGTATTTAGGTACATAGAGAATCATGTTGGGACTACGATCTCACCACTAGCTATAAAATGTTGTTGCTTTTATAACGTCTTGGTTTTATTGTTCGAGTCTTTTTAACTGTTTTTTTATTTCTCTAGATTATAACCTTATTTTTGTTTTTGTTTCTAAATTTCATATTGAATTCGAATATATGAGAGTGTAGTTTCAATTTGATGATAATTAATAACCAAAAAACACATATTTGAAGTCACTAAATTCCTCACAAAATTGAGAAAAATTTTGTGGAGAATTTTCTAAAAAATTTTCAACTTCAGATTTGACCCATTTTCGAAAGATAACTAGAAAATGGCGTTACGAGCAAGACTTCCGTAAGGATTTCCTCCGTTCGAAGTAGTTTAGCTTTCGAAAATGACATTTTACTATTTTTAAAGGTAAATTTGGCACTTTTAGTTTTTAGGATAAGTAATACCTTCACATGTAAATTGTTATACCTGTTTAAATACCACTATGATACTTGTTTTTATTTAATATTGTAATTAGGTACATAGAGAATCAATGTGGGGCTACTATCTCACCACTAGCTATATAACGTTGTTGCTTTTATAACGTCTTGGTTTTATTATTCGAGTCTTTTTAACCGATTTTTTATTTCTCTAGTTTCATAACCTTATTTTTGTTTTTGTTTCTAAATTTCATATTGAATGCGAATATATGAGAGTGTAGTTTCGTTTTGATGATAATTAATGGCCGCAAAACACATATTTGAAGTCACTAAATTCTCCACAAAATCGGGAAAAATTTTGTGGAGAATTTTCTGAAAAATTTTCAACTTCAGATTTGGTCCATTTTCACAAGATAACTAGAAAATGGCGTTACGAGCAAGACTTCGTTAAGGATTTCCTCCGTTCAAAGCAGTTTAGATTCCGAAAATGACATTTTACTATTTTTAAAGGTGAATTTGGCACTTTTAGTTTTTAGGTTAAGTAATACATTCACATGTGAATTGTTATGCCGGTTTAAATACCACTATGATACTTGTTTTTATTTAATATTGTATTTAGGTATATCGATAATCATGTTGGGGCTACTATCTCACCACTAGCTATAAAACGTTGTTGCTTTTATAACGTCTTCATTTTATTGTTCGAGTCTTTTTAGCCGCTTTTTTATTTCTCTAGATTCATAACCATATTTTTATTTTTGTTTCTAAATTTCATATTGAATGCGAATATATGAGAGTGTAGTTTAATTTTGATGATAATTAATGGCCGCAAAATACATATTTGAAGTCACTAAATTCCTCACAAAATTGGGGAAAATTTTGTGAAAAATTTTCAAATTCAGATTTGGCCCATTTTCGCAAGATAACTAGAAAATGGCGCTACAAGCAAGACTTCCTTAAAGCTTTCCTCCGTTAGAAGTAGTTTAGATTCTGAAAATGACATTTTACTATTTTTAAAGGTGAATTTCGCACTTTTAGATTTTAGGATAAGTAATACCTTCACATGTGAATTGTTATGCCTGTTTAAATACCACTATGATACTTTTTTTATTTAATATTGTATTTAGGTACATCGAGAATCATGTTGGGGCTACTATATCACCACTAGCTATAAAACGTTGTTGCTTTTATAACGTCTTGATTTTATTGTTCGAGTATTTTTAACCGCTTTTTTATTTCTCTAGATTCATAACCTTATTTTTATTTTTGTTTCTAAATTTCATATTGAATGCGAATATATGAGAGTGTAGTTTCTTTTTAATGATAATTAATGGCAGCAAAACACATATTTGAAGTCACTAAATTCTCCACAAAATCGGGAAAAATTTTGTGGAGAATTTTCTGAAAAATTTTCAACTTCAGATTTGGCCCATTTTCTCAAGATAACTAGAAAATGGCGCTACGAGCAAGACTTCCTTAAAGCTTTCCTCTGATAGAAGCAGTTATATTCTGAAAATGACATTTTACTATCTTTAAAGGTGAATTTGGCACTTTTAGATTTTAGGATAAGTAATACCTTCACATGTGAATTGTTGTGTCTGTTTAAATACCACTATGATACTTGTTTTTATTTAATATTGTATTTAAGTAAATCGAGAATCATGATGGGGCTACTAACTAACCACTAGCTATAAAACGTTGTTGCTTTTATAACGTCTTGGTTTTATTGTTCGAGTCTTTTTAGCCTCTTTTTTATTTCTCTAGATTTATAACCTTATTTTTGTTTTTGTTTCTAAATTTCATATTTAATGCGAATATATGAGAGTGTAGTTTCGTTTTGATGATAATTAATGGCCGCAAAACACATATTTGAAGTCACTAAATTCCATAGAAAATCGGGAAGAATTTTGCGGACAATTTTCTGAAATATTTTCAACTTCAGATTTGCCCATTTTCGCATGATAACTAGAAAACGGCACTACGAGCAAGACTTCCTTAAGGATTTCCTCCGTTCGAAGCAGTTTAGATTTCGAAAATGACATTTTACTATTTTTAAAGTTGAATTTGACAATTTTAGATTTACGATAAGTAATACCTTCACATGTGAATTATTATGCCTGTTTAAATACCACTATGATATTTGTTTTTATTTAGTATTGTATTTAGGTACATTGAGAATCATGTTGGGGCTAATATCTCACCACTAGCTATAAAACATTGTTGCTTTTATAACGTCTTGGTTTTATTGTTCAAGTCTTTTTAGCCGCTTTTTTATTTCTCTAGATTCATAACCTTGTTTTTGTTTTTGTTTTTAAATTTCATATTGAATGCGAATATATGAGAGTGTAGTTTCATTTTGATGATAATTAATGGCTGCAAAACACATATTTGAAGTCAATAAATTTCCCACAAAATCGGGCAAAATTTTGTAGAGAATTTTCTGAAAAAATATTCAACTTCAGATTTGGCCCATTTTCGCAAGATAAATAGAAAACGGTACAACGAGCAAGTCTTCCTTAAGGCTTTCTACCGTTCGAAGCAGTTTAGATTTTGAAAATGACATCTTACTATTTTTAAAGTAGAATTTGGCACTTTTAAATTTTAGGATAAGTAATACATTCACCTGTGAATTGTTATACATGTTTAAATACCACTATAATACTTGTTTTTATTTAATATTATATTTAGGTACATCGATAATCATGTTGGGGCTACTATCTCACCACTAGCTATAAAACCTTGTTACTTTTATAACGTCTTGATTTTATTGTTCGAGTCTTTTTAGCCGCTTTTTTATTTCTCTAGATTCATAACCTTATTTTTGTTTTTATTTCTAAATTTCATATTGAATGCGAATATATGAGAGTGTAGTTTCTTTTTGATGACAATTAATGGCCGCAAAACACATATTTGAAGTCACTAAATTCTCCACAAAATTGGGCAAAATTTTGTGGAGAATTTTCTGAAAAGTTTTCGACTTCAGATTTGGCCCATTTTCGCAAGATAACTAGAAAATGGCGCTACGAGCAAGACTTCCTTAAAGCTTACCTCTGTTCGAAGCAGTTTAGATTCTGAAAATGACATTTTACTATTTTTAAAGATGAATTTGACACTTTTTGATTTTAGGATAAGTAATACCTCCACATGTGAATTGTTATGTCTGTTTAAATACCACTATGATATTTGTTTTTATTTAATATTGTATTTAGGTACATCGAGAATCATGTTGGGGCTACTATCTCACCACTAGCTATAAAACGTTGTTGCTTTTATAACGTCTTAGTTTTATTGTTCGAGTCTTTTTAGCCACTTTTTTATTTCTCTAGATTCATAACTTTATTTTTGATTTTGTTTCTAAATTTTATATTGAATGTGAATATATGAGAGTGTGGTTTCTTTTTGATGATAATTAATGGCCGCAAAACACATATTTGAAGTCATTAAAATTTTGTGGAGAATTTTCTGAAAATTTTTCAACTTCAGATATGGCCCATTTTCGCAAGATAACTAGAAAATGGCGCTACGAGCAAGATTTCCTTAAGGCTTTCCTCCGTTCGAAGCAGTTTATATTCCGAAAATGACATTTTACTATTTTTAAAGGTGAATTTGGCACTTTTGGATTTTAGGATAAGTAATACCTTCACATATGAATTGTTATGCCTGTTTAAATACCACTATGATACTTGTTTTTATTTAATATTGTATTTAGGTACATCGAGAATCATGTTGGGGCTACTATCTCACCACTAGCTATAAAACGTTGTTGCTTTTATAACGTCTTGGTTTTATTGTTCGAGTATTTTTAGCCGCTTTTTTATTTCTCTAGATTCATAACCTTATTTTTGTTTTTGTTTCTAAATTTCATATTTAATGCGAATATATGAAAGTGTAGTTTCGTTTTGAAGATAGTTAATGGCCGAAAAACAAATATTTGAAGTTACTAAATTCCCCAGAAAATCGGGCATAATTTTGTGGAGAATTTTCTGAAATATTTTCAACTTCAGATTTGGCCCATTTTCGCAAGATAACTAGAAAACGGCGCTACGAGCAAGTCTTCCTTAAGGCTTTCCTCCGTTCGAAGCAGTTTAGATTTCGAAAATGACATTTTACTATTTTTAAAGTTGAATTTGACAATTTTAGATTTTACGATAACTAATACCTTCACATGTGAATTGTTATGCCTGTTTAAATACCACTATAATACTTGTTTTTTTAGTATTGTATTTAGGTACATTGAGAATCATGTTGGGGCTACTATCTCACCACTAGCTATAAAACGTTGTTGCTTTTATAACGTCTTGGTTTTATTGTTCGAGTCTTTTTAGCTGTTTTTTTATTTCTCTATATTCATAACCTTAATTTTGTTTTTGTATTTAAATTTCATATTGAATGCGAATATATGAGAGTGTAGTTTCGTTTGATGATAATTAATTGCCGCAAAACACATATTTGAAGTCAATAAATTCCCTACAAAATCGGGCAAAATTTTGTGGAGAATTTTCTGAAAAAAAATTTCAACTTCAGATTTGGTCAATTTTCGCAAGATAACTAGAAAATGGCACTACGAGCAAGTCTTCCTTAAGGCTTTCCACCTTTCGAAGCAGTTTAGATTTTGAAAATGACATCTTACTATTTTTAAAGTTGAATTTGGCGCTTTTAGATATTAGGATAAGTAATACATTCACATGTGAATTGTTATGCCTGTTTAAATACCACTATGATACTTGTTTTTATTTAATATTGTATTTAGGTACATCGAGAATCATGTTGGGGCTACTATCTCACCACTAGCTATAAAACGTTGTTGCTTTTATAACGTCTTGGTTTTATTGTTCGAGTCTTTTTAGCCGCTTTTTTATTTCTCTAGATTCATAACCTTATTTTTGTTTTTGTTTCTAAATTTCATATTGAATGCGAATATATGAGAGTGTAGTTTCTTTTTGATAATAATTAATGGCCGCAAAACACATATTTGAAGTCACTAAATTTTCCACAAAATTGGGCAAAATCTTGTGGAGAATTTTCTGAAAAGTTTTCGACTTTCGATTTGGCCCATTTTAGCAAGATAACTAGAAAATGTCCCTACGAGCAAGACTTCCTTAAGGCTTTCCTCCGTTCGAAGCAGTTTAGATTCCGAAAATGACATTTTACTATTTTTAAAGATGAATTTGGCACTTTTAGATTTTAGGATAAGTAATACCTTCACATGTGAATTGTTATGCCTGTTTAAATACTACTATGATACTTGTTTTTATTTAATATTGTATTTAGGTACATCGAGAATCATATTGGGGCTACTATCTGAAAGGACCCGTTCATATACATTATAAACGATTCACAATAGTTGATTACATCGCGAGGTATTTGACCTCTATATGATACATTTTATAAACATTGCATTCGTTTTTAAAAGACAAACTTTCTTTACAACGAAAGTTGACGGCATGCACACTATTTCATAATACATCTAACTATAATTGGCTTAATAATAATCTTGATGAACTCAATGACTCGAATGCAACGTCTTTCAAAATATGCCATGAATGACTCCAAGTAATATCCTTAAAATGAGCTAATGTACAGCGGAAGATTTCTTTAATACCTGAGAATAAACATACTTTAAAGTGTCAACCAAAAGGTTGGTGAGTTCATAGGTTTATCATAACAATCATTTCAATATATTAATAGACCACAAGATTTTCGTTTATAAATATATGTACACTCGCAAGTGTATAAAAGTATTCTATAAGTTGTAGGCACCCGGTAACAAGCCTTAACGTTCATGTTTTACCTTCTGAAGTACACCAGATCAGGTGTGTTTAAAATAACCTCGAAGTACTAAAGCATCCCATAGTCAGGATGAGGTTTGTCAGTCCCAATAGATCTATCTTTAGAATTCGCGCCTACCGTACATAGACAAGTAGTTTAATGTTACCAAGCTAAGGGTATATTTCTGGTTTAAACCCACATAGAATTAGTTTTAGTACTTGTGCCTATTTCGTATAACATTTATAAAACATCGCATGTATTCTCATCCCAAAAATATATATAAAAAGGGAGTAATGAAACTCACCATATTGTATTTCGTAGTAAAAATACATATAACGTCATTTAACAAGTGCAAGGTTGGCCTCGGATTCACGAACGTATCAATATTGAGATTCAATATTGCAGGAAAGTACGTAGACACAACGAAGATGATAAACACTAGATTGACCTCACGAGCATACCCATGAACCATACCCATCACCTCCATAGCTATAACCCATAATTTCCTTAGCTTCGACTCATTCAAAAAAACTATTTTGAAATCACTCGGACAGCACTCCGTCGTAATATTTTATGTATACTAATAATATCTTGAAATAATACAGAGCAAATATATATATATATATATATATATATATATATATATATATATATATATATATATATATATATATATATATATATAAATCGATTGAGAGAGTTTAGAGAAATATATTTTCAAGTTTCTATGAAATAATGAATCCACCTGAATTCTATTTATAATAGATTTTTGAATTATTAAAGTGAATTATTAAAGTATGAATTATTAAAGTGAATTATTAAAGTATGAATTATTAAAGTGAATTATTAAAGTATGAATTATTAAAATGAATTATTAAAGTTAAAGTAAAGTAAAAGTAAAGTAAAGGTAAAGTTAAAGTATAGTAAAAGTATAAAAACTATGTATGTATAATATGCGTATAAATATATATAATATTAATTTAAATCGTTATATATATTTAATGAAATAAAATATAAATATCGTTATATTTATTGTACTGGTTAAGTAATGAGTTGTCAAAAGCGATTCTAGATATTTATAAAAGTTATATACGTTTTAATAATAAAGTTCTTTTTAAACTGAAAACGTCTTTGTACGTTTGAAAATAGATTAATAGAATATTATGGAAACCAATTCTCAACTAACTTTTGTCTAACTTTAGTAAATGACACTTTTTGTTTTATTTATAAATAGCTTTACAAATTATTCTGAATATCGTTAAGAGGAATATATTTTCTCAAATCATAGTGGACCTCTCAATAGAGACTTGTAATCATAATTCAATGTTTCTGATAATTCAATCATTTAATATGTATATTTTTTAATTTCGTCGAAAATCATATTGAAACAAATATGTTCGTGTAAAGTATTATACGTTTAATACTTTATTAATATTCTCAAGTTATAATATATATATACATATACATATCTATTTATATATAACGGTTCGTGAATCGTCGGAATTTGGTCGAGGTTATAATGAATGTATGAACACAGTTTAAAATTCTTAAGATTTAACTTAACAAACTTTGCTTATCGTGTCAGAATAATATAAAGAT
This sequence comes from Rutidosis leptorrhynchoides, assembly GCF_046630445.1. NCBI lineage: Eukaryota > Viridiplantae > Streptophyta > Magnoliopsida > Asterales > Asteraceae > Rutidosis > Rutidosis leptorrhynchoides. Next base: position 4,070,136 of record NC_092343.1, read on the forward strand.
TAAAGTTTAAATTTGGTCGAAAATTTCCGGGTCGTCACAGTACCTACCCGTTAAAGAAATTTCATCCCCGAAATTTGATAGAGGTCGTCATGACTAACAATGAGAATGTTATTATAACGATTATAGAGTTTTATCATGTTCAAGAAGCATGGATAAAATAATTCGATTACTCGAAGCGTGTGAGTGAAGTTATCGTAAGATAGTAATGATTCGTCGTATCTTTTGATGTCATCACGATTGATCTCCAAAAAGAAAATCTTTGTAATCTATATTGGATTTGATTATTCGGCGATTAAGGAAATTATGATCCTCTTCGAATTAATGCAATAATCCATTTTGATTTCTCTGTCGGATATTTCACTATAAATCCACCTCCTTTGTTTTCTTACAACTCACACCTTGTCAACTCATATTTTAAAGTATTTGTCAATATGCTTCATCCAGTGCTGATTCTTGATATACTCCTCACTTTCATATCTATCGCTCTTCTTTTTCATCTGCCTCCGGAAGAATCTATTTACTTCTACTATACTCTTGGTTTTATAGTGTTTTTAGTTCTCCTGTGTCTTTATATTGCTATATGCATTGATATATACGGTTTGTGATTTCTGGGTTGTTGTTGGGTTTTATATCTTCCCTTATATTTCAAAGTCCTTGCTTCTTCTATAATCATTTTCATCCATAGTTAATGCTCTCTTCTATTTGCTATGATTTATACTCCCATTTCTAGTTCGGAGCTTTGTCCTTTCGTTTCTTCTTCTTGCGATTAAGCACCGCTTGTAATGGTCCAGAATTCGCAGATATAAATTTCGGAATGAACATTGTTAATGTTCTAGGAAGGAAATTGTAATGGCACGATCTTGACTTGTCAAATTACCAGAATACCTCAGAAAAGGCCGAATAATCAAGAAATATTTTCTTGATATTTAGAGATCAAAGATAATACAAGAGTCGTGTAACATAGCACATGATGACGTTATGATCTGTGAATCATCATGTTCCATTTAGAAACTCAGCATGAATTACTGTAATATAATCACGTTGATCAAGTGTCATTATATTATACTAACTCATGCTTCAGCTCCCAACACTTCTTCAAGAATATTCCTATTTTAAACTCGAATGTTTCAGAATTTAGAAACTAAAATAGTTTCTTTTATGATATAATACAGATAGTGCGAAGAGGTAAATGATTTCAGATAAAAATAATTATAAAAATATCTTCAGAAGTATGGATGATATTTATAATGAAAGATACGATGATATCTTAGAATGTCTAATATCAGAGGATGATGAAGGATATTGTCCGCGGGGGTTTAGAGTCAGGAGCAAGGTATTCGTTAATGACTTCAGCAAGTACTGAATCATTTGGATTCTTTGAAGGCAGGTTCAGTCTTTGTGATTTGTCCACAGCCTCCTTCATACTTTGCTCAATCCGTTTTCCAGTTCCAAAGCTTCTCTTTTTCTGAGCTTTGCCAATATACTATCCTTTATCATCCAACTTTTTATTGTTAAGGTCGTTTACAGTTTTTGTTGCTTCATCAGCATTTTTCAAAATTTCGAGAACTGGTTCGCAGTTTAGGGTGTTTTTTAGAAATTTCTCATTCAAAGAATGTAAGTCTTGGAGGTAGACGTTGTGTGTATATGTAATTGTTGATGTAGACATGCTGCGAGGTTTCAAAATACTGATTGCTGATTCTCAATAATTGGTATGGCAATTCTTGTTATAAGGTACGAATGAGTATATGATAGGGTTTCGATAATTATAATGATTTTTTTTTTTAGAAAGTCAAAGATCGGTGAAGTTGTTGGTAAGTTTATTGCTAATGTGGTGAATATAAACGATTCCCCGGTAACGTTGGCGAAAGGGCAACGTATCTATTGAGGTTATAATAAGACTATTTTGATTGAGAAGTCGAAGTTGACTTGCTGGAGCTGTGACAAAACTGTCTATTTTGAAACGGAATTGAAAAGTTATTTTAGCTAGTAAATACCAAAGGGTCTAACACGGATACGTGTCGAACTATGACTTGGGTTTTGAGAGTTTTTCAGGTGTATAACTGTGGGTAACATGTGGTTGGATCATCATCTCGATTGTTCCTTAGTTGAAGTGTCTTCAGGAATTTCGAAGGGCTTGAGCACATATTGTAATCGTTAATACATATGATGTTCTAACACAGTTTTAAAGTCAAAGTATAGCTTTGAAAGATATAGGAATCTAAGAGTGACGATACTGGTTATATTTCGAATTGAATTATGCGATTTTAAAATCAGAATATGTAATTGAATTTGAATGAGTATGATTGTTTTGATTTATATGAAAGAATGGATATTGTTGTGAAAGTAGGGAGTATAGTTGATGATTGCTGAATCAGTTTCGAAAAATGTAATATATTAATTGTGAATTTATATATCTCTCGGGTATTATCTACCCGTTAGAAAAATTATCACAATTAATATTTTGTACAAAAGAAGTTTATTACAGTCTTTATGAAAATATATGTGTATATTTTCTTTAGATGTAACATAGATTTAATGAGTTAATATTAAATTAAACTTATTTGTTTTATGGTTGGAACTAGAATTGAGTAATCCCTAAAACTTTATAAATTGCATAAGTATTTCTTCAATAATATTGAAATTATGAATCATTACTTTGTTATTTGTTGGTTTTCGTGAAATTCTTGTGAACTTCGCAAGGTACGAATGATGTTATTTGAAAAGTTTCGAGTACATCGATGATGAAAGTGTAAAATTAAACATATATTCGAATAATACACTTGATTTATTATGAATTGGAATTTTATTGAATTGAGACAAAGATTGTAATTAACGATGGTTAAGTTGTGGACGAAGGACGTACATCATTGCATATTTGTAATATGAATTAACTGAGTAGTTAAGATTCACACATAATAGCTTAGTACGGGAAGATTTATTATGGTTTAAAAATTTATACATATAAAATATACATATAAATCTTTCGATTGGAAATGAGTTAATACTTCATAACTCGTTGATACAATATATTTGTTGTTGATTCGTAATGATGTCCACAATGATTCTTGAACTGACAGAGTTTGTGATGTTATAGGTGCTGTTGATTCTGACGATGCTGACGGCACTGACTGTGTTGATGATGCTACAGTCCTGTTGATGCTGTTGGTAAAACAATTCTAGCTTGTAAATCATACACCATTTTCGATCAAAGTTTCTACTCTACCATCTCCGTTCACTCATCCGATTTACGGTCAGAATTAAATAATTTCTAAGATTTTGGAGATTACATTACTACCGCAGAGATATCTCTTCAATGAAGTTTATGAATTAATACTTCATCGTTTGTTGTTGTTGATATTCCTGGATATTTACAGGGCGTATGACGTTGATGTTTGAGATACAGATTGTGATGTTGCGGTGTGGGATGTGGATGTTGTTGTTGGTGGTGGTGATGGTACTGTTGGTGTTGCTGATGGTGGTACTATTTATGCTGCTGGTGCTGCTGCTTGTGTTTGTAACCTTTGCACCATATTCTTCAAAGCCACTACCCGAGCACGAAGCTTATTGACTTCTTCTATTACACCGGGGTGATTGTTGGTTCGGACGAGCGGATAAATAAAATCTAGAATTTAGTGTAGTATGTAATCGTGACGAGATACTCTAGAAATAAGAGAGAAAATGGTGTTTCGGATAGGTTCGCCGGTAAGTGCTTCAAGTTCTTCACCAAGAGGGCAATGTGGTGGATGGAAGGGATCACATTCTTCTTGTCTCCAATGATTAAGGAGGCTACGAACCCATCCCCAATTCATCCAGAATAGATGATGACTAATTGGTTGATCCATTCCGGTCACACTGCTTTCGGAACTTGAGTGGGATTCCATTTCGGAATCCGAGGGACTTGAACTAATGACGAATTCCATTTCGTATGACTGAAAAAAGAATTTTTCGATATGAAATGATTTTCTGGCTATCGGGTGGTATTCTAATTATATAGAGCAAAAGGTTTCGTAGATTACGGAGGAATTTACGGAATATGTCAGGCAAAGTTTACAGTAACAGATACGCTAAGATATGAATTAGCAGATACGCTAAGATATGAATTTTGTCTATACACTATTCATGCAATTAATGCAATAAGATGTGTCTAGACTAAGAATGATAAGCAGGTAATTTCTGACAAAAATGATGAGCAAAACTTTTGACATGCAGACACGGTCGAAGTCCAGACTCACTAATGTATCCTAACGACTATCAGTTAGACACACTAATGCAGACCTTGTTCGCTAATGTGATAACCCGCAAATTTCCGACCAAATTTAAACTTTAATCTTTATATGTTTCCGATACGATAAGCAAAGTCTGTAATATTGAGTCTTGAAAATTTTGAAAATATTGTTCATATATGCAATTACCCATTGACCCATTTCCGACGATTCACGAACAATTGTGTGAAAATAAATATATATATAGATATATATATATGAATGATGTACACAATTAAAGTTATATGAAGTTGGTAATATGAATAAAATATATATAAGTGTTAATTGTTCAAATATGTTATTATATAGTATCCGTATTAGATAACCAATAAAATGTACCATTTTTATAGTAAACTTAATTACAAGTTAAGACATAGATATTATATTACTTTTATTCTTAATATTAATATCAGCATTATTAATTTAATATATAGTATATATACATATGAGATTTGATAAGCAAAATTTGTTATATCAATATAGTTAATACTACTCTCATTATTATTATTATTATTACTAATATTATTAATTGTGTTATTAATATATATAATTGAAACATGTAACTTGATATTACTAGTATTATTATTAAGCATTATCATTAAGAAATATTACTATTGATATATTATTATTATTATTATTTTTACTCGATATTATTATGAATAAAACTATTGTTAAATATTACATCAAATTAATTACAAATTATTATACTTGCTTTCATTATCATTATCATCACTAAAATTAACATTAATATCAATATTGATCTCAGTATTAGTTATACTATTAATTACAATATATAATATATATACTATCATAAATAGTATTGTTATTATCATTTTTAATATTATAATTATCATTTTATTTAATATCATTAATATTGATAATAGTAGTAAAATTAGTATTATTTTGATTATCAATATCATTATTATTATTCTATTATTATTATTGGTAATTTTATAACTCTATTATTATTATTATTATTATTATTATTATTATTATTATTATTAATGTATTTGTATTATTTATAATTAATCTTAAAAGTTATATATGTTAACAGATAGGTAAATCGTACCAGTATAGATCACAATCAAACTGTATAAATTTTGTTTCTTGCCTTTAAGTGTGTTACCAGTCGATTTCTTAATGCCAAAACAATCCAAAATCAGTTTGATATCACTTTTAACTTTTTTTTTATATATTATTGTACTGGATGATTCGATCTGTCGATTGCCTTATTGTATAATTCCCTTTAATTAGACGTTAATTGATTCATTTAAGTTACCCCATCTCTATACTACTTCTTCTTCTTCAATCACCAAAACTCATCACCGAGACACCCTTCGATCACCTCACCTCGCCACCATAATTCACCATCTCCAACACCAACGATCATGACACCACCAACCATCTTCAACTTTTCGGCCACCATCAACAACCATCGGCATCCTCACCACCACTTCTCTTCACCCATTGAAACCTTCTACACGACACAACTACCACTCTCCTCTCTCTCTCCTATCTTTCTCCGAAAAACTATCAAACCGGAACACCACCTTTCATCATGTAAACCCAACCCCCGTGTACTATTACGATCACCACAGTCTGCAAATACCTTCGAATGATCTGTCTGCTACTACTGTTACTTCTTTCAGTTTTCAAACGAGATCACCCCAACCCACCTGCAACGTTGGTTCCTGTTTTGCTGCACTTTTCCTTTCTGTTTCTTCTCGCTAATATTCACCACCCAAAATAACTTTCAAATGTAACCCACATGAAGAAGACAAAGAATGAAGAAGATGATGAAATAATGAACGTGAAAGAATGATATAGGTGAAGGGATATTAATGCTTTTGTTTCTCTTGTTGGTTCGATAAAAACTCAACCATCCCCACCGAGTGCTTTTATTCTTTGTGTTGCCACTTGCCGAGTTATGATTGTGGTAGGCCACAGCTCCTTTAAAAAATTATACATAATCTATTCTAATTGTGGCCGACTAAGTGGGTGAACTTTGTTGAGATGCATGGCCGTATTTTTTTTAAAAAGATTACATGTTTTATTTTTTTAAGAACCCCACTCAAAACGGGTCCACATATTACTAGTTCAAATATTTCTTTCTTGCTAGTCGATTTTTTTTCTGTTATGATGATGATGAACGAAAATTATGGAGATGATAACATGATCACGATGATGTTATTAAAGAAGATGATGTTATGGTTATGATGTTTGGTGGTACGTGATGATAATGATATGATGATGGTGGTGACGACAGAATGATTCAATAAAGATGATGATGGTATTATGGTAAGAGGATACTAGTTAGAATTAGGATGGATATGAATCGATGATGACAGGTTCTGTTAACGATTATGATAGTAATGGTATGATTTTATGTGGAGAAAATTTATATATATGATGATTATGATGAATAAAATGATGATGGTGGTCATTTGATTATGATGATGATAATCATGATTATGAAGATGATGATGATAAAAGCCATGAACATACAGTTTATCGATCGGTTCTGGGTCTGGTTGATAGTTTGGGTTTTAGAAGAAGAAACAGATACAGCATAGATTAAATAAGTTTAAGGAATGAGTAATATCAGTTATGGAATGGCGGATGGATGGTTGGGGTGTTTGTGTTTGAACGAGAGGGTTGTGGGTTCGAGCCTGGGGAGCTGGAAATTTATTTTTTTTCTTATAGATGATGAAGAGGGATACAGTCAGATAGGGATTAAAAGAATTTAATCCGAGAATTAAATTAGAAAGAAGCAGATGGTGTTATGGTTAAGGGTGTTGTCTAGGAGCGGGAGGTCATGGGTTCGAGTAGGGCTGTGGCAATTCTTTTTAGGAACCTTATTTTTGAGGTAGATTTATTATTATTATTATTATTATTATTATTATTATTATTATTATTATTATTATTATTATTATTATTATTATTATTATTATTATTATTATTATTATTATTATTATTATTATTATTATTATTATTATTTTTAACATGATTACTATAATTAGAATTGTTATTATTATTACAACTATATTATTGATATAAATTTTTACTACTAGTATTATTATTGTTGTTACAACAAATTATTATTTAAAAGAATCATTAATAGAAAAACTATCATTTTATTAAAAACATCCTTGTTAGTAAAATTATCATAAGAACTGTTATTATTATTATTATAAAAGGGAAACAACTTTTTATTTATTATTATCAATATTATTTTATCATATAAATACTAGTTATTTAAAAATATATTTAATACATATAACATAACTATATTAAAATCTTTATAAATAAGTATTAATTATTTATTTAAAAGTGTATATAAAATAAACATACTTAATTAATTAATAAAACCTATGAATTATTAAATATAACAAGTATATCACCAATAAAAATATATAAACTTATTCGATTACAATTATGTATATTAATAAATATACAAATGATATAGGTTCGTGAATTCGAGGCCAACCCTGCATTGTTTAGTCGTTTAATATCGTCATATATATTTTTACTACAAAATACATTAGGTGAGTTTCATTACTCCCTTTTTAATTGCTTTTGCATTATATATTTTTGGGCTGAGAATACATGCGCTGTTTTATATAAATGTTTTACGAAATAGACACAAGTAATCGAAACTACATTCTATGGTTGAATTATTGAAATCGAATATGCCCCTTTTTATTAAGTCTGGTAATCTAAGAATTAGGGAACAGACACCCTAATTGACGCGAACTCTAAAGATAGATCTATCGGGCCCAACAAGCCCCATCCAAAGTACCGGATGCTTTAGTACTTTGAAATTTATATCATGTCCGAAGGAGGATCCCGGAATGATGGGGATATTCTTATATGTATATTGTGAATGTCGGTTACCAGGTGTTCAATCCATATGAATGATATTTTTGTCTCTATGTATGGGACGTATGTTTATGAGAAATGGAAATATAAAATCTTGTGGTCTATTAAAATTATGAAATGATTATTTATGTTAAACTAATGAACTCACCAACCTTTTGGTTGACACTTTAAAGCATGTTTATTCTCAGGTACGAAAGAAATCTTCCGATGTGCATTTACTCATTTTATAGATATTACTTGGAGTCATTCATGGCATATTTTAAAATACGTTGCATTCGAGTTGTCGAGTTCATCAAGATTATTATCAAGTCAATTATAGTTGGATATATTATAAAATGGTATGCAAGCCTGTCAACTTTCAATGAAATGAAAGATTGTCTTTTCAAAAACGAATGCAATGTTTGTTAAATGTATCATATAGAGGTCAAGTACCTCGCGATGTAATCAACTGTTGTGAATCGTTTATAATCGATATGGACTTTGTCCGGATGGATTAGGATGGGTCCTTTCAGTTGGTATCAGAGCGGTGGTATTAGCGAACCAGGTCTTGCATTAGTGTGTCCAACTGATAAGTCGTTAAGATGCATTAGTGAGTCTGGACTTCGACCGTGTCTGCATGTCAAAAGTTTTGCTTATCATTTCGTGTCAAAAATTACCTGCTTATCATTCTTAAAGAATCATTTGCTTATCATTCTTAGTCTAGACACGTATTACTTCATTGACAGCATGAATAGTGTATAGACAAAATTTATATCTTAGCGTATCTACTACTTCATATCTTAGCATATCTGTTACTGTAACTTTGCCTGACAACTTCCGTAGATTCCTCCGTAACTTATGGGATTTTAGTATTATATATGGATATGTAAATTATGTATTGCAGGGTACTAATCTACATCCTATAATCTATCTCATATCGAAAATCCTTCATCTGATTGTACGAGATGAATCCCTCAACCAGTTCAAGTCCCTCAGATTCTGATAGCTATTCCGACAGCTATTCTGACAGCTATTCCGACATAGATGTCCACCTAAGCTCCGAAAGTAGCATCACCGGCATGAATCAACCAATCAACCATTATTAATTCATCTGATGGGTTCGTAGTCGACTTAATCAATGAAGACGCGCAGAAGGCAATCCCTTCCACCAACCGAATTCACCTCTTGACAATGAACCTGAAGCGTTTACCGGCGAACCTGTTCGAGACACCATTTTCAATCTCATTTCCAGGGTAACTCGGAAAGATTATATTATATCCACAATTCTGAACCTTATTCATCTGCTCGTTCCGACCGACAATCATCCTGGAGTAATAAGTCAACGAACTTCGCGCTTGAATAATTAATTCAGAGAATATGGTGCTAAATGTACCAGCTTCAGCAACATCACCGGCACCAATAGTACCATCAGTAACAGCACCAGTACCATCAACAATCCATGCTTCAATATCACTATCTGTACTTCGAGTATGATCTTCGTTCTACGTATCGTTCAACCTCATTTATCTTCGTTCGACATGGCGATTATGTAATCTCTAATGTTTTAGAGATTATATATTCTTGTTCTAACGGAAAATCAGATGAGTTAATATCATATTAACTCATTAAATCCATGATTACATCTGAGGAAAATATATATGTAAGTATATTTTCATAAAGATTGTAATTAAAAATTCTTTTGTACAAACTGTTAATGGTGAAAATATTTTAACGGGTAGGTAATACCCGAGGAATATTTAGATTTCACATTAATAAGTTACACTGTACATTCTTCGAATCTGATTCAATAGTCATTTACTATCCTACTTACATCCACCGATATATAAATCCGTTCACCACGAAATAACCATTTTCATTCAATTTCATATTTGGATTTTGATCTATCAGAATCCAACAAGTGGCATAATGAAGAAAACATTGGACAAGATAAAATTTGTTAGAAACAAACAAATTAACTATGAGAAATTTTGTTAAGAATCCACGCTAACGAAATCCTAACTAACTGTTCCTAGCTAACTGTTAATTCCGTATTACATTTTGATTATCGCAATTTATTTATCGCAATTTAATTATCGCAATTTTAATTCTTGCAATTTTATTTATCGTCATTTAATTTCTGTTATTTATTTTACGCACTTTAAATATCGGGACACGTATACAAGGTTTTAACATATCATATCGACGCATCTATATATATTATTTGGAATCACCATAGACACTCTATATGCAGTAATGATCGAGTTCTCTATACAGGGTTGAGGTTGATTCTACAATAATATATATAGTTTGAGTTGTGATCGAGTCTGAGACATGTACATGGGTCACGATACGTATTAATTAATTTGAATATTATATAGTAAACTATATATGAATTATTATTTGTACACTGCTAATTGTGGACTATCAACATTGGACAATTAAAATGAATTAAAATATTGATTATAACATATGAAACTAAAAATTCTTCAAGTTGCCATTTGCTTTCATCCTAAACCTCAGTTGTATCTTCACGATTACAATCTGCGTTCAAAACCTTTCATGACTCTTGAAAACACCTCAATTGAGAGGATGAACCAACCGCACTTCAGTTACGAAAGGAAGAACTTATGCATATAGTTATGCATCTGAAAACACTAAGAACCTGAGTAAACATGTAACACGTATCTGTGCTAGCTCCTTTGGCGTTGTTATTATCGAAAATAACTTTGCAATTCCTTTTCAAATTAGGCAATCTTGTCACAGCTCCAGCAAGACAACTTTGACTTTTTGTTCGAAACAACCTTATTAACCTTGATATATATGCGTGCTCTTTTATTGTTACCGGGGAATTTTTCATAGTCTACCACATTACCAGCAGACGTACCAGTAACCTCGTTGCTTCCTGGTTTAAATCTCTCCGATAAATCATTATATTTATTCATTGAAAACTTATCACATACTCATCCCCATCTTGTAACGAGAACTGCCATGACAATTACCAGGAATCAGCAATCAGTACTTTGAAAACTCACAGCATATCTACATCAACAGTTATATGTATAACATTTATCTCTTAGAATTATGATCTCTCATTCTGAAATTCTGAAAAACACTCAGTCACAAATCAATACTCTGAATGTTGAAAAAGCTGAATGAAGCAGTAGAAACCATAGACAACCGTAAATGACCTTAATCATCGAAAGTTTGATGATAAAGAATAGTATGTTGGAAAAGCTCAGAAAAGTTGGAACTGAAAAATGGATTGAGCTAACCACGAAGGAGACCAAGGACAAATACAAGGACTATACCATATATTTAAAGAATTCAGGTAATTCTGGATCCGACGAAACCTTCAACGAATATCTTGTTCCGTACTCATGTTAAAATCTTGCGGAAAATTTTCCTCATCAACCATCGAACTTAGAAATTCCAAAATATCATCATCAATATCTTCCATATTTCTGAGGATATTTTCATAAATATTCTCGTCCGAAATTATATACCTCTTCGTGCTTCCTGTGTATCATTATATTGGAAACATTCAATAGAAAATTTAGTACCGAAAAGCGGATTATGCGAAACTATGAAGGAAGCCGTGGACAAATCACAAAGAATAAGTTTGACTTCAAAGAATCTAAATGATTCAATGCCTGCTGAAATCTTTAGCGAATACCTTGCTTCTGACTCCAAACTCTTGCGGACAAATTTTTTTCACCATCCTTCGATATTAGAAATTCCAAGATATCATCGTATCTTTCGTTATAAATATCCACCATATTTCTAAAGATAATTTCATAACTATTCTTATTTGAAATCATTAATCTCTTCGTGCTATCAATGTTACATCATATAGAAACTGTTAGTTTCTATATTCTGTAAACTTTCGAGCTTAAAATATGAATGTTATTGAAGTAATGTTGGGAACTGATGCATGAGTTAGTATAATATAATGACACTTGATCAACGTGATTATATTACAGTAAGTCATGCTAAGTTTCTAATGGGACGTGATGATTCACAGATCCTAACGTCATCACGTGCCATGTTACATAACTCTTTCATTCTACGTAACTTCTGAACATATCAAGAAAATATATTCTTGATAGTTCTATTCTCAGTGATTCTGTAAATTTGACAAATCAAATCGTGCTAATACGTTCTTTCTTGTTTAGAACATGATATTCATTCGAAACTCTATACTTATGAATTATGGATCGTTACTCACTTTACTAGAGGTCGAGAAGATAATAAAAAGGCAAAGTGCTCCAAAATATAAGAGAAAATATAAAGCCCAATAACAACACGGAGATTACAAATCGTGGATATTAATACGGATAGCAATATAAAGACACGGTATAATTAAGAATAGTATCACCCTAAGGTAATAGTAGAAGTAAACAGATCCTTCTGGTGGAAGATTGAAAAGAAGGATGACAGAAATGATAATTAGAAAAATATCAAGAATTAGTACTGGATGAAGCATTTTCACAATCTTTTGGATGTATGAACTAAGAAAGAAAGTATAGGAATGGTGAGAATAATGGAACGGAGGAGTTTAATTTATAATGAGAATATCAGACAGAGTAATCGAGGCAGATCACCGTATTAAATTATAGAGATTTTAATCTCCTTATTCGCCTAAGAATCAAATCTCTCAGATTTCGAAGATTTTCTTTAAATCCCTTGAATTCCGGAATTCAACCCTGTTTACGTCAAAAGTTAAGAAAAATATTATTTTCTTCAATTCACTCTTTTGCGATAGCTTCATTCGTATTCTTAGAATAATCGAGTTATTTTATCATTATTATTCAATGATGATGAACCTCTAATTATCAACTCATATTGGTCATGAAAACATTTTTATTGTTAGCCATGACCACCTCACTCAAATTTCGGGACGAAATTTCTTTAACGGGTAGGTACTGTGATGACCCTCAAATTTTCGACCAAATTTAAACTTTAATCTTTATATGTTTCCGATACGATAAGCAAAGTCTGTAATATTGAGTCTTGAAAATTTTGAAAATATTGTTCATATATGCAATTACCCATTGACCCATTTCCGACGATTCACGAACAATTGTGTGAAAATAAATATATATAGATATATATGAATGATGTACACAATTAATGTTATATGAAGTTGGTAATATGAATAAAATATATATAAGTGTTAATTGTTCAAATATGTTATTATATAGTATCCGTATTAGATAACTAATAAAATGTACCATTTTTATAGTAAACTTAATTACAAGTTAAGACATAGATATTATATTACTTTTATTCTTAATATTAATATCAGCATTATTAATTTAATATATATTATATATACATATGAGATTTGATAAGCAAAATTTGTTATATCAATATAGTTAATACTACTCTCATTATTATTATTATTATTACTAATATTATTATTGGTGTTATTAATATATATAATTGAAACATGTAACTTGATATTACTAGTATTATTATTAAGCATTATCATTAAGAAATATTACTATTGATATATTATTATTATTATTATTATTATTATTATTATTATTATTTTTACTCGATATTATTATGAATAAAACTATTGTTAAATATTACATCAAATTAATTACAAATTATTATACTTGCTTTCATTATCATTATCATCACTAAAATTAACATTAATATCAATATTGATCTCAGTATTAGTGATAATATTAATTACAATATATAATATATATACTATCATAAATAGTATTGTTATTATCATTATCATATTTAATATTATAATTATCATTTTATTTAATATCATTAATATTGATACTAGTTGTAAAATTAGTATTATTTTGATTATCAATATCATTATTATTATTCTATTATTATTATTGGTAATTTTATAACTCTATTATTATTATTATTATTATTATTATTATTATTATTATTATTATTATTATTATTATTATTATTATTATTATTATTATTATTATTATTAATGTATTTGTATTATTTATAATTAATCTTAAAAGTTATATATGTTAACAGATAGGTAAATCGTACCAGTACAGATCACAATCAAACTGTATAAATTTTGTTTCTTGCCTTTAAGTGTGTTACCAGTCGATTTCTTAATGCCAAAACAATCCAAAATCAGTTTGATATCACTTTCAACTTTTTATTTTTTTTATATATTATTGTACTGGATGATTAGATCTGTCGATTGCCTTCTTGTATAATTCCCTTTAATTAGACGTTAATTGATTCTTTTAAGTTACCCCATCTCTATACTACTTCTTCTTCAATCACCAAAACTCATCACCGAGACACCCTTCGATCACCTCACCTCGCCACCATAATTCACCATCTCCAACACCAACGATCATGACACCACCGACCATCTTCAACTTTTCGGCCACCATCAACAACCATCGGCATCCTCACCACCGCTTCTCTTCACCCATTGAAACCTTCTACACGACACAACCACCACTCTCCTCTCTCTCCCTCCTATCTTTCTCCGAAAAACTATCAAACCGGAACACCACCTTTCATCATGTAAACCCAACCCCCGTGTACTATTACGATCACCACAGTCTGCAAATACCTTCGAATGATCTGTCTGCTACTATTGTTACTTCTTTCAGTTTTCAAACGAGATCACCCCAACCCACCTGCAACGTTGGTTCCTGTTTTGCTGCACTTTTCCTTTCTGTTTCTTCTCGCTAATATTCACCACCCAAAATAACTTTTAAACGAAACCCACATGAAGAAGACAAAGAATGAAGAAGATGATGAAATAATGAACGTGAAAGAATGATATAGGTGAAGGGATATTAATGCTTTTGTTTCTCTTGTTGGTTCGATAAAAACTCAACCATCCCCACCGGGTGCTTTTATTCTTTGTGTTGCCACTTGCCGAGTTATGATTGTGGTAGGCCACAGCTCCTTTAAAAATTTATACATAATCTATTCTAATTGTGGCCGACAAAGTAGGTGAACTTTGTTGAGATGCATGGCTGTATTTTTTTTTAAAAGATTACATGTTTTCTTTTTTTAAGAAGCCCACTCAAAACGGGTCCACATATTACAAGTTCAAATATTTCTTTCTTGCTAGTCGATTTTTTTCTGTTATGATGATGATGAACGGAAATTATGGAGATGATAACATGATCACAATGATGTTATTAAAGAAGATGATGTTATGGTTATGATGTTTGGTGGTACGTGATGATAATGATATGATGATGGTGGTGACGACAAAATGATTCAATAAAGATGATGATGGTATTATGGTAAGAGGATACTAGTTAGAATTAGGATGGATATGAATCGATGATGACGGTTCTATTAACGATTATGATAGTAATGGTATGATTTTATGTGGAGAAAATTTATATATATGATGATTACGATGAATAAAATGATGATGGTGGTCATTTGATTACGATGATGATAATCATGATTATGAAGATGATGATGATAAAAGCCACGAACATACAGTTTATCGACCGGTTCTGGGTCTGGTTTTTAGTTTGGGTTTTATAAGAAGAAACAGATACAGTGTAGATTAAATAAGTTTAAGGAATGAGTAATATCAGTTATGGAATGTCGGATGGATGGTTGAGGTGTTTATGTTTAAATGAGAGGGTTGTGGGTTCGAGCCTGGGGAGCTGCAAATTTATTTTTTTTCTTATAGATGATGAAGAGGGATACAGTCAGATAGGGATTAAAAGAATTTAATCCGAGAATTAAATTAGAAAGAAACAGATGGTGTTATGGTTAAGGGTGTTGTCTAGGAGCGGGAGGTCATGGGTTCGAGTTGGGCTGTGGCAATTCTTTTTAGGAACCTTATTTTTGAGGTAGATTTATTATTATTTTTATTATTATTATTATTATTATTATTATTATCATTATTATTATTATTATTATTATTATTATTATTATTATTATTATTATTATGATTACTATAATTAGAATTGTTATTATTATTACAACTATATTATTGATATAAATTTTTACTACTAGTATTATTATTGTTGTTACAACAAATTATTATTTAAAAGAATCATTAATAGAAAAACTATCATTTTATTAAAAACATCCTTGTTAGTAAAATTATCATATGAACTGTTATTATTATTATTATAAAAGGGAAACAACTTTTTATTTATTATTATCAATATTATTTTATCATATAAATACTAGTTACTTAAAAATATATTTAATACATATAACATAACTATATTAAAATCTTTATAAATAAGTATTAATTATTTATTTAAAAGTGTATATAAAATAAACATACTTAATTAATTAACAAAACCTATGAATTATTAAATATAACAGGTATATCACTAATAAAAATATATAAACTTATTCGATTACAATTATGTATATTAATAAATATACAAATGATATAGGTTCGTGAATCCGAGGCCAACCCTGTATTGTTTAGTCGTTCAATATCGTCATATGTATTTTTACTACAAAATACATTAGGTGAGTTTCATTACTCCCTCTTTAATTACTTTTGCATTATATATTTTTGGGCTGAGAATACATGCGCTGTTTTATATAAATGTTTTACGAAATAGACACAAGTAATCGAAACTACATTCTATGGTTGAATTATTGAAATCGAATATGCCCCTTTTTATTAAGTCTGGTAATCTAAGAATTAGGGAACAGACACCCTAATTGACGCGAACTCTAAAGATAGATCTATCGGGCCCAACAAGCCCCATCCAAAGTACCGGATGCTTTAGTACTTCAAAATTTATATCATGTCCGAAGGAGGATCCCGGAATGATGGGGATATTCTTATATGTATATTGTGAATGTCGGTTACCAGGTGTTCAATCCATATGAATGATATTTTTATCTCTATGTATGGGACGTATGTTTATGAGAAATGGAAATATGAAATCTTGTGGTCTCTTAAAATTATGAAATGATTATTTATGTTAAACTAATGAACTCACCAACCTTTTGGTTGACACTTTAAAGCATGTTTATTCTTAGGTACGAAAGAAATCTTCCGCTGTGCATTTACTCATTTTATAGATATTACTTGGATTCATTCATGGCATATTTCAAAAGAAGTTGCATTCGAGTCATCGAGTTCATCAAGATTATTATCAAGTCAATTATAGTCGGATATATTATGAAATGGTATGCAAGTCTGTCAACTTTCGTTGAAATGAAAGATTGTATTTTCAAAAACGAATGCAATGTTTGTTAAATGTATCATATAGAGGTCAAGTACCTCGCGATGTAATCAACTGTTGTGAATCGTTTATAATCGATATGGACTTTTTTTGGATGGATTAGGACGGGTCCTTTCAGCTAAGACCACCGCTCTGATACCAACTGAAAGGACCCGTTCATATACATTATAAACGATTCACAATAGTTGATTACATCGCGAGGTATTTGACCTCTATATGATACATTTTACAAACATTGCATTCATTTTTAAAAGACAAACTTTCTTTACAACGAAAGTTGACGGCATGCACACCATTTCATAATACATCCAACTATAATTGGCTTAATAATAATCTTGATGAACTCAATGACTCGAATGCAACGTCTTTCAAAATATGCCATGAATGACTCCAAGTAATATCCTTAAAATGAGCTAATGCACAACGGAAGATTTCTTTAATACCTGAGAATAAACATGCTTTAAAGTGTCAACCAAAAGGTTGGTGAGTTCATAGGTTTATCATAACAATCATTTCAATATATTAATAGACCACAAGATTTCCGTTTATAAATATATGTACACTCGCAAGTGTATAAAAGTATTCTATAAGTTGTAGGCACCCGGTAACAAGCCTTAACGTTAATGTTTTACCCTCTGAAGTACACCAGATCAGGTGTGTTTAAAATAATCTCGAAGTACTAAAGCATCCCATAGTCAGGATGGGGTTTGTCAGGCCCAATAGATCTATCTTTAGGATTCGCGCCTACCGTACATAGACAAGTAGTTTAATGTTACCAAGCTAAGGGTATATTTCTGGTTTAAACCCACATAGAATTAGTTTTAGTACTTGTGCCTATTTCGTAAAACATTTATAAAACAGCGCATGTATTCTCAGCCCAAAAATATATATAAAAAGGGAGTAATGAAACTCACCATACTGTATTTTGTAGTAAAAATACATATAACGTCATTTAACAAGTGCAAGGTTGGCCTCGGATTCACGAACATATCAATATTGAGATTCAATATTGCAGGAAAGTACGTAGACGCAACGGAGATGATAAACACTAGATTGACCTCACGAGCATACCCATGAACCATACCCATCACCTCCATAGCTATAACCCATAATTTCCTTAGCTTCGACTCATTTAAAAAAACTATTTTGAAATCACTCGGACAGCACTCCGTCGTAATATTTTATGTATACTAATAATATCTTGAAATAATACAGAGCAAATATATATATATATATATATATATATATATATATATATATATATATAAATCGATTGAGAGAGTTTAGAGAAATATATTTTCAATTTTCTATGAAATAATGAAACCTATTGAATTCTATTTATAATAGATTTTTGAATTATTAAAGTGAATTATTAAAGTATGAATTATTAAAGTGAATTATTAAAGTATGAATTATTAAAGTAAATTATTAAAGTATGAATTATTAAAGTGAATTATTAAAGTTAAAGTAAAGTAAAGGTAAAGTTAAAGTATAGTAAAAGTATAAAACCTATGTATGTATAATACGCGTATAAATATATATAATATTAATTTAAATCGTTATATATATTTAATGGAATAAAATATAAATATCGTTATATTTATTGTACTGGTTAAGTAATGAGTTGTCAAAAGTGATTCTAGATATTTATAAAAGTTATATACGTTTTAATAATAAAGTTCTTTTTAAACTGAAAACGTCTTTGTACGTTTGAAAATAGATTAATAGAATATTATGGAAACCAATTCTCCACTAACTTTTGTCTAACTTTCGTAAATGACACTTTTTGTTTTTATTTATAAATAACTTTACAAATTATTCTGAATATCGTTAAGAGGAATAGATTTTCTCAAATCATAGTGGACCTCTCAACAGAGACTTGTAATCATAATTCAATGTTTCTGATAACTCAATCATTTAATATATATTTTTTTTAATTTCGTCGAAAATCATATTGAAACAAATACGTTCGTGTAAAGTATTATACGTTTAATACTTTATTAATATTCTCAAGTTATAATATATATATACATATACATACCTATTTATATATAACGGTTCGTGAATCGTCGGAATTTGGTCGAGGTTATAATGAATGTATGAAGACAGTTTAAAATTCTTGAGATTTAACTTAACAAACTTTGCTTATCGTGTCGGAATAATATAAAGATTAAAGTTTAAATTTGGTCGGAAATTTCCCCCGCGTCACACTATCTCACCACTAGCTATAAAACGTTGTTGCTTTTATAACGTCTTGGTTTTATTGTTCGAGTATTTTTAGCCGCTTTTTTATTTCTCTAGATTCATAACCTTATTTTTGTTTTTGTTTCTAAATTTCATATTTAATGCTAATATATGAGAGTGTAGTTTCGTTTTGATAATAATTAATGGCCGCAAAACACATATTTGAAGTTATTAAATTCCCCAGAAAATCGGGCAGAATTTTGTGAAGAATTTTCTGAAATATTTTCAACTTCAGATTTGGCCCATTTTCGCAAGATAACTAGAAAACGGCGCTACGAGCAAGACTTCCTTAAGGATTTCCTCCGTTCGAGACAGTTTAGATTTCGAAAATGACATTTTACTATTTTTAAAGTTGAATTTGACACTTTTAGATTTTAGGATAAGGAATACCTTCACATGTGAATTGTTATGCCTGTTTAAATACCACTATGATACTTGTTATTATTTAGTAATGTATTTAGGTACATTGAGAATCATGTTGGGGCTACTATCTCACCACTAGCTATAAAACGTTGTTGCTTTTATAACGTCTTGGTTTTATTGTTCGAGTCTTTTTAGCCGGTTTTTTATTTCTCTAGATTCATAACCTTATTTTTGTTTTGGTTTTTAAATTTCATAATGAATGCGAATATATGAGAGTGTAGTTTCATTTTATGAAAATTAATGGCCGCAAAACACATATTTGAAGTCAATAAATTCCCCACAAAATCGGGCAAAATTTTGTGGAGAATTTTCTGAAAAAATTTTCAACTTCAGATTTGGCCCATTTTCGCAAGATAACTAGAAAACGGCACTACGAGCAAGTCTTCCTTAAGGCTTTCCACCGTTTGAAGCAGTTTAGATTTTGAAAATGACATCTTACTATTTTTAAAGTTGAATTTGGCAATTTAGATTTAGGATAAGTAATACATTCACATGTAAATTGTTATGCCTGTTTAAATACCAATATGATACTTGTTTTTATTTAATATTGTATTTAGGTACATCAAGAATCATGTTAGGGTTACTATCTCACCACTAGCTATAAAACGTTGTTGCTTTTATAACGTCTTGGTTTTATTGTTCGAGTCTTTTTAGCCGCTTTTTTATTTCTCTAGATTCATAACCTTATTTTTGTTTTTGTTTCTAAATATCATATTGAATGCGAATATATGAGAGTGTAGTTTCTTTTTGATGATAATTAATGGCCGAAAAACACATATTTGAAGTCACTAAATTTTCACAAAATTGGGCAAAATTTTGTGGAGAATTTTCTGAAAAGTTTTCGACTTCAGATTTGGCCCATTTTCGCAAGATAACTAGAAAATGGCGCTACGAGCAAGACTTCCTTAAAGCTTTCCTCCGTTCGAAGTAGTTTAGATTCTGAAAATTATCATACCCCGTCCTAAACCATCTGGACGAAGTCACCAACATCTGGTCTCATTGCGATGATCGACTCCAAATAATGTCTTTAAAATGAGTAAATGCACAGCGGAAGGTTTCTTTCATACCTGAAAATAAACATGCTTTAAAGTGTCAACCAAAAGGTTGTTGAGTTCATTAGTTTATCATAAATAATCATTTCATAATTTTAATAGACCACAAGATTTCATATTTCCATTTCTCATAAATATACGTCCCATGCATAGAGACAAAAATATCATTCATATGGATTGAACACATGGTAACCGACATTCACAATATGCATATAAGAATATCCCCATCATTCTGGGATCCTCCTTCGGACATGATATAAATTTCGAAGTACTAAAGCATCCGGTACTTTGGATGGGGCTTGTTGGGCCCGATAGATATATCTTTAGAGTTCGCGTCAATTAGGGTATCTGTTCCCTAATTCTTAGATCACCAGACTAAAAAGGGGCATATTCGGTTTAATAATTCAACCATAGAATGTAGTTTCGATCACTTGTGCCTATTTCGTAAAGCATTTATAAAAGCAGCGCATGTATTCTCAGTCCCAAAAATATATATTGCAAAAGCATTTAAAAAGGGAGTAAATGAAACTCACGCATATAAATATTGTAAAACGGTTTATAAAACATTTGCACGTATTCTCAGCCCAAAAATGTATATAAAAAGGGAATAATGAAACTCACCATACTGTATTTTATAGTAAAAATACATATGACGACATTAAACAAGAGTAGGGTTGGCCTCGGATTCACGAACCTATATCAGTTATATGTATATATATTAACTCATATAATAACATTTAAACAAGTTCATATATTAATATTTGTTAATAAATAACTTAGTTACATCTAATTAGGTATTTTAAATAGATACCTAATTTGTATATTAGATTCATATTAAAGTGTTTTAACTAAAATATATATAATGTATTAAAGTTAATATATATATGATTATATTAAGATATTTTTATATACAATATGTAACTTAAATAATAATAATATTTTAGTTTTAAAAATATTAGTATGTAATATGATATATATAATAAATATAATTTTATAAAAACATTATTTGTTTGCTAATATAATAATTATAATAATAACATCAATAATCAATATTAATTATAATAATAACAATAATAATGATAATAGAAGTAAAATAAAAGTTTATACCCTTTTAAAAGCTTTGAGTAAAAAGGAATGTTGCAAACGAGACTCGAACCTGAGACCTCTCAATTAAACCACCAACACCTCAACCACCTGAGCTATCATGCTTTTCTAATTTACTTCCTAACTGGATATATTTAACTCCTTCTGTTTCTAGTCCGATAATTGCTTAGCCCAATCATATGGCTTCGGCCCAACAGCCAAATGACCCTCGACCCAAACAATAAATACTTACGGCCCACTATTTTTCACCAGCCCAAATGATAAAAGAAAAACTTTATTGTTGGTTCGGAAGTTTGTGCATCAAATCGGTATCACAAGAAAATATATATATATATATATATATATATATATATATATATATATATATATATATATATATATATATATATATATATATATATATATATATATAGATACACGTCCCTTTCTCTTCATCTCATCATTCATATTTGTTATCCTATTTTAATCAACTAGTGGGGAACAAGTGGGAAAGTTGTTTGGTATATCTCGGCAAAGAGAAAAAAAAAATATAAAAATCACAACACTTTATGAATGGAAATATCATTTTCAATTTGCAACATCAAACTACAGCATCATTGGATTATTATATAACAAGTGGGTTTTGATTTTGTGGTTATTTAAACTGAACAAGACCGAATGTAGCAATAAAGGGATTAAGAGTGGCTGTTTATAAGTGTAACAAATGGGTCATAGGTAATAGTTTGTTGATGATGGAAGATGGGTTTGAAAGGTGGCGATACATGAAGATGGTAGTCCCCGATGAGGCGGTGGACATGATTCATGGTTTGATGGTCATGGTGTTGAATGGGAATGGTGATCGAGCCATGGTTAGTGTGGGTGGCGTTTGTTTCGTTAGTAATATGAAACATAAACAGGAACTAGTAGCACTTATAATGGTGGCTCAA
This sequence comes from Rutidosis leptorrhynchoides, assembly GCF_046630445.1. NCBI lineage: Eukaryota > Viridiplantae > Streptophyta > Magnoliopsida > Asterales > Asteraceae > Rutidosis > Rutidosis leptorrhynchoides. The sequence continues at coordinate 4,093,205 of NC_092343.1, forward strand.
GATGGAAGATTTGTGGTGGTTGTAATGGAGTGATTATAGCCGATGGTTGTAAGGAGGCGGTGTCTTTGTGGGTTCATGAAGAGGAGAGGGAGTGAGAGTGGAGAATCACGATGGTTTGGAGAAGAAGAAGGGATGTTAAGTGTTAAGGTATGTGTGTACACTTATGGGTGGAGATTGCCGATGGTGGTATACAACAGTGGTTAGTGTAGTGACCGTGCACTAGCTCGATGGTGGTGAAAGGTGGTGTATGTTTTTGGTGCTAATGATGATCAAAGATGGTTGTGGTTTGTGGGTTGTCTTGAGGTACATCATCGAGCAAAAAAAAAAAATATAGATGAGTGATAAAGTGGTGAGCGAAAGGGTGATGATACTCAAAATAGAAGAAGAAATTATGGTTTTTGTGTGGGTTATAAAATAAACTTAATGTACATATATTAAGTTCTCATGTTGTAAGTAGAAACTAGTCCCCACCTATTTTGATTTAATACCACTTGTGAATGAAAAGAAATCTGTGTTTGAAAAGTAGTTTAACTCTATCGTTTATATATATATATATACATATATATAATCATAAAGTAAAGTAATAATAATAATATAATAATAATAATTGAATCATGCAATTCAAAAGGAACGTGCATAAATAGTCAGCAGCCTCTAATTTGAAACAGTTTTCACGGACGGTGCTACTTCGCGAAATCAGTGACGGATAAAAGTGTTCAGAAAAATCCCATATTTTAATTTAACTATATTTATTTATTTTGGTTATGGTATAAAATTCAGTCATTAATTTAATAAATAAAAATTACATCAACTGTCCCTCTCCTTTATGGGTAAAATATAAAAAGTGTTAAAATTAAATACTTATATCCTAAATATACTTTTAATAAGCCTATAACTTATATAACTCATTTTCGTATCACTGTTTATGTTAAAATCACATAAGTTTGTTTTAATAATCATTTGAATGATAACGAGTGTTATTATTGTTTCCTAAATAAATTCAAAACTATTTATTTTCAAATTACATTATATTTACATAATTATATATTAACTAACAATTTAATTATTAATTCAAATCATCAAATCATATAATGCTTTATTTAATATCTCTAATTATTATTTATATACCCATATATATATATATATATATATATATATATATATATATATATATATATATATATATATATATATATATATATATTTATTTATTTATTTATTTACAAATAATCGTTCGTGAATCGTCGGGAATAGTCAAAGGTTAAATGAATTCATAACATAGTTCAAAATTTTTGAGACTCAACATTACAGACTTTGCTTATCGTGTCAGAAACATATAAAGATAAAGTTTAAATTTGGTCAGAAATTCTCGGGTCGTCATAGTACCTACCCGTTAAAGAAATTTCGTCCCAAAATTTGAGTGAGGTGGTCATGGCTAACAATTAAGAATGTTTTCATGACGTATATGAGTTGTAAAATAGAGTTTCATTACCATTGGTTAATATGGATAAAACGATTCGGTTACTTGAAGAGTACGAGGGAAGCTATCATAAAAGAATGAAATGAATATTAAAGTTTCATTTTAACTTTTGACGTTGTTTTGGTTGAATTTCGGAATTCAAGGGATTCAAAAGAAAATCTTGAAAATCTATAAGATCTGATTCTTCGAGATTTAAGGAAATTAGGATCTCTATAATTAAATACGGAGATCTGCCTTGATTACTCTGTCTAATATTTCCATTATAAATTAAGCTCTTCTGTGTCATTGTTCTCACCATTCCTATATTTTCTTTCTTAGTTCATGTTTCCAAAAGATTGTGAAAATGTTTAATCCAGTTCCAATCCTTGTCCTTATTCTTATTATCGCAACAATCATTCTCCTTTTCCAACTTCCATCGGAGGAATCTGTTTTCTTCTACTTCGCCCTTGGGGTTATAGTGTTTTTAATTCTCCCGTGTCTTTATGTTGTGATAAACATTGATATACACGGTTTGTAGTTTCTGAGTTGTTGTTGGGCTTTATATCTTCTCTTATATTTCGAAGTCTCTGCTTCTGTCTTCTATAATCATTGTCATCCACAGTTAATGTTCTCTCCTATTTGCTGTGATTTATACACCCATTTCTATTTCGGAGCTTCATTCTTTTGTTTTCTTTTTGCAAGTATTGGTCCAGAATTTGTAGGTATGGAGTTCCGAATGAACTTAATGTTCTAAACAAGAAAGAACATAATAGCACGATTTGATCTGTCAAATTACCAGAATCACTGAGAATAGAACTATCAAGAATATACTTTCTTGATATGTTCAGAAGTTAAGCAGAATGAAAGAGTTATGTAACATGGCACATGATGACGTTATGATCTGTGAATCATCACGTTCCATTAGAAACGCATCATGACTTACTGTAATATAATCACGTTGATCAAGTGTCATTATATTATACTAACTCATGCATCAATTCCCAACACTACTTCAAAAACATTCATAATTTAAACTCGAATTTTAAAGAATTTTAGAAACTAAAGTAGTTTCCATGATGATGTAATATAGATAGCACGAAGAGATAAATAATTTCGGACGAGAATATTTATGAAAATATCTTCAGAAATATCGAAGATATTTATGATGATATTTTGGAATTTCTAAGTTCGATGGTTGATGAAGAAAGATTTTCCGCAAGATTTTAACATGGGTACGGAGTAAGATATTCGTTGAAGGTTTCATCGGATCCAGAATTACTTGGGTTCTTTGAATATATGGTATGGTCCTTGTATTTTTCCTTGGTCTCCTTCGTGGTTAGCTCAATCCATTTTTCAGTTCCAACTTTTCTGAGCTTTTCCAATATACTATTCTTTATCATCAAACTTTCGATGATTAAGGTCGTTTACGGTTGTCTACTGTTTCTGCTGCTTTATTCAGCTTTTTCAACATTCAGAGTATTGATTTGTAGACTGAGTGCTTTTCAGGATTTCAGATGAAAGATCATAATTCTAAGAGATGAATGTTATACATATAACTGTTGATGTAGATATGCTGTGAGTTTTCAAAGTACTGATTACTGATTCCCGGTAATTGGTATGGCAGTTCTCGTTACAAGATGCGGATGAGTATATGATACGTTTTCAATGAATAAATATAATGATTTGTCAGAGAGATTTAAGCCAAGAAGCAACAAGGTTGCTGGTACGTCTGCTGGTAATATGGTGGAATATAAAAGAATTATCCGGTATCAAAAGGGTAATTGTATATATATCAGGATTATAGTAAGACTACTTCGAATGAAAAGTCGAAGTTGACTTGCTGGAGCTGTGACAAAATTAGCTACTTTGAAAAGGGATCGCAAAGTTATTTTTGCTAATAAATGCCAAAGGATCTGACGCGGCTACGTGTTAAACTTTTACTCAGTTGCCGAGAGTTTCTCAGGTGCATAACTATATGCATAAATCTTTCCTTCCGTAGATGAAGTGCGGTTGATTTATCCTATCGATTGAGGTGTTTTCAAGAATCATGAAAGGTTTGAACGCAGATTGTAATCGTCAAGATACAAATGAGATTTAAGATGAAATCAAGTGGCAACTTGAAGAATTGTTTAGTTTCATATGTTATAATCAATATTTTAATTCATTTTAATTGTCCAATGTTATTAGTCCTCAGTCGATAGTCCACAGTAACAGTCCAATAATTCATATATAGTTTAATATATAAAATACGAATTAATTAATACGTGTCGTGACCCGTATACGTCTCAGACTCGATCACAACTTAAATTATATATATTATTGTAGAATCAACCTCAACCCTGTATATAGAACTCGATCATTACTGCATATAGAGTGTCTATGGTTATTCCAAATAATATATATAAATGCATCGATATGATATGTCAAAACCTTGTATACGTGTCCAGATATTTAAAGTGCGTAAACTAAATAACAGAAATTAAATAACGATAAATAAAGTGCAGAAAGTAAATAACAGAAATTAAATGACGATAAATAAAATTGCGAGAATGTAAATTACGATAAATAAAATGTAATCAGTTAGCTAGGAACAATTAGCTAGGAGCAGTTAGCGTGGATTCTTAACAAAATTCCTCATAGTTAATTTGTTTGTTTCTAACAAATTTTATTTTCTCCAATGTTTTCTTCATTATGCCACTTGTCGGATTCTGATAGGTCAAAATCCAAATATGAAATTGAATGAAAATAGTTATTCTGTGGTGAACGGATACGTATATCGGTGGATGTAAGTAGGATAGTAAATGACTGTTGAATCAGATTCGAAGAATGTACAATGTAACTTATTAATGTGAAATCTAAATATTCCTCGGGTATTACCAACCCGTTAAAATATTTTCACCATTAACAGTTTGTACAAAAGAATTTTTAATTACAACCTTTATGAAAACATATATACATATATATTTTCTTCAGATGTAATCATGGATTTTAATGAGTCAATATGATATTAAACTCATTTGATTTACCGTTAGAACTAGAGTACATAATCTCTAAAACATTAGAGATTACATAATCATCATGTTGAACGAAGATCAATGATGTAGAACATCATATAGAACGAAGATAACCGATGTAGAACAAGATGTAAAACGAAGATTATACTCGAGGTATAGATTGCAATGTTGAGGCGTGTGTTGTTGCTGAAGTTAGTAAGTTTTGCACCATATTTTCCAAATTGATTACTCAAGTGCGAAGTTCGTTGACTTCTTTTATTATTCTGGGACGATTGTCGGTTCGGACGAGCGAATGAATGAGGTTTAGAATTTTAGATAGAATATAATCGTGGCGAGATATTCGGAAAATGAGTGAGAAAATAGTATCTCGAACAGGTTCGCCGGTAATTGTTTCAGGTTCACCGCCAAGAGGGTAATTTGGTTGGTAGAAAGGATCACTTTCTTCGCGTCTCCATTGATTTAGTCGACTACTAACCCATAAGATGAATTGGTTGATTCATTCTGGTGACGCTGCTTTTGGAGCTTAGGTGAACATCCATGTCTGAATAGCTGTCTGAATAACTATCGGAATAGCTATCGAAATTTGAGGAACTCGAACTGGTTGAAGGATTCATCTCGTACGATCAGATGAAGGATTTTCGATAAGAGATAGATTATAGGATGTAGATTAGTACCCTGCAATACATAATTTACAAATGCATATATAATACTAAAATCCCATAAGTTACGGAGGAATCTACGGAAAATGTCAGGCAAAGTTTACAATAACAGATATGCTAAGATATGAATTAGCAGATATGCTAAGATATGAATTTTTTCCTATACACTAATCATGCAATCAATGCAATAAGATGTGTCCAGACTAAGGATGATAAGCAAGTGATTCTCTAAGAATGATAAGCAGGTAATTTTCAACACGAAATGATAAGCAAAACTTTTGACATGCAGACAAGGTCGAAGTCCAGACTCACAAATGCATCCTAACGACTATCAGTTAGACACACTAATGCAAGACCAGGTTCGCTAAGACCACTGCTCTGATATCACATGTCATAACATGTGGGGACAACCACCGTCCCACCCAGTGCCTTCCCAGCTAACCGCCTGGTGACCACTGAGTGTACCTTAGATACCGATTTTAGGGCCTGCCTCTCGGCTAATGCCAAACCTCGTAAGGGATCGCAAGGAGTAAGAGCCAATGCTTCGTCACAGGTAACACTGTGAGAACCTCCTTTACGACTAACCCGCCACACATGGACGGCGTTATACTAGCTCTGATGCCACATGTCATACCCCGTCCTAAACCATCTGGACGAAGTCACCAACATCTGGTCCCATTGCGATGATTGACTCCAAATAATGTCTTTAAAATGAGTAAATGCACAACAGAAGGTTTCTTTCATACCTGAAAATAAACATGCTTTAAAGTGTCAACCAAAAGGTTGGTGAGTTCATTAGTTTATCATAAATAATCATTTCATAATTTTAACAAACCACAAGATTTCATATTTCCATTTCTCATAAATATACGTCCCATGCATAGAGACAAAAATATCATTCATATGGATTGAACACCTGGTAATCGACATTCACAATATGCATATAAGAATATCCCCATCATTCCGGGATCCTCCTTCGGACATGATATAAATTTCGAAGTACTAAAGCATCCGGTACTTTGGATGGGGCTTGTTGGGCCCGATAGATCTATCTTTAGAGTTCGCGTCAATTAGGGTGTCTGTTCCCTAATTCTTAGATTACCAGACTAAAAAGGGGCATATTCGGTTTAATAATTCAACCATAGAATGTAGTTTCGATCACTTGTGTCTATTTCGTAAAGTATTTATAAAAGCAGCGCATGTATTCTCAGTCCCAAAAATATATATTGCAAAAGCATTTAAAAAGGGAGCAAATGAAACTCACGCATATAAATATTGTAAAACAGTTAATAAAATATTTGCACGTATTCTCAGCCCAAAAATGTATATAAAAAGGGAATAATGAAACTCACCATACTGTAATTTGTAGTAAAAATACATATGACGACATTAAACAAGTGTAGGGTTGGCCTCAGATTCACGAACCTATATCAGTTATATGTATATATATTAACTCATATAATAACATTTAAACAAGTTCATATATTAATATTTGTTAATAAATAACTTAGTTACATCTAATTAGGTATTTTAAATAGATACCTAATTTGTATATTAGATTCATATTAAAGTGTTTTAACTAAAATATATATAATGTATTAAAGTTAATATATATATGATTATATTAAGATATTTTTATATACTATATGTAACTTAAATAATAATAATATTTTTGTTTTAAAAATATTAGTATGTAATATGATATATATAATAAATATAATTTTATAAAAACATTATTTGTTTGCTAATATAATAATTATAATAATAACATTAATAATCAATATTAATTATAATAATAACAATAATAATGATAATAGAAGTAAAATAAAAGTTTATACCCTTTTAAAAGCTTTGAGTAAAAAGGAATGTTGCAAACGAGACTCGAACCTGAGACCTCTCAGTTAAACCACCAATACCTCAACCACTTGAGCTATCATGCTTTTCTAATTTACTTCCTAACTGGATATATTTAACTCCTTCTGTTTCTAGTCCGATAATTGCTTAGCCCAATCATATGACTTCGGCCCAATAGCCAAATGACCCTCGGCCTAAACAATAAATACTTACGGCCCACTATTTTTCACCAGCCCAAATGATAAAAGAAAAACTTTATTGTTGTTGGTTCGGCAGTTTGTGCATCAAATCGGTATCACAAGAAAAAAAATATATATATATATATAGATACACGTCCCTTTCTTTTCATCTCATCATTCATATTTGTTATCCTATTTTAATCAACTAGTAGGGAACAAGTGGGAAAGTTGTTTGGTATATCTCGACAAAGAAAAAAAATATAAAAATCATAACACTTTATGAATGGCAATATCATTTTCAATTTGCAGCATCAAACTACAGCATCATTTGATTATTATATAACAAGTGGGTTTTGATTTTGTGGTTATTTAAACCGAACAAGACCGAATGTAGCAATAAAGGGATTAAGAGTGGTGGTTTATAAGTGTAACAAATGGGTCACAGGTAATAGTTTGTTGATGATGGAAGATGGGTTTGAAAGGTGGCGATACATGAAGATGGTAGCGGCCGATGAGGTGGTGGACATGATTCATGGTTTGATGGTCATGGTGTTAAATGGGAATGGTGATCGAGCCATGGTTAGTGCGGGTGGCGTTTGTTTTGTTAGTAATATGAAACATAAACAGGAACTAGTAGCACTTATAATGGTGGCTCAAGATGGAAGATTTGTGGTGGTTGTAATGGAGCGATTATAGCCGATGGTTGTAAGGAGGCGGTGTCTTTGTGGGTTCATGAATAGGAGAGGGAGTGAGAGTGGTGAATCACGATGGTTTGGAGAAGAAGAAGGGATGTAAAGTGTTAAGGTATGTGTGTCCACTTATGGGTGGAGATTGCCGATGGTGGTATACAACAGTGGTTAGTGTAGTGACCATGCACTAGCTCGATGGTGGTGAAAGGTGGTGTATGTTTTCGGTGCTAATGATGATCAAAAGATAGTTGTGGTTTGTGGGTTGTCTTGAGGTACATCATCGAGCAAAAAAAAAAAAAAAATTATAGAGGAGTGATAAAGTGGTGAGCGAAAGGGTGATGATACTCAAAATAGAAGAAGAAATTATGGTTTTTGTGTGGGTTATAAAATAAACTTGATGTACATATATTAAGTTCTCATGTTGTAAGTATGAACTAGTCCCCACCTATTTTGATTTAATACCACTTGTGAATGAAAAGAAATCTATGTTTGAAAAGTAGTTTAACTCTATCGTGTATATATATACATATATATAATCATAAAGTAAAGTAAAGTAATAATAATATAATAATAATAATTGAATCATGCAATTCAAAAGGAACGTGCATAAATAGTCAGCAGCCTCTAATTTGAAACTGTTTTCACGGACGGTGCTACATCGCGAAATCAGTGACCGATAAAAGTGTTCAGAAAAATCCCATATTTTAATTTAACTATATTTATTTATTTTGGTTATGGTATAAAATTTAGTCATTAATTTAATAAATAAAAATTACATCAACTGTCCCTCTCCTTTATGGGTAAAATATAAAAAGTGTTAAAATTAAATACTTATATCCTAAATATACTTTTAATAAGCCTATAACTTATATAACTCATTTTCGTATCACTGTTTATGTTAAAATCACATAAGTTTGTTTTAATAATCATTTGAATGATAACGAGTGTTATTATTGTTTCCTAAATAAATTCAAAACTATTTATTTTCGAATTACATTATATTTACATAATTTTATATTAAATAACAATTTAATTATTAATTCAAATCATCAAATCATATAATGATTTATTTAATATCTCTAATTATTATTTATATACCCATATATATATATATAAATATATATATATATATATATATATATATATATATATATATATATATATATATATATATATAAATACAAATAATCGTTCGTGAATCGTCGGTAATAGTCAAAGGTTAAATAAATTCATAACATAGTTCAAAATTTTTGAGACTCAACATTACAGACTTTGCTTATCGTGTCGGAAACATATAAAGCTAAAATTTAAATTTGGTCGAAAATTCTCGGGTCGTCATAGTACCTACCCGTTAAAGAAATTTTGTCCTGAAATTTGAGTGAGGTGGTCATGGCTAAATACAATATTTGAAGTCACTAAAATCCCCACAAAATTGGGCAAAATTTTGTGGAGAATTTTCTGAAAAGTTTCCGACTTCAGATTTGGCCCATTTTCGCAAGATAACTAGAAAATGGCGCTACGAGCAAGACTTCCTTAAAGCTTTCCTCCGTTCGAAGCAGTTTAGATTCCGAAAATGACATTTTACAATTTTTAAAGGTGAATTTGGCACTTTTAGATTTTAGGATTAGTAATACCTTCACATGTGAATTGTTATGCCTGTTTAAATACCACTATGATACTTGTTTTTATTTAATATTGTATTTAAGTACATTGAGAATCTTGTTGGGGCTACTATCTCACCACTAGCTATAAAATGTTGTTGCTTTTATAACGTCTTGGTTTTATTGTTCGAGTCTTTTTAGCCGTTTTTTTATTTCTCTAGATTTATAACCTTATTTTTGTTTTTGTTTGTAAATTTTATATTGAATGCGAATATATGAGAGTGTAATTTTTTTATAATAATTAATGGCCGCAAAACATATATTTGAAGTCACTAAATTCCCCACAAAATTGGTCAAAATTTTGTGGAGAATTTTCTGAAAAATTTTCAATTTCAGATTTGGCCCATTTTCGCAAGATAACTAGAAAATGGCGTTAAAAGCAAGACTTCCTTAAAGTTTTCCTCCGTTCGAAGGAGTTTAGATTTCGAAAATGATATTTTACTATTTTTAAAGGTGAATTTGGCACTTTTAGATTTTAGGATAAGTAATACCTTCACATGTGAATTGTTATGCCTGTTTAAAAATCACTATGATACTTGTTTTTATTTAATATTGTATTTAGGTACATCGAGAATCATGTTGGGGCTACTATCTCACCACTAGCTATAAAACGTTGTTGCTTTTATAACGTCTTAGTTTTATTGTTCTAGTATTTTTAGCCGCTTTTTTATTTCTCTAGATTCATAACCTTATTTTTGTTTTTGTTTCAAAATTTAATATTTAATGTGAATATACGAGAGTGTAGTTTCATTTTGATGATAATTAATGGCCGCAAAACACATATTTGAAGTCACTAAATTCCCCAGAAAATCGGACAGAATTTTGTGGAGAATTTTCTGAAATATTTTCAACTTCAGATTTGGCCCATTTTCGCAAGATAACTAGAAAACGGCGCTACGAGCAAGACTTCCTTAAGGCTTTCCTCCGTTCGAAGTAGTTTAGATTTCGAAAATGACATTTTACTATTTTTAAAGTTGAATTTGGCACTTTTAGATTTTAGGATAAGTAATACCTTCACATGTGAATTATTATGCCTGTTTAAATACCACTATGATACTTGTTTTTATTTAATATTGTATTTAGGTACATTGAGAATCATGTTGGGGCTACTATCTCACCACTAGCTATAAAATGTTGTTGCTTTTATAACGTCTTTGTTTTATTGTTCGAGTCTTTTTAGCCGCATTTTTATTTCTCTAGATTCATAACCTTATTTTTGTTTTGATTTTTAAATTTCATATTGAATGCGAATATATGAAGGTGTAGTTTCGTTTTATGATAATTAATGGTTGCAAAACACATTTGAAGTTAATAAATTCCCCACAAAATCGGGCCAAATTTTGTGGAGAATTTTCTGAAAAAATTTCAACTTCAGATTTGGCCCATTTTCGCAAGATAACTAGAAAACGGCGCTACGAGCAAGACTTCCTTAAGGCTTTCCACCGTTCGAAGCAGTTTAGATTTTGAAAATGACATCTTACTATTTTTAAGGTTGAATTTGGCACTTTTAGATTTTAGGATAAGTAATACCTTCACATGTGAATTGTTATACCTGTTTAAATACCACTATGATACTTGTTTTTATTTAATATTGTATTTAGGTATATCGAAAATCATGTTGGGGCTACTATCTCACCACTAGCTATAAAACGTGGTTGCTTTTATAACGTCTTGGTTTTATTGTTCGAGTCTTTTTAACCGCTTTTTTATTTCTCTAGATTCATAACCTTATTTTTGTTTTTGTTTCTAAATTTCATTTTGAATGCGAATATATGAGAGTGTAGTTTCTTTTTAATGATAATTAATGGCCGCAAAACACATATTTGAAGTCACTAAATTCCCCACAAAATCGGGCAGAATTTTGTGGAGAATTTTCTTAAAAATTTTCAACTTCAGATTTGGCCCATTTTCGTAAGATAACTAGAAAACGGCGCTACGAGCAAGACTTCCTTAAGGCTTTCCATCGTTCGAAGCAGTTTAGATTTCGAAAATGACATCTTACTATTTTTAAAGTTGAATTTGGCACTTTTAGATTTTAGGATAAGTAATACCTTCACATGTGAATTGTTATGTCTGTTTAAATACCACTATGATACTTGTTTTTATTTAATATTGTATTTAGGTACATCGAGAATCATGTTGGGGCTACTATCTCACCACTAGCTATAAAAAGTTGTTGCTTTTATAACGTCTTGGTTTATTGTTCGAGTCTTTTTAGCCGCTTTTTTATTTCTCTAGATTTATAACCTTATTTTTGTTTTTGTTTCTAAATTTAATATTGAATGCGAATATATGAGAGTGTAATTTTTTTATGATAATTAATGGTCGCAAAACACATATTTGAAGTCACTAAGTTTCCCACAAAATTGGGCAAAATTTTCTGGAGAATAATCTGAAAAACTTTCAACTTCAGATTTGGCCTATTTTCGCAAGATAACTAGAAAATGGCGCTACGAGTAAGAATTCCTTAATGATTTCCTCCGTTCGAAGCAGTTTAGATTCTGAAAATGACATTTTACTATTTTTAAAGGTAAATTTAGCACTTTTAGATTTTAGGATAAGTAATACCTTCACATGTGAATTGTTATGACTGTTTAAATACCACTATGATACTTTTTTTTTTATTTAATATTGTATTTAGGTAAATCGAAAATCATGTTGGGGCTATTATCTCACAGTAGCTATAAAACGTTGTTGCTTTTATAACGTCTTGGTTTTATTTTTCGAGTTTTTTAACCACTTTTTTATTTCTCTAGATTCATAACCTTATTTTTGTTTTTGTTTCTAAATTTTATATTGAATGCGAATATATGAGAGTGTAGTTTCTTTTTGATGATAATTAATTGCCGCAAAACACATATTTGAAGTCACTAAATTTCCCACAAAATTGACAAAATTTTGTGGAGAATTTTTAAAAATTTTCAACTTCAGATTTGGCCCATTTTCGCAAGATAACTAGAAAATGGCGCTACGAGCAAGACTTCCTTAAGGCTTTCCTCCGTTCGAAGCCGTTTAGATTCTGAAAATGACATTTTACTATTTTTAAAGGTGAATTTGGCACTTTTAGATTTTAGGATAAGTAATACCTTCACATGTGAATTGTTATGCCTATTTAAATACCACTATGATACTTGTTTTTATTTAATATTGTATTTAGGTACATCGAGAATCATGTTGCGGAAACTATCTCACCACTAGCTATAAAACGTTGTTGCTTTTATAACGACTTAGTTTTATTGTTCTAGTATTTTTAGCTGCTTTTTTATTTCTCTAGATTCATAACCTTATTTTTGTTTTTGTTTCTAAATTTCATATTTAATGCGAATATATGAGAGTGTAGTTTCGTTTTGATGATAATTAATGGCCGCAAAACACATATTTGAAGTCACTAAATTCCCCAGAAAATCGGGCAGAATTTTGTGGAGAATTTTCTGAAATATTTTCAACTTCAGATTTGGCCCATTTTCGCAAGATAACTAGAAAACGGCGCTACTAGCAAGACTTTCTTAAGGCTTTCCTCCGTTCGAAGCAGTTTAGATTTCGAAAATGACATTTTACTATTTTTAAAGTTGAATTTGACTCTTTTAGATTTCAGGATAAGAAATACCTTCACATGTGAATTGTTATGCCTGTTTAAATACCACTATGATACTTGTTTTTATTTAGTATTGTATTTAGGTACATTGAGAATCATGTTGGGGCTACTATCTCACCACTAGCTATAAAACGTTGTTGCTTTTATAACATCTTGGTTTTAATGTTCGAGTCTTTTTAGCCGCTTTTTTATTTCTCTAGATTCATAACCTTATTTTTATTTTTGTTTTTAAATTTCATATTGAATGCTAATATATGAGAGTGTAGTTTCTTTTTGATAATAATTAATGGTCACAAAACACATATTTGAAGTCACTAAATTCCCCACAAAATTGTGCAAAATTTTGTGAAGAATTTTCTGAAAAGTTTTCGACTTCAGATTTGGCCCATTTTCGAAAGATAACTAGAAAATGGAGCCACGAGCAAGACTTCCTTAAAGCTTTCCTCCGTTCGAAGTAGTTTAGATTCCGAAAATGACATTTTACTATTTTTAAAGGTGAATTTGGCACTTTTGGATTTTAGGATAAGTAATACCTTCACATGTGAATTGTTATGCATGTTTAAATACCAATATGATACTTGTTTTTATTTAATTTTGTATTTAGGTACATCGAGAATCATGTTGGGGCTACAATCTCACCACTAGCTATAAAACGTTGTTGCTTTTATAACGTTATGGTTTTATTGTTCGAGTCTTTTTAGCCGCATTTTTATTTCTCTAGATTCATAACCTTAATTTTCTTTTTGTTTCTAAATTTCATATTGAATGCGAATATTTGAGAGTGTAGTTTTGTTTTGATAATAAATAATGGCCACAAAACACATATTTTAAGTCGCTAAATTCCCCAGAAAATCGTGCAGAATTTTGTGGAGAATTTTCTGAAATATTTTCAACTTCAGATTTGGCCCATTTTCGTAAGATAACTAGAAAATGGCACTACGATCAAGACTTCCTTAAGGCTTTCCTCCGTTCGAAGCAGTTTAGATTCCGAAAATTACATTTTACTATTTTTAAAAATGAATTTGGCACTTTTAGATTTTAGGATAACTAATACCGTCACATGTGAATTGTTCTACCTGTTTAAATACCACTATGATACTTGTTTTTATTTAATATTGTATTTAAGTACATCGAGAATCATGTTAGGGCTACAATCTCACCAGTAGCTATAAAACGTTGTTGCTTTTATAACGTCATGGTTTTATTGTTCGAGTCTTTTTAGCCGTTTTTTTATTTCTCAAGATTCATAACCTTAATTTTCTTTTTGTTTCTAAATTTCATATTGAATGCGAATATATGAGAGTGTAGTTTCGTTTTGATAATAATTAATGGCCACAAAATACTTATTTTAAGTCACTAAATTCCCCAGAAAATCGTGCAGAATTTTGTGGAGAATTTTCTGAAATATTTTCAACTTCAGATTTGCCCATTTTCGCAAGATAACTAGAAAATGGCGCTACGAGCAAGACTTCCTTAAGGCTTTCCTCCATTCGAAGCAGTTTAGATTTCAAAAATGACATTTTACTATTTTTAAAGTAGAATTTGACACTTTTAGATTTTAGGATAAGTAATACCTTCACATGTGAATTGTTATGCCTGTTTAAATACTACTATGATACTTGTTTTTATTTAGTATTGTATTTAGGTACATTGAGAATCATGTTGGGCTACTATCTCACCACTAGTTATAAAACGTTGTTGCTTTTATAACGACTTGGTTTTATTGTTCGAGTCTTTTTAGCCGCTTTTTTATTTCTCTAGATTCATAACCTTATTTTTGTTTTTGTTTTTAAATTTCATATTGAATATGAATGTATGAGAGTTTAGTTTCGTATTGATGATAATTAATGGCCGCAAAACACATATTTGAAGTTAATAAATTCCCCACAAAATCGGATCAAATTTTGTGGAGAATTTTCTGAAAAAAATTTCAACTTCAGATTTTGCCCATTTTTGCAAGATAACTAGAAAACGGCGCTACGAGCAAGTCTTCCTTAAGGCTTTCCACCGTTCGAAGCAGTTTAGATTTTGAAAATGGCATCTTACTATTTTTAAAGTTGAATTTGGCACTTTTAGATTTTAGAATAAGTAATACCTTCACATGTGAATTGTTATGCCTGTTTAAATACCGCTATGATACTTGTTTTTATTTAATATTGTATTTAGGTACATCGAGAATCATGTTGAGGCTACTATCTCGCCACTAGCTATAAAACGTTGATGCTTTTATAACGTCTTGGTTTTATTGTTCGAGTCTTTTTAGCCGCTTTTTTATTTCTCTAGATTTATAACCTTATTTTTGTTTTTGTTTCTAAATTTCATATTGAATACGAATATATAAGAGTGTAGTTTCTTTTTGATGATAATTAATCGCTACAAAATGTAGCTACCCCGACAAATCGTCAAGTGACGGCGTCGGCTACGTGGGTCCCATTACCTGATTATAAGTCTTTTAGATAACTTTTGACCAAAATATGTCGCCTTCATTTCAAAATAAAGATTGTTTCAAAGTTTACAAGAATTGTTCAACCAATAGTTAAGTTACAACGTTATAATACGAATGAAATCTAGGCGACACGGTTTAAAGTAAAGTCAAAAGACGCTCCATGAAATGCACGTATACTCGACATCCAATGCAAGTATCAAATAATGAGCGGAAGCATGTTTCACATATCGTGTAAGACCTGAGAAAAACATAGAAATCTGTCAACAAAAAAACGTTGGTGAAATCATAGGTTTAAGTAAGTAAGTGAGTAAAAGTAAGTAAGTCGAACCACAAGGTTTGCAAAGTTGAAATAATAGTAATACATTCTAAAAGTTAATATTCACGAGCACCCAATTATCAAAGCTTAACATTCCATCCATTGTATACCCCATCCATAGTGCTAGAACAAACACTGATTCTCGAAAATATATTTCATCCGTAGACGGTAGCGAACCGTTAGAGATGAGGGTTGTCAACCCATATGGCCATATAACATAAGTTCTCGCTTACACCCGTCAAGTGTAACTAATGATAATCGATTTGAGGATTTTTGTTCTAAACTCGTATGTAGAATGTTTGTTTTCCCGTTCTTGTGTTCACTTAGTTCAAAAGAATCGTTTATGTTTTCTCATCCCAAATATAAGTTCAAAAAGAGTAAAAGTGGGACTATGATCTCACCTTGAGTGCGAGAGTTATAAAAGTACTTCAACAAGTAAACGCGTGCAAAGACAAGGCTAGTCTTGACCTAAACATATAGGTTATATCAATAACGGTAAACACAAACGGTCAAAGATGTTCAATTAGTCCTATGGCTCGTTACGACTCGATTATATTAACATGTGAATCAACTAGTCAAGTTTCATGCAAGATACAAGTAAATAATCATGTTAGAAAGGTTGCATAAGTATTTGGTTAAGTTTGACAAAAAGTCAAACTTGGTCGGGTCAAAGTCAACGGAAAAGTCAACGGGGTCGGGTTGGGTATCCGACAATTTTTCTAAGTTATATAATCATATATGAGCATGTTAGCCAAGTTTCATGTTAATCGGAGGTCCGTAGCATAGTAAACATTTTACGTCAAAAGATCAAAGCAAACAGCCCATTTTAGTGTATCAGGACGGTGTCCCAAAAATCAGGACGGTGTCCTGATATGAAGAGTGGGACGGCGTCCCAAATATCAAGACGTCGTCCCAATATGAAGAGTGGGACGGCGTCCCAAATATCAGGACGGCGTCCCAATTGCCTTCCAGGCCCTGTTTGCTGAATTTCTCAAGTGCACGACCCAAACTTCAAACAATCACAATTTATGATCCGCAAACAATTAGAACATGTATTTTATATCATCGGAAAGCTATTTCGACAAGGAATACAACTAACCACATATCATAAATCAAAATCATCATTTAAGACAACAAAAACCTCGTCGAAAGTTCGTTAAACGTTCCAAATCAAGGTTTCAAGTTCATCAATTGCAATTTAAGTTTCGGGAATCCAATTTATACATATGATATGCCGTTTTGAAGGTAATGAAACATGTAATACAACTAAATACTTACTAACAACATTTCATGGCATTCAAATCATCAAAAGTTCATTTAAAGTCTATCAAACTCTAACGAAAATTCACAAAAATCAATAGTCATGAGTTTGATGTTTCCTTAATCAACCTATACATCAAAACGAAGCTAAAGATACTAGTAACACTTTTAAAACATGCACTTTAACAATCTAACAACATTTGATCATCCAAAATCAAGGATTTAGCAAGAAATTTTCATATTGAACTAGTTACACCAAAAACAACGAATCGGGCATACAAATTACATACACGACATCACAATGAGCCATAGACACTAATTAACAACTTTATAAGTCAAGAACACGAATTTAAAGAAATCTAGTGTTTTAGAAATGTTACCCAAAATCGAAGTAGTTAGCATCAAATCGAAGAGGATGATGAGAGGATCAAGAATATGTAGTTTGTTTTGATGTTTACTTCCTTGGTGAGATTTGGATGATGATTTTATGTTTGAGAAATGAGAGAGTTTGAAAGTATCAAAAAATGGAAAAGGGAGGATGAATGAAAGGGATGAAGGAGGTTGACTCTTTGACCTAGTCAAAAGTTTGATACTTTGGCAAGTTTGGTCCCTCAACTTTGAATCGGGTGCAGAAAATAACCGAACGAATTATTTTAAGTTACACGGGAGTACGGGAGATATTAAAATCCGATAACGAAAATATTTAAAATGTTACATAACAAAGGATACGAATTTAGATACGAAGGGTATTATTTAAAAAGAAAAAGACGGGCGTTAAAATAATTTAACGGAAAAATGCGGGATGTTACATTATCCACACCTCAAAAGAAATTTCGTCCCGAAATTTAGTTGAAAGTAGTAGTCGATATCTCCTACTCGAGACTTTACGTTGTCAATGCTATGAATAAGTGAAAGTACGTCCTTGAGTGTTCTCATGAATTTGGATAGTCAGGGTTTTACGTTGTATTAAGGTTTGGCTTTACGATCCCCAGTTTCAACTGGTTTTCCCCTATGAAGAGAAGTTTGTCATCAATAGTTGATGTATCTAGCAGGATTGCACGTTCCTGTTCCGCAGGACACGTTTCTAAGTTTGTTACACGAAAAGTAGGGTAAACGGAAACTTAATTGCATCGGAAGTTCTAAACGGTAGGAAGCGGTTCCAATACGCCCCAAGGTTTCAAAAGGTTCAGTATTACAGATATAGCCTTTCTCGATTTCCTAAAATGGATTTCACCTTTCCAAGGTGCGGTTTCTCAATATTACGCGATTACACACTAGGATTTGTGAGGTTTTCATCTAAGTTTGGTATAACTCTTCTGGCGACCATGGGTTGTCTCTAGCCCTCCTCGGACTTGAACGATCTCAATTGTTGTTTCTTGATGGAGTTCAGATTCGGCGATTTTCTTGCCGCATGCTTTGGTTAAATGAACAGGGGTATGACATTAGCGGTCATATAGGGTTTCGGAAGTGCTGCGTTAATATACGAGTGATAGCTGTCGTCGTAAAAGGAACTACTAAAGGTGACAATACCAGTCTGTAACATGTCTTTCCAAGATTGAATCGTACGTTTGCTCGGTTCGTCGGTTGTGGGAGATACGCGGTACGTATGTCCAAGTGGGTTTCCAAGGTTTCTTGCAAAACTAGAAGCGATACGAGTATTTTGATCCGAGGTAATTGGAAATGGTACACCGTGTTAGAATAGGATCTCTTAAGATATGTTTGAACAAGTCAGTTAGGGTTCGAAAAAAAAATGTTCGTTAGGACTATTCACCCTCGTGGCGAATACTAAGGTAATATGAGGAATTTCTCTATCCATGGAGAAATGTTACAAGGAGTTCCCTTAAACGGAAGTGCGAGCGATAAAGATAGGAGTGAAACGAGGACTTAGAATAGGATGAGCTTACATCTCGAGGTTGCCATAACGTGCCTCTAGTTGTCAAAAAAAAAAAAATGAAGTCTGAAAGAGAAATGAGATAGTACACGTAATTGTATAGTTCGGGGTTGAATAATGGTTGGACGATTATCAGCAACGCAAGGGCGTTAAGTCAAAGAAGAGTGAAGTATCGTTGGATTGTGTGTTATCTTAAATTCCAGTAATATCAGACGGTAACGGTGAAATAACATAGGTATGTAGTGTGGTACGTGATGACGAGAAAGTTGATCGGATCCACAATTTAGTATTCGAATTCTTCGCGCAAAATAACGAATTTTAGTTACGTTGATTTTGAGTCGAGAGAGTATGCCTTTCGGCGTTCAAGTAGAAATATTTCCATGTTTGAGTTCCATCTAGTGCTATACGAATTTAGCTAGGAAGGTTGGTGTGAAGAATCACGTTCAAGGCTCAGACATGAAGAGGTTTAAAGTTGTGTAACACGAGAAAAGTCAGAAATGAATCTTCGGTAACAACCGGTGAGATCTAAGATTTTTACGAATACAAGTCTGAGTTGGGAGAGTTTGCTGATTACATGTGGCTTGATTTCGAGATTGATTGTAACGACCTGACCATAAACATCATGGTCTAGAAAATTGGACTTCGTTCAACAGAAATTCTCACTCAGAGACTTTGGTATAGAGTTGCTCTTTTCTCAAAAGTTCGAGCGGGAGATGGTGATGTTGTTCGTTTTCCTTCTTTACTTGGATAGGTCAAGATATCATCTATAAATACGATAACGAATTAGTCTATATGAATTTGCATACGCGGTTCGAGAGGTTTGTGGATACGGGCATGCCTTGGATAAATCGAATGGTACCAAGAGAGATTTACAACTAACGTTGTGAGTTCGGAAGATGGCTTAGGAGACATCGTCTCCCTTAACCCCCAATTGGTGATAACCGGAACGGAGGTCGATTTGGAATACACACGAGTTTCACGCAAATAATCATGAGGTCATGGATACGAGGAAGTGGGTATCGGTTTCCAACCAAAAATTATTTAGTTCACAAAAATCCATACATAATTGTAGGAAAGAAAGAAAAAAAAAATTTCTCCTTAACGAATAGGTTTTGAGCTCCTTAGTTCTATAGGTGTCAAGTCATAATTCTTAATGTATATCCTCTGATAAAATTTATAGGCACACAATATATCCCGTTGGTCACTTAAATTGCCTAAGTAGTGTCTAGGGAAAAAGTGGAGTGCAAAGAGCACGAGTCAAAGACTTGGTTATAAAACGTCTAGCGGTAATGGAATCGAATAAGTATGAAGTATACGGTTTGTTGTGAAGAAACGTACCCGTTACTAGTCCATCGTCGTTCCGGGCATCCTAGGTGTCGATGTTGAAGGTTCAACGGCGTGCGTTGGGGTTGATTTTCTTATTTGGGCACACATTCCTAAAATGACCCAGTTGGCCACATTCGAAGCAAGCACCCGTTCTGTGTGCGTTGGGCATCTTTCGAGCGACGGGTCCTTGGCGCCGGTGGCGAAACCTGCCACATCCTTCAAAGTGATGCTTGTGGCATTCGTTACAAAAAGGTAGTTTTCCGGCATAGCCTTTCTTGTCGTTGGAGGTAAAAGGCTTCTTGGCGGGGTTGTTGTTATTGTTGTGGTTGCTTGATTGAGAGGCTTCCCATGTTCTTTTGTTGTTACTCGGGTGGTTCTCGACCATTGGTGCCGGTGCTTCCATTTCATTCACCGTTTCTAAGGCTTGGCGGGCCATTGTTAAAGCCTCTTGTAGGTTAGTGGGTTGAGATGTCATTACCTTGTGTTGAATGCTCTTAGGGAGGCCATCCATGTAAAGTTCGACTCTTAGGGATTCGGGAGTCATGAGATTTGGACACATCGAGACTAGTTCGGTAAACCGTTGATTATAAGCTTCGAGGTCATTTCCGACCGTTTTTAAATTCCTTAGACCCTGTTCGAGCCTTCGAGTCTCGTCGCGCGGGAAGTATTCGGTGATCATTCTTTCTCTTAATTCGGTCCAAGAGAGTGTGTGGGCTTCATCGCTTCCCACTAATTGTACATACGTGTTCCACCATGAGAGAGCAATACCGGTGAAAGTGAGGGTGGAAAACTTGACCTTATCTTGGTCTCGACAACCGCTTGTGTTAAAAACGGTCTCCATTTGTTCAAACCATCGGGTGAGAGTAACCGGTCCCCCGGTTCCATCGAAAGTGGGAGGATTGTACTTCATGAAGTTCTTGTAGGAGCAACCTTCGATTGAATTACCGGCTCCATGATTGTTGTTGTTAGAAAAGTGATCGGCCACAGCCGTACCCACGGCGGTGGTTATCATTCGTTGAAGAGCTTGTTCTAGAGTTTCGAGAGGAGTATTGTGTTGACCTTGGTGAGCCATTGTTCCTTCATGAGACAAGAATATCGTTGGTTAGTATTTTCAACAATACTAACCGTGGCATGGAATAAGGATAGAGAGAAAATTTTCCTTGACTCGCCTTAAATTCTCTATGTCATAATGTCGGAACG
Organism: Rutidosis leptorrhynchoides; assembly: GCF_046630445.1. Lineage (NCBI taxonomy): Eukaryota > Viridiplantae > Streptophyta > Magnoliopsida > Asterales > Asteraceae > Rutidosis > Rutidosis leptorrhynchoides. The sequence goes on from NC_092343.1 coordinate 4,114,754, forward strand.
TCCATGTGAATCACCGTAATATAATCCCGGAAATTATATTACCCTGATTCTCATGTGCATTTAACATTACTTCATAAAGTCAAGGTGGCGCATCAACAAAATTTATCAACGTAAGATCAAGATCGAATACGAGTTAGATATGATAGAAGAGTTCGAGTATAAATGCACAATTAGTCAAATAATTCCTACTTCAGTCTATATGCCGGTTGTAGTCTAGATTCACCTATGTACCCTATGACTCGGGGTGGACACAAATGAACTCTAAATCCCTACAACCAAGGCTCTGATACCACTTGTAGCGACCCCGACAAATCGTCAAGTGACGGCGTCGGCTACGTGGGTCCCAATACCTGATTATAAGTCTTTTAGATAACTTTTGACCAAAATATGTCGCCTTCATTTCAAAATAAAGATTGTTTCAAAGTTTACAAGAATTGTTCAACCAATAGTTAAGTTACAACGTTATAATACGAATGAAATCTAGGCGACACGGTTTAAAGTAAAGTCAAAAGATGCTCCATGAAATGCACGTATACTCGACATCCAATGCAAGTATCAAATAATGAGCGGAAGCATGTTTCACATATCGTGTAAGACCTGAGAAAAACATAGAAATCTGTCAACAAAAAAACGTTGGTGAAATCATAGGTTTAAGTAAGTAAGTGAGTAAAAGTAAGTAAGTCGAACCACAAGGTTTGCAAAGTTGAAATAATAGTAATACATTCTAAAAGTTAATATTCACGAGCACCCAATTATCAAAGCTTAACATTCCATCCATTGTATACCCCATCCATAGTGCTAGAACAAACACTGATTCTCGAAAATATATTTCATCCGTAGACGGTAGCGAACCGTCAGAGATGAGGGTTGTCAACCCATATGGCCATATAACATAAGTTCTCGCTTACACCCGTCAAGTGTAACTAATGATAATCGAATTGAGGATTTTTGTTCTAAACTCGTATGTAGAATGTTTGTTTTCCCGTTCTTGTGTTTACTTAGTTCAAAAGAATCGTTTATGTTTTCTCATCCCAAATATAAGTTCAAAAAGAGTAAAAGTGGGACTATGATCTCACCTTGAGTGCGAGAGTTATAAAAGTACTTCAACAAGTAAACGCGTGCAAAGACAAGGCTAGTCTTGACCTAAACATATAGGTTATATCAATAACGGTAAACACAAACGGTCAAAGATGTTCAATTAGTCCTATGGCTCGTTACGACTCGATTATATTAACATGTGAATCAACTAGTCAAGTTTCATGCAAGATACAAGTAAATAATCATGTTAGAAAGGTTGCATAAGTATTTGGTTAAGTTTGACAAAAAGTCAAACTTGGTCGGGTCAAAGTCAACGGAAAAGTCAACGGGGTCGGGTTGGGTATCCGACAATTTTTCTAAGTTATATAATCATATATGAGCATGTTAGCCAAGTTTCATGTTAATCAGAGGTCCGTAGCATAGTAAACATTTTACGTCAAAAGATCAAAGCAAACAGCCCATTTTAGTGTATCAGGACGGTGTCCCAAAAATCAGGACGGTGTCCTGATATGAAGAGTGGGACGGCGTCCCAAATATCAAGACGGCGTCCCAATATGAAGAGTGGGACGGCGTCCCAAATATCAGGACGGCGTCCCAATTGCCTTCCAGGCCCTGTTTGCTGAATTTCTCAAGTGCACGACCCAAACTTCAAACAATCACAATTTATGATCCGCAAACAATTAGAACATGTATTTTATATCATCGGAAAGCTATTTCGACAAGGAATACAACTAACCACATATCATAAATCAAAATCATCATTTAAGACAACAAAAACCTCGTCGAAAGTTCGTTAAACGTTCCAAATCAAGGTTTCAAGTTCTTCAATTGCAATTTAAGTTTCGGGAATCCAATTTATACATATGATATGCCGTTTTGAAGGTAATGAAACATGTAATACAACTAAATACTTACTAACAACATTTCATGGCATTCAAATCATCAAAAGTTCATTTAAAGTCTATCAAACTCTAACGAAAATTCACAAAAATCAATAGTCATGAGTTTGATGTTTCCTTAATCAACCTATACATCAAAACGAAGCTAAAGATACTAGTAACACTTTTAAAACATGCACTTTAACAATCTAACAACATTTGATCATCCAAAATCAAGGATTTAGCAAGAAATTTTCATATTGAACTAGTTACACCAAAAACAACGAATCGGGCATACAAATTACATACACGACATCACAATGAGCCATAGACACTAATTAACAACTTTATAAGTCAAGAACACGAATTTAAAGAAATCTAGTGTTTTAGAAATGTTACCCAAAATCGAAGTAGTTAGCATCAAATCGAAGAGGATGATGAGAGGATCAAGAATATGTAGTTTGTTTTGATGTTTACTTCCTTGGTGAGATTTGGATGATGATTTTATGTTTGAGAAATGAGAGAGTTTGAAAGTATCAAAAAATGGAAAAGGGAGGATGAATGAAAGGGATGAAGGAGGTTGACTCTTTGACCTAGTCAAAAGTTTGATACTTTGGCAAGTTTGGTCCCTCAACTTTGAATCGGGTGCGGAAAATAACCGAACGAATTATTTTAAGTTACACGGGAGTACGGGAGATATTAAAATCCGATAACGAAAATATTTAAAATGTTACATAACAAAGGATACGAATTTAGATACGAAGGGTATTATTTAAAAAGAAAAAGACGGGCGTTAAAATAATTTAACGGAAAAATGCGGGATGTTACACAAAACACATATTTGAAGTCACTAAATTCACCACAAAATTGGGCAAAATTTTGTGAAGAATTTTTTGAAAAGTTTTCGACTTCAGATTTGGCCCATTTTCGCAAGATAACTAGAAAATTGCGCTACGAGCAAGACTTCCTTAAAGCTTTCCTCCGTTCGAAGCAGTTTAGATTCCGAAAATGACATTTTACTATTTTTAAAGGTGAATTTGACACTTTTAAAATTTAGAATAGTAATACCTTCACATGTGAATTGTTATGCCTGTTTAAATACCACTATGATACTTGTTTTTATTTAATATTGTATTTAGGTACATCGAGAATCATGTTGGGGCTACTATCTCACCAATAGCTATAAAACGTTGTTACTTTTATAACTTCTTGGTTTTATTGTTCGAGTCTTTTTAACCGCTTTTTTATTTCTCTAAATTCATAACCTTATTTTTGTTTTTGTTTCTAAATTTCATATTGAATGCGAATATTTGAAAGTGTAGTTTCATTTTGATGATAATTAATGGCCGCAAAACACATATTTGATGTCACTAAATTCCCCACAAAATCGAAAAAAAATTTGTGGAGAATATTCTGAAAAATTTTCAACTTCAGATTTAACCCATTTTCTCAAGATAACTAGAAAATGGTGCTACGATCAAGACTTCTTTAAGGCTTTCCTCTGTTCGAAGCAGTTTAGATTCCGAAAATGACATTTTACTATTTTTAAAGGTGAATTTGGCATATTTAGATTTTAGGATAACTAATACCTTCACATGTGAATTGTTATGCCTGTTTAAATACCACTATGATACTTGTTTTTATTTAATATTGTATTTAGGTACATCGATAATCATGTTGGGGCTACGATCTCACCACTAGCTATAAAACGTTGTTGCTTTTATAACGTCTTGGTTTTATTGTTCGAGTCTTTTTAGCCGCTTATTATTTCTCTAGATTCATAACTTTAATTTTATTTTTGTTTCTAAATTTCATATTGAATGCGAATATATGAAAGTGTAGTTTCGTTTTGATAATAATTAATGGCCACAAAACACATATTTTAAGTCACTAAATTCCCCACAAAATCGGGCAGAATTTTGTGGAGAATTTTTTGAAAACTTTTCAACTTCAGATTTGGCCCATTTTTGCAAGATAACTAGAAAAGGGCGCTACGAGCAAGACTTCCTTAAGGATTTCCTCCGTTTGAAGTAGTTTAGATTTTGAAAATGACATCTTACTATTTTTAAAGGTGAATTTGGCATTTTTAGATTTTAGGATAAGTAATACCTTCACATGTGAATTGTTATGCCTGTTTAAATACCACTATGATACTTATTTTTATTTAATATTGTATTTAGGTACATCGAGAATCATGTTAGGGCTACCATCTTACCACTAGCTATAAAACGTTGTTGCTTTTATAACGTCTTTGTTTTATTGTTCGAGTATTTTTAGTCGCTTTTTTATTTCTTTAAATTCATAACCTTATTTTTGTTTTTGTTTCTAAATTTCATATTTAATGCGAATATATGAGAGTGTAGTTTCGTTTTGATGATAATTGATGTTATGCGAGGTGTATATAAAATAGTTTATATTTTACTAGGAAAAACTATTAAATACGATACAATTTTACACAAGATATTTATTTATTTATAGAATGGATATACTTAAACCTTGCTACAACACTTATAGGCAGTGTACCTAATCGTACAGTAGTGTAGTTTTTAGTAAGTCCGGTTCGTTCCACAGGGAAATCTTTAAACAAAGCTCAACGCTATATTAGTTTACTTTTATAAAAATACAAATATATATATAAGTAATATTATTATTATAAAGGGGGGTTTTTACCGTTTAATGACCGGTTTGTCGATTTTAAAACTTTAGTCGCAGTTAAAACCTAATAAATAAAAGACTTAATTTAAAGCGTAAAGTAAATAACGATAATGAAATTGCGAATAATAAAAGTGCGATAAAATAAAATTGCGATAATTAAAAAGTACGATAATTAAAAGTGCGATTAAATAACAATAAATAAAAGTGCGATAATTAGAAGTGCAATTAAATATAAAATAAAGGAAATTAAATATGAAAAAAAAGAATTATGCTTATTTAAACTTCCGTAATCATGATGTTTGACGTGTTGATTTTAGTTTTATGCCCATGGGTTAATTGTCCTTTGTCCTGGATTATTTAATATGTCCGTCTGGTTTTTGTCCATAACAGTCCATCAGTCATAAATATAAAGTGCGAGTGTCCTCGTCAAATTATTCTTATACCCGAAGTTAAATATTCCAACTAATTGGGGATTCGAATTGTAACAAGGTTTTAATACTTTGTTTAATGAATACACCAGGTTATCGACTGCGTGTAAACCAAGGTTTTACTACTTTGTTAACAATTACACCAATTACCCTTGAATGTAATTTCACCCCTGTTTTAATTATTCTAGTGGCTATTAATCCATTCCCCGTGTCCGGTTAAATGAACGATTATTCGTACATATAAATACCCCGCCCATCGTGTCCGATTGAGTGTATATGGTAATTTATAGGGACGCCCAATTGTAAATCTTTATATTAACATTAACAAACTTTCATTTAGTTAAACAAATATAAAGCCCATTAATAGCCCATAGTCTAATTTCCACAAGTGTCGTTCTTTTATCCAAACCCTAATTATGGTACAAAGCCCAATTACCCAATTTTAGTAATTAGCCCAACATCATGATTACTTCGTTTTAAATAAGCATAATAATAACTTAGCTACGAGACATTAATGTAAAAAGGTTGAACATAACTTACAATGATTAAAAATAGCGTAGCGTTACACGGACAGAATTTCGACTTACACCCTTACAACATTCGCTAACATACCCTTATTATTAGAATTAAAATTAAAATTAAAATATAAATTATATATATATATATAAATTTTACGTATGATAAGAGAAGAAAAAGATATGAATTTTTGATCAGAATTCGGTTTGCTTTATAGGCAGAGTTGATTTTTGGGGCTCCGCGACTCGCGGCAAAATCCTCTTCAAACTCCGCGAGTCGCGGAGAATGTATTTACAGCTCACACCCTTAGAGTCTTTCTCTGCCGACGGTTTATAATATATATATATATATATATATATATATATATATATATATATATATATATATATATATAATTAATATAATTAATTATATATTATATTATATTTATATACATAGTTAACTTGTAATTTTTAGTCCGTTGCGTCGAGCGTTGAGAGTTGACTCTGGTCCCGGTTCCGGATTTTCGAACGTCCTTGCGTACAATTTTATATTTTGTACTTTGCGTTTTGAATCTTGTACTCTTGTGATTTCGAGACGTTTCTTATCAATAATTGGAACCTTTTTGATTGTCTTTTGTACTTTTGAGCTTTTTGGTCGTTTGCGTCTTCAATTCGTCGAATCTGTCTTTTGTCTTCACCTTTTATTATTTAAACGAATATCACTTGTAAATAGAACAATTGCAACTAAAAGCTTGTCTTTCTTGAGGAATAATGCTATAAAATATATGTTCGTTTTTAGCATTATCAAATATTCCCACACTTGAGCGTTGCTTGTCCTCAAGCAATATCGTCTTGAAATACTAGAATCACTTCTTTATTCTTCACACTTTGTACATCAGTGATTTCTATACGGCGGTATAAACAATGGTAGTAACGATATGGTTTACAGTCCCACATGACTATAAAAATTTAGATCCATTAAGGAAATTGGATCTTTATGAAAACATTTGATCTTTTGAAATCTAGTTTTTACCCTAGATAAGTTTTCCGGAATAACCCTTTACCGGTGTTTGCAAAATATTTTTGTGGGTTTGGTGGGTTTCAGATTTGAAAATTTTAGCTTAAAACTTGCGGTTTTGTGTCACCCACTTGCTAACCTTGTATTTGGAAAGCAACACGTCCAGTTTACTTGTCCCGTATATTACCTTTCGGTAAACTACCGTCCGGTTGTAAAGGAAAGCGTTGAACAAGCAACTGTTAAGGCAATGTCCCGTGACATGCTTTTGATTATGGTCTATAACGTGTCGGACGCAATTACTATCCTTGGTAGGAGCAATAGTAAAGCTCACCCTTATAATTTTTCAGCCTGGCACAAGGTCCTGTCTTTGACCATGCTATGCAACCACCGTTCTTACGGTTGACACCCGATTTAGTTCAGGTGACCTAATGAATTCCAGGTGAATTCCTAGGATTTTACGTTCAATGGTAATGAACGCATTGAAAATAGGGTTTTCAGAAAACAAATCGGTTTATAATTTTGATCAAAATATTTTCTCGTTCAAGCTCGAGTTTAGATATCATTGAATTCCATGAGTTTGAATTCTCAATCTTTAAGGTCAATCTCTAGGATTGAGTAATATCAGTCTTAAAAGCTGATTTTTAATCTTTAAGGAGATTATCCTTTCTGGGGATCTGATTCATTAGTCTTATCCAGCTAATTTGCATGGTGCCCCCCCATTGTACGAGATAAATCCTTCTCATGGTTAGGATAAATCTGACCACTTGGCGACCCTGTTTAATGCTGAGGTCCGTGGATTTCCTGCTGATTTTAGTGATGACTTTTCTAGATTTTTCGTCAACCTACAGCTGGTCTGAACGACAACTTCATGACCTAAATCAAGAAGCGCGTTTCTTTTTCGGAAGACTTTACTTCCTTTTAATGATGGAATTGATTCATCGTGTAGATCCATCTTTTCTTTTCTTTCATTGGGTAAAACAGTTTAGTTTAGTCCAAAGCAAAAGTATTTTCAGTTATTTGTTACAGATATATGTGACATATGTTTAAGATAACTTGGTAAATTTTCCCACACTTGGCTTTTATTTTCCTTTTTATCGTCCTCTATTCCATTTTAAATGAATTTTAACATTTTAGTTTGTTTCTTAATTTATGTCCTTTCCGAGGTAACAATAATTTCGGTGTTAAAACCTAGTTTTATCGTTCATAAATATGTATAAACATGATTTGAATTCATTTAATTGAAAATTTTGAAAAATTTTACTAGAATTGGGTAGTCAGTATATAAGACTAGGGCTGTTCTTTTTTATCAGAGAGCACTAGATTCTAATACAACTACTGCTTTACTAGTATTTTTAATGGTAACCAAGTGTATAAAGTAAAAAATGTTAAAATCCGAAAGAATTTAACCCCTTCCCACACTTAAGATCTTGCAATGCCCTCATTTGCAAGAAATCGGTAACAATTTAAATTATTGAGGGTGATTTGTGTGAAAATGATTAAATTTTACCAAAGTTTCCAAATATATTGGCGTTTGTTTGCTGAATGATAAATGGTGCACATCATTTGTTCATTCCGTCTTGTTGTTATTTCACATATATTTTGCATCTTGTCGTCAAAATTAGTTGCTTTTGCTGAACTTAATGCCAGTCTTTGAAAATGCGTTGTTTTACCCTGTTGTGTACATAAGATGAACTGCAAACATATATACATATTTTTGAAGTTTGGTATATTACCCCACATTCAAAAATTATTAAAGTATAAGAATAAAAGTTAGATAATTATAAAAATGATTACAATATTAACAAAAGTATTAAACATATCAATAATTACAAATTACAAAATAAAAAAAAATAATAATAAGTAAACTAAGGATGATATTGGTACCAATAGGGGTTCCAGGCATAACCATAAGTGCTATAGAATGCTTCGGCAGGGTCATACGTAGGATATGGTGGCTGCATCTCTATCGACCAAGGAGGGAAGATGGGTTTCGGTGTAGGAATATAGTTTCTACCTATATGTTGGCAATGAGCTATGATTTGGTTCTGATGAACTTGCCAATCTTCAAATGCTCTCTGTCTAGCATTTTCGTATTCCTGAGAAGCTATAAACCTATGCATTTCTTGCATCTCATTCCCCCCTCCTACATTACCTTGCTGCTGGTTTCTCTCCACCTGTGGATGTCTATCATGGTATCGTACTGCGGCGTTATTTCGCCTCTTCAAAACTTTCGCACCATGGTATACATTTAAACCTATAGTATCGCGGGGTTCTGGTTCTTCTACTAATAATCCCCCCCGACTTATATCCACACCGAGATATTCACCAATCAAAGTAATAAAAATACCACCTCCTATTATGCTATGTGGTCGCATCCCCCGAACCATAGCTGATAAATAATAACCCACACAATATGGTATACTTACAGCGCTTTGTGGGTCTCGAATACACATATGGTAAAACAAATCCTGTTCATTTACTTTTTCTTTGTTCTTACCCCTTTGTGTAATCGAATTAGCTAAAAACCTATGTATCACTCTTAATTCGGCTCTATCTATATCCAAATAAGAGTAATTTCCCCCTTTGAAACGGTGATGGCTTGTCATTTGACTCCACACACCGTGTGTATCAAAATTCTCATCTATCTTTCTACCGTTTAGTATCAATCCTCTACAATCGGCAGACGCTAACTCCTCAGGCGTATATATACGTAAAGCCTGAGCCATGTCCAGTAAAGACATGTGGCGCATCGAACCGCCTAACAAAAATCTAATAAAAGAACGATCGGTTAAACTAGCTACCCGATCATTCAACTCTATACTACATAACAATTCTTCACACCATACTTTATATACAGGTCTACGTATGGTGAATAAACATATCCAGTCATTAAAAGAAGAATTACCATACCTCTGTACAAGTAATTCCCTAATTGGCCCGGCCAATTCTACAGCTTCTAAGGGTCCCCATTCTATGACCCTCGGTACCTCAACAACCTTGGAATGAAGAGTATGCAAACCCCGTTGATATTTTGGATAATCTATCCAAAGTCTGTCAAATCTCAGGTTCGGGTGCAACTCTTCCAAGTGCATATCATAAAAGGTCATGACTGGATGAGGTATATCCTGCTTGTAGTAGTTATCCACCTCCTGTTGTTCCAAATTCTCAGCAGGAGCATTGCGGGCTTGGGATGAAGATTCACCCCTTTCATTCTGCAAAACACATCAAACACAATTTTTGTGCATCCAAATATGCATTAGTGTCAGCAAAATCATCAATCAAAATAATTATAATGACATTATCAATTTATATCAAACTTAAGCTCATTTTCACATTTTTATCAAATCTACACTTTTTCAAATAAGCATATACGAAAATGTTCGCCAAGTTCATAAACATTTAACTCAAATAACATGTCAAAATAATCATTACTAGCAATTAAACAAGTCTCAAATGGCATTATCTTTCAAAAATCAAGTTCATGAATTTTAGACTTGAAAAAGTCCACTTTAATTCTCAAAATCATGTTTAGGCTCAAAGTTTGGATCATTTAACTACCTAGACATGTTACACTACTTAATTTAGCAACAATTCATGACAAAAATCGGCCATAACCTGTTTATATCAAAAAGCCCCAAATTGCTCAAGAACACAAACCCTAGATTATTCAAAATTTGAAGTTTAAGGCTTCTAATCATGTTAAACAGCATCAATCTAGGTTATACAAGCATAATACATAAACAATTTAAGTCTAATTACACTAAAAAGCATCAAAATCAAATTGGGGAAAAAATAGCTCAAGAACATCAAATTTCGAATTAAATGGTGTTTAGGTGTAGAAATTTACCGTTTTTCTTGAGTAATTCTTAGATAGCATCCTTCTCAACATGATTTTAGCAAAAAATTTGGTGATTAACGGTTAAAAATTGGGATTTTTGGGGGTGTTTTTCGTGTATTTTCGGGGTTATGTTCGCAGTATTTTTGGGTGTGGAGTGTGAAACTGAGCTGTTGCAGCTCTTATTTTTTTTTCTGTAATCCGGTCTCTCCGCGAGTCGCGGCGAAATGCACTCCAAACTCCGCGACTCGCGGAGTTGTTTTTTTTTTTTTTTTTTTTTTTTTATAATCATTAACTTTTGAAACAATTAAGTACTTAATTTTAAAATTTTGTTTCCCTTGTTATTTAGGACGAGGTCGTTTCGGATCGATGTCCTAGTCCGTCTCTCGACAAAATTTTAAAATTTGTCTTTTTGTAGCGATTGTTTTAAAAGCTAAGATTTTTGGGTTTTTTAAATGTTTTTGGCATACTTTAATTCAATAAGATTAAAAATAATGATAATAAAAGTTCTCGTCCCTCCCTCGGGTAAAGCAATTTCGGTTCAAAGACCTAGTCTTCAACTTATGACGAATTTTAAAAATCATATTCTTAACTTAATGAGATAGAGTAAATTTTTTTTTTTAAATTCACACAACTTAAATATAAAATTCAAAATTATTATTAAAAATTCACACCAAACTTAAAATTTGAAATGCATAAAATTAAAAATTAATATTTTAAAAATTCACACCAAACTTAATTTAAAAATTCATATTATAAATTCACTCCAAATTTATATTAATTTTTCAAATATTTACAATTTTAAATATATTGTTTTTACAAAATTTACAATATTAATTTAAGATTTAAATATTAATTTTAAAAACATGGTAAAAATAAAATTAAAAATCTTTTTGTCTTTTTATCCCACTTTAATCAATCAAATATTATCAAAAATATGCGCCCCTCTTTTCGGTAAAGTAATTTCGGTTCCAAGACCTAATTTAACTCATGAAGAATTTTTAAAATATTTTGGGTTGATTGTTTAAAGATATTTATACCTTAAGAATAAACGTTAAATTTCGCAGTGATGTAATAAATTTTTTTGAATGATATCAATAATTTCGGTCGCCAAACCTAATTTTATTCAATACCAATTTAATACTTTTTAGCGAACAAATTAGCGTTTATTATCAAAAGGTTAAAAATAAAAATAAAAATAAAAACTGTACAGACATACCTGTGGAATAGATTTCTTAGTTATATGATCTATCCCATTCATAAGATAGTCGGTTTAATTGGTTTTCCATGGCTACATAGGCGTAACCTCGAGCATTCAGTATCTTTTCTTCTAAACATATGAACGGTCCGTCTCTGCATAAAGTAACAAATTCGGTATTTGAATAGGTTTGATTATTTGAACATTTACCTCCATGTGACCATTTTCCGCATTTGTGACATCTTTCTAGGTGTCGTGCTCTTCTTTTCGCTGCGGATTTTGATTTTCCTTTACCAAATTGTAACTTATTATCTTCGCATCTGGATTCTTTTCTAACTCCGTCCATTCTTTCTCTGATTACTGATACTATTTCACTCGGGAGTATATCCTTATTACGTTTAGTGATCAAAGCGTGTAGCATTAGACCATGGTTTAGTTCACAGGCAGTCTTCATTTTGTAAAAACCTAAAAAAAAATTAAAATTCAGAATGGGGGGAGAAGACTAGTTCTTTAGGGTCTGCTAGGGAAAGACCATTCGGGTTCCATTTTCGAGAACTACACGAAAACAGACAATCTAACTCTAACAGAAATACATATTATCCTTTAAAGACTTGATTCTCCCCACACTTAATTAGCTGTGTTGTCGAAATTGTGATTAACTTCGTTGTCGACTTCCATCGGACCATGTATGTAATGTTTAACTCTGTGACCATTAACTTTAAATTCAATCCCATTTGAATTTATTAATTCTATCGTTCCGTATGGGAAAACTCTTTTGACTATGAATGGTCCAGACCATCTTGATTTCAATTTTCCAGGAAATAGCTTGAATCGTGAATTGAAAAGAAGAACTCTGTCTCCTTCTTTAAATTCTTTTGAACTTCTGATTCTTTTATCATGCCATTTCTTCGTTCTTTCTTTATAGATTAACGAATTTTCGTATGCTTCATGTCTTAATTCTTCTAATTCATTTAGTTGACTTAATCGTAGATGTCCGGCTTCATGTAAATCAAGATTACATGTCTTCAAAGCCCAAAATGCTTTGTGTTCAATTTCTACTGGAAGATGACATGCTTTTCCATAAACAAGTCTAAAAGGTGTGGTTCCAATTGGAGTTTTGTAGGCTGTTCTAAAAGCCCAGAGTGCATCCTCCAATTTAATGGACCATTCCTTCGGATTTGATCCTACGGTTTTCTCTAGAATACGTTTTAAAGCTCGGTTGGTATTTTCAACTTGTCCACTTGTTTGTGGATGATATGCGATGGAGATTTTATGAGTTACTCCATATCTTTTAAGAACTTTCTCAAGTTGATTATTACAGAAATGAGTACCCCGATCACTTATTAAAGCTTTCGGTGTTCCAAACCTTGCAAAAAGACGTTTTAAAAAGTTGACTACAACTCGTGCATCGTTAGTTGAGAGAGCTTGTGCTTCCGCCCATTTAGATACATAATCAATGGCTACGAGTATATATAGATTATTATGAGATTTTGGAAATGGACCCATAAAGTCAATACCCCAAATGTCAAATACTTCACATACTTGGATGACGTTTTGTGGCATTTCATCACGTTGACTTATTTTTCCGGCCCTTTGACATGCATCACAGGATTTGCAAAGAAGGTGTGCGTCTTTGTAAATTGTAGGCCAATAGAATCCAGCTTCATAAACTTTTCTTGCTGTTAGTTGAGGCCCATAATGCCCTCCTGTTGGTCCTGTGTGACAATGGTTTAAAATTTTACTAGCTTCATCTCCAAATACACATCGGCGTATTATTCCATCGGGACAATTTTTAAACAGATGTGGATCTTCCCAGAAATAGTGTTTTATATCACTGAAGAATTTCTTTCGTCTTTGGTACGATAATCCTTTTTCAAGGAATCCACAAACTAAGTAGTTTGCATAGTCTGCAAACCATGGGATTTCTTTATAATCTATCTTCAATAGATATTCATCAGGAAAGTTGTCTTGTATGGCCGATTCATTTAGAACTTCTAATTCGGGATTTTCAAGACGAGAAAGATGATCAGCGGCGAGATTTTCTGCTCCTCTTTTATCTCGGATTTCAATATCAAACTCTTGTAAGAGTAAGATCCAACGGATTAATCTTGGTTTAGCATCTTGTTTTGAAAATAGGTATCTAAGAGCAGAATGGTCGGTATAGACCACCGTTTTTGCTAGAACGAGATATGATCGAAATTTGTCAAAAGCAAAGACAATAGCAAGGAGTTCTTTTTCAGTAGTTGTATAGTTCGTTTGTGCTCCTTGTAACGTCTTACTAGCATAATATATAGGTTGAAATCGTTTTTCAATCCTTTGTCCTAAAACGGCTCCCATTGCAAAATCACTTGCATCGCACATTAGTTCAAATGGTAGATTCCAATTTGGTGTTATCATGATCGGCGCATTAGTGAGTTTCTCTTTAAGAATATTAAAAGATTTGATACACTCATCTGAAAAGATGAATGGCGCATCCTTTTCTAGGAGTTTATTCATAGGAGTGGCAATTTTAGAAAAATCTTTTATAAAACGTCGGTAAAAACCGGCATGCCCTAGAAAACTCCTAACTCCTCTAACATTGGTGGGATGTGGAAGTTTAGCAATTACATCTACTTTAGCTCTATCCACTTCAATTCCTTCTTTTGAAATTTTATGTCCAAGAACGATGCCTTCTTTAACCATGAAATGGCATTTCTCCCAATTAAGTACTAGATTTGATTTTTCGCATCTAATTAGCATTCGTTCCAGATTAACTAGACATGATTTAAATGTATCACCGAAGACTGAAAAGTCATCCATGAATACTTCCATGCATTCTTCTATCATGTCGTGAAAAATCGCCATCATACACCTTTGAAAGGTTGCAGGGGCGTTACAAAGTCCAAATGGCATGCGTTTGTAAGCAAAAGTACCATAAGGGCACGTAAATGTGGTTTTCTCTTGGTCTTTGGGTGCTATTGGAATTTGAAAATATCCGGAAAATCCATCTAGAAAACAATAGTAACTATTTCCGGCTAATCTTTCCAACATTTGATCTATGAAAGGTAAGGGAAAGTGATCTTTTCTGGTGGCGTCATTTAATTTTCTATAATCAATACATACACGCCATCCTGTTACAGTCCTAGTAGGAATAAGCTCATTTTTCTCATTTGTAATGACAGTCATACCACCCTTCTTAGGCACGCATTGAACTGGGCTTACCCATGGGCTATCAGAAATTGGATATATCAAACCTGCATCTAGCAGTTTAATAATCTCTTTCTTAACTACATCTTGCATATTAGGATTTAGTCTTCGTTGGCGTTGCACATACGTTTTATGACCTTCTTCTATAAGGATTTTATGTGTGCAATACGAAGGACTTATTCCTTTAATATCATGAATCTTCCATGCAATGGCTGGTTTATGAGCTTTCAACACAGAAATGAGTTGTGATTTCTCATTTTCAGTAAGAGAAGACGATATTATTACAGGTAATTCAGATTCACCATGTAAATAAACGTATTCCAAATGGTTTGGAAGTGGCTTTAACTCTAATTTCGGAGGTTCTTCTATCGATGATTTATATCGATATCTGTCTTCTTCTTTTAGCATTTGAATTTCTTCTGTTGTTGGTTCATATCCATTAGCTATAAGTGTAGCTAACATTTCAGCTTCATCAATTGGTTCATTACCTTCTCCTAAAGAACATTCTCCTGTTCCTTGTAATTCTGGAAATTCTTCTAATAATTCTGCATGTGCATCTATAGTTTGAATATAATAACATGTATCATCTGCAGATTGTGGTTGTTGCATTGCTCTATCAACTGAAAAGGTAACACTCTCATCCTCTATACTTAGGGTCAGTTTCTTACCGAACACGTCTATCATTGCTTTAGCCGTGTTTAAGAATGGTCTTCCTAATATGAGAGGAACTTGAGAATCTTCTTCCATGTCCAAAACAACAAAATCTACTGGAAATACTAAAGTACCAACTTTCATTAGCATGTTCTCCATTATCCCTCTAGGATATTTTATTGATCTATCGGCTAGTTGTATGCTTATTCTGGTTGGTTTCAATTCTCCAAGGTCTAGTTTAGTGTATAGTGAATACGGCATTAGATTTATACTAGCACCTAAGTCTGCCAATGCTTCTATTGAACTAAGACTACCCAGAAAACATGGAATTGTGAAACTTCCTGGATCAGATAATTTTTCTGGTATCTTATTCAACAGCACTGCTGAACAATTAGCATTCATAGTAACAGCCGAGAGTTCTTCCATTTTCTTTCTATTTGAGATTAGATCTTTCAAGAATTTAGCATATCTTGGCATTCCTGAAATCACATCAATGAAAGGAAGATTTACATTTATCTGTTTAAACATATCCAAAAATTTGGATTGCTCGGCTTCAAGTTTCTCTTTCTTCATTTTACTCGGGTAAGGAAGTGGTGGTTGATATGGTTTAACATAAGGTTTATCCTTAACTGTGTTATTTTCATTAACCTTTTCAACTACCGGTTCTTTTTCCTTATCTTGATCAGGTTGTGGTTCTTGTGGAGTAGGAATAGTTTCATCAGAAGTTACAGGTATTTCAGGTGGTTTAAGTGTTGTACCACTTCTTGTGGTAATAGCTTTAGCTGTTTCATTCCGGGGGTTAGCATTTGTATCACTAGGTAGACTTCCCGGTTTTCTTTCACCTATTAACCTTGCTAGGTTACTTACTTCTTGTTCCAGATTTTGAATAGAAGCTTGTTGATTTCTAAATGCTTGAGCATTTTGTTCATTGGTTTGTTTCTGAGATGTGAAAAACTGTGTTTGAGTTTCAACTAGCTTCGTCATCATATCTTCTAAATTTGGTTTTTTATCATCGGTTTGTTGTGGTGGTTTGTTTTGAAAATTAGGTCTTTGCTGATTGTAAGTATTATTGGATACTTGTTGATTGCTAGGACCTTGTTGGTTGTTGTATGGAATATTTCGGTTATAATTCTAGTTTTGATTGTAAATTGGTCTTGGCGGTTGATAATTATTCTGATAATTATTTCCAGGCCTTTGGTTTATGTATGAAATATTCTCTCTTTGTTCCATTGTTAATTCAATACTGAGACAATCTTTTGTTAAATGTGGTCCTCCACACTGCTCACAACTAATTCGTATTGAGTGAATATCTTTAGTCATCTTTTCCATTCGTCTCTCCACAGCATCTATCTTTGCGGAAATGGAATCTAAGTCATGGCTAGAATCGGCTCTAGCTGCTTTAGATGATCTAATGATATCTTTTTCTTGGTGCCACTCATGTGAGTGGGAAGCAGTGTTATCAATAATTTTGTAAGCATCAGTTTCGGTTTTCTTCATAATAGAACCACCAGCTGCTATATCTATGTCTTTTCTTGTAGTGATGTCGCATCCTTGGTAGAATATTTGTACTATTTGACAGGTGTCTAAACCATGTTGCGGACATCCTCTTAACAACTTTCCATATCTTGTCCACGCCTCATATAGAGTTTCATTTGGCTTCTGTGTGAACGTAACAATTTCTGCTTGAAGTCTTACGGCTTTAGATGCAGGAAAGAATTGTTTAAGAAATTTGTCAATTAAAACGTCCCATGTATCGATCGCCCCTTCAGGTAACGATTCCAACCAATCTTTGGCTTCTCCCTTTAAAGTCCAGGGAAATAACATGAGATATATCTGTTCATCCTCCACTTCTCGTATTTTAAATAGTGTGCAGATCCTATTAAAGGTACGTAGATGTTCATTTGGATCTTCCTTTGGCGCACCACTAAATTGGCATTGATTAGTCACCATGTGTAGAATTTGTCCTTTGATTTCATAATCTGGCGCATTAATGTCTGGATGAGTAATTGCGTGACCTTGGCCAGTGCGTTTAGCTCTCATTCGGTCTTCCATACTTAAAGGTTCCAGATTCTCCATAATTGAATTTGTTGAATCGGTATCACTAGATGATTCTGATTTAATGGTTCGTTCCTCAACAATCTCTGTTTGAATGATTGGTGGTTCCGGAGGAAAGTTTAGTGGTTCAGGATCTACGAACCGTTCCTGAATATTCTCCGGATTCTCAATTGTGAGGTCGGGTTCAAAAAATGGATTATCGGAAATTTGAACTGAAGTACTTGGTCGACTGGATGACGATTCTAAAGAAAAATCAACGGCGGTTATATTTGCTAAATGTCTTGATCTAGTTACAGGTGGTGAACGTACAAAAGGTGATGAACGTCTTGCTCGGTGCATTCAATGAATATCCTATTAGTTTTTAAAAGGAAAGAAAAATTATAATAAGTTATCCAATCAATAGACTTTTCTGATTTTGCCCACGTTTCGAATAGCCAAAAGATGCAGCAGAGGGGCAGGATTCGTTTGGTCTCAATATAATTGAGGACTGTTTGGCTCCAATAACCCGGTCCACGTACAAATCCAACTATTACTACGAACCAGAAAATTTTGATGTCTATCAATTTAACCACTTAAAATAAATTTTCGTAATTTTAAGAAATTTAGATAAGAAGTAGAAAAAATTCTAAGTCCTAAAAACTAGAATGGCGAGAAATAAGAGAGAAAAAGAGTTCGTCGAAAAAGGTCGAAAAAGAAAAAATGGTTGAAAAATAAAAGGTGACGGAAAAATAAAAGAAACTTATAAAAATTTAAAAATACTTGACTAACCTAACCTTATTACTACAACTAACTTAAAATTATAATCGCAAATTGAAATTACTAATTGGAATGATAATTGGTACATAGTAAAAGTCGTCTAAAAATATTAAAGCTTACAGGAAAAACTAAATACCAAATGGAAATAACTTAAAAAGAAACTAAAACTTAAAAAGGCGTCGCAAAATTCTAAAGCACCTAAATCTTAGTCTAAAGAAAAAGCACTTAAGGAATTCTACGGCAAAGCCTAAAAATCTAGGAGTAAAAATAACTATAGCAAGAACTAAGTTTAAAATTAAATATGAGCTAAAAATACAAAAGTTATGCTACAACGATTAAAAAGGGACAAAATATAAAAATATACAAAAAGTTGTAAAAAGTACAATTTTTATAAAAATATTATTTTTATATTATTTATTTAATAAAACTACTAATTTTACAATTTAATAAAACTAATTTATATTAAATACATAAATTAAATAAAAAGTAAAAGTTAAAATAAAATTAATAATAATAATAATAATAATTAGGTTTAAATAATAATAATAATTAATAATAAAACGTAATTAATGCTGAATTAGGGCTTTTTGTCGCCTGTCAGAGAAGCTCCGCGACTTGCGGTATATAATGCTTCAAACCCCGTGAGTCGCGGGGTTCAGAAATTCAGTTGACAGATTTAAATATTCGACGCGTTTTTTCTTTATTTTTTTTTTTTTTTAATTTTCTGTTTTCTGTTTTTTTTATATATAAAAGATATTTAATAAAACTTATATTTTTATAAATTAAAATAAAAATAAAGAAACTTATAAAACTTAAATATTTAAAAAAAATACTTATATTTTTGTTTTTCTTTTTATATTTTTGAATAATTAACACGTACTTTTACAAAAACGAATTTTTAATAGAAGTAAGCTAAAAATCCTTTTTTTTTTATTAGCGTTGCGCTTCCGGCGTTTAAGAGTGTTCCCCGGCAGCGGCGCCAAAAATACTTGATGTTATGCGAGGTGTATATAAAATAGTTTATATTTTACTAGGAAAAACTATTAAATACGATACAATTTTACACAAGATATTTATTTATTTATAGAATGGATATACTTAAACCTTGCTACAACACTTATAGGCAGTGTACCTAATCGTACAGTAGTGTAGTTTTTAGTAAGTCCGGTTCGTTCCACAGGGAAATCTTTAAACAAAGCTCAACGCTATATTAGTTTACTTTTATAAAAATACAAATATATATATAAGTAATATTATTATTATAAAGGGGGGTTTTTACCGTTTAATGACCGGTTTGTCGATTTTAAAACTTTAGTCGCAGTTAAAACCTAATAAATAAAAGACTTAATTTAAAGCGTAAAGTAAATAACGATAATGAAATTGCGAATAATAAAAGTGCGATAAAATAAAATTGCGATAATTAAAAAGTACGATAATTAAAAGTGCGATTAAATAACAATAAATAAAAGTGCGATAATTAGAAGTGCAATTAAATATAAAATAAAGGAAATTAAATATGAAATAAAAGAATTATGCTTATTTAAACTTCCGTAATCATGATGTTTGACGTGTTGATTTTAGTTTTATGCCCATGGGTTAATTGTCCTTTGTCCTGGATTATTTAATATGTCCGTCTGGTTTTTGTCCATAACAGTCCATCAGTCATAAATATAAAGTGCGAGTGTCCTCGTCAAATTATTCTTATACCCGAAGTTAAATATTCCAAGTAATTGGGGATTCGAATTGTAACAAGGTTTTAATACTTTGTTTAATGAATACACCAGGTTATCGACTGCGTGTAAACCAAGGTTTTACTACTTTGTTAACAATTACACCAATTACCCTTGAATGTAATTTCACCCCTGTTTTAATTATTCTAGTGGCTATTAATCCATTCCCGTGTCCGGTTAAATGAACGATTATTCGTACATATAAATACCCCGCCCATCGTGTCCGATTGAGTGTATATGGTAATTTATAGGGACGCCCAATTGTAAATCTTTATATTAACATTAACAAACTTTCATTTAGTTAAACAAATATAAAGCCCATTAATAGCCCATAGTCTAATTTCCACAAGTGTCGTTCTTTTATCCAAACCCCAATTATGGTACAAAGCCCAATTACCCAATTTTAGTAATTAGCCCAACATCATGATTACTTCGTTTTAAATAAGCATAATAATAACTTAGCTACGAGACATTAATGTAAAAAGGTTGAACATAACTTACAATGATTAAAAATAGCGTAGCGTTACACGGACAGAATTTCGACTTACACCCTTACAACATTCGCTAACATACCCTTATTATTAGAATTAAAATTAAAATTAAAATATAAATTATATATATATATATATATATATATATATATATATATATATATATATATATATATATATATATATATATATATATATAAATTTTACGTATGATAAGAGAAGAAAAAGATATGAATTTTTGATCAGAATTCGGTTTGCTTTATAGGCAGAGTTGATTTTTGGGGCTCCGCGACTCGCGGCAAAATCCTCTTCAAACTCCGCGAGTCGCGGAGAATGTATTTACAGCTCACACCCTTGGAGTCTTTCTCTGCCGACGGTTTATAATATATATATATAATATATATATAATTAATATAATTAATTATATATTATATTATATTTATATACATAGTTAACTTGTAATTTTTAGTCCGTTGCGTCGAGCGTTGAGAGTTGACTCTGGTCCCGGTTCCGGATTTTCGAACGTCCTTGCGTACAATTTTATATTTTGTACTTTGCGTTTTGAATCTTGTACTCTTGTGATTTCGAGACGTTTCTTATCAATAATTGGAACCTTTTTGATTGTCTTTTGTACTTTTGAGCTTTTTGGTCGTTTGCGTCTTCAATTCGTCGAATCTGTCTTTTGTCTTCACCTTTTATTATTTAAACGAATATCACTTGTAAATAGAACAATTGCAACTAAAAGCTTGTCTTTCTTGAGGAATAATGCTATGAAATATATGTTCGTTTTTAGCATTATCAATAATTAATGGCCGTAAAACACAAATTTGAAGTAACTAAATTCCCCAGAAAATCGGGCAGAATTTTGTGGAGAATTTTTTGAAGTGTTTTCAACTTCAGGTTTGGCCCATTTTCGCAAGATAAATAGAAAATGGCGCTACGAGCAAGACTTCCTTAAGGCTTTCCTCCGTTCGAAGCAGTTTTGTTTTCGAAAATGACATTTTACTATTTTTAAAGTTGAATTTGACACTTTTAGATTTTAGGATAAGTAATACTTTCACATGTGAATTGTTATGCCTGTTTAAATATTACTCTGATACTTGTTTTTATTTAATATTGTATTTAGGTACATTGAGAATCATGTTGGGCTTCTATCTCACCACTAGCTATAAAACGTTGTTGCTTTTATAACGTCTTGGTTTTATTGTTCGAGTCTTTTTAGCCGCTTTTTTATTTCTCTAGATTCATAACCTTATTTTTGTTTTGGTTTTTAAATTAAATATTGAATGCGAATATATGAGAGTGTAGTTTCGTTTTATGATAATTAATATCCGCAAAACACATATTTGAAGTCAATAAATTCTCCACAAAATAGGGCAAAATTTTGTGGAGAATTTTCTAAAAAAATTTTCAACTTCAGATTTAGTCCATTTTTGCAATATAACTAGAAAACGGTGCTACGAGCAAGTATTCCTTAAGGCTTTCCACCGTTCGAAGCAGTTTAGATTTTGAAAATGACATTTTACTATTTTTAAAGGTGAATTTGGCACTTTTAGATTTTAGGATAACTAATACCTTCACATGTGAATTGTTATGCATGTTTAAATACCACTATGATACTTGTTTTTATTAAATATTGTAATTAGGTACATCGAGAATCATGTTGGGGCTACGATCTCACCACTAGCTATAAAACGTTGTTGCTTTTATAACGTCTTGGTTTTATTATTCGAGTCTTTTTAGCCGCTTATTATTTCTCTAGATTCATAACCTTAGTTTTCTTTTTGTTTCTAAATTTTATATTGAATGCAAATATATGAAAGTGTAGTTTCGTTTTGATAATAATTAATGGCCACAAAACACATATTTTAAGTCACTAAATTCCCCACAAAATCGGGCAGAATTTTGTGAAGAATTTCCTGAAAAATTTTCACCTTCAGATTTGGCCCATTTTTGAAAGATAACTAGAAAACAACGCTACGATCAAGACTTCCTTAAGGATTTCCTCCGTTCGAAGTAGTTTAGATTTCGAAAATGACATCTTACTATTTTTAAAGGTGAATTTGGCACTTTTAGATTTTAGGATAAGTAATACCTTCACATGTGAATTGTTATGCCTGTTTAAATACCACTATGATACTTGTTTTTATTTAATATTGTATTTAGGTACATCGAGAATCCTGTTGGGGCTACTATCTCAATACTAGCTATAAAACGTTGTTGCTTTTATAACGTCTTTGTTTTATTGTTCGAGTATTTTTAGCCGCTTTTTAATTTCTTTAGATTCATAACCTTATTTTTGTTTTTGTTTCTAAATTTCATATTTAATACGAATATATGAGAGTGTAGTTTCATTTTGATGATAATTAATGGCCGCAAAACACATATTTGAAGTCACTAAATTCCCCAGAAAATCGGGCAGAATTTTGTGGAGAATTTTTTGAAATATTTTCAACTTCAGATTTGACCCATTTTCGCAAGATAACTAGAAAACGGCGCTACGAGCAAGACTTCCTTAAGGCTTTCCTCCGTTCGAAGCAGTTTACATTTCGAAAATGACATTTTACTATTTTTAAAGTTGAATTTGACACTTTTAGATATTAAGATAAGTAATACTTTCACATGTGAATTGTTATGCCTGTTTAAATACCACTATGATACTTGTTTTTATTTAGTATTGTATTTAGGTACATTGAGAATCATGTTGGGCTACTATCTCACCACTAGCTATAAAATGTTGTTGCTTTTATAACGTCTTGGTTTTATTGTTCGAGTCTTTCTAGCCGCTTTTTTATTTCTCTAAATTCATTACCTTATTTTTCTTTTGGTTTTTAAATTTAATATTAAATGCGAATATATGAGAGTGTAGTTTCGTTTTATGATAATTAATGGCCGCAAAACACATATTTAAAGTCACTAAATTCTCCACAAAATTGACAAAATTTTGTGGAGAATTTTCTGAAAAATTTTCAACTTTAGATTTTGTAGTGACCCGAACTTTTCCATGTTTATATATATTAATTGAGATTCATATTTACATGACTAAATGTTTCCAACGTGTTAAGTAATCAAACTTGTTAAGACTTGATTTGTAACAACCCAACCCGATAACCGACCATAAACAGTCCCAAAAAAAAAATTTAAAAGCTGCTGGACAGGGGAGTGCGCGGCGCGCATCCCCTGTAGTGCGCGGCGCGCACAGAGCACTCTAGCTTCTGTCCGAACTGTTTTTAACACACAAAAAGATGGACCACTTCCCGACATTTTTAGACCGAACGCTTTTCACAACAAACTTATATATGTAAAACTAACACGAATCAAACATAAAAATGACGTTTTACAAGCGGGGCCCACACGACCCAAAATACAAGTTTAATACAAGTTTAGAGTTTCGACCACCAAAAAGTTTAAGTTCCAAACTACACAATGAGCATGGCGTTTGGGATTAAACTACCCAACTACCGGTCAAACTCCAAGAGCTACTAAAGCCAAAAGCGTCCCCTAGCATCAAGCGGGATCTCTAGTCCAATACGATGCCCTTACCCTCGTCCAAAACCGAACCTATAAAATGGTAAACAACGAGAGGGTAAGCAAAGCTTAGTGAATGCAATAATTATACGAATACATATATAATTATACCTACTTGCATACACTTACACAAACCGCAAACATGCTAGCAACACAATTAGCTTATCGTCACATTAACAAGCTATAATCTCCAATACCACAAGCTAGCAACAACCGCATAATAATATAACTCGAAATGATATAATATGCTTACAACACAAGTAACCATGGTCGACCAATAGTACAAGGGAACGGCGCTCGCGAAAACGCCATCGGTGTTCATAACATCCATTAGGGCACTTAACACCTCGTGAAAGGACCCGTTCATATACATTATAAACGATTCACAATAGTTGATTACATCGCGAGGTATTTGACCTCTATATGATACATTTTACAAACATTGCATTTGTTTTTAAAAGACAAACTTTCTTTACATCGAAAATTGACAGGCATGCATACCATTTCATAATATCCACTATCCAACTATAACTTGACTTAATAATAATAATCTTTAATGAACTCAATGACTTGAATGCAACATTCTTCTAAATATGCCATGAAAGACTCCAATTAATATCTTTAAAATGAACAAATGCACAGCGGAAGATTTCTTTAATACCTGAGAATAAACATGCTTTAAAGTGTCAACCAAAAGGTTGGTTAGTTCATTAGTTTATCATAATCATTCATTTTCATCATTTTAATAGACCACAAGAATTTTATTTCCAGTTCTCATAAATATACGTCCCATGCATAGAGACAAAAATCATTCATATGGATTGAACACCTGGTAACCGACATTCACAATATGCATATAAGAATATCCCCATCATTCCGGGATCCTCCTTCGGACATGATATAAATTTCGAAGTACTAAAGCATCCGGTACTTTGGATGGGGCTTGTTGGGCCCAATAGATCTATCTTTAGAGTTCGCGTCAATTAGAGTGTCTGTTCCCTAATTCTTAGATTACCAGACTATATAAAAAGGGGCATATTCGATTTCGATAATTCAATCATAGAATGTAGTTTCATGTACTTGTGTCTATTTTGTAAAACATTTATAAATATTGCGCATGTATTCTTAGCCCAAAAATATAAAGGGTAAAAAGGCAAATGAAACTCACCATACTGTATTTCGTAGTGAAAATACATATAACGTCATTGAACTAGTGCAAGGTTGACCTCGGATTCACGAACCTAAATTAATTATATATAATTATATGTTGGTCAATATTTGTCTAACAATTAGGTCAGGTCATAGTGTACCACAATCTTAATGCTCGAGACTAATATGCAAAAGTCAACAAAAGTCAGTTTGACTCAAAATGATTTCCAAAATTTATACATGATTATAATATATTTTAAATATCGTCATTTTATATTTTTAAATATTTTAAAAGATTTATTAGAGTAAATAATATAATTCATTTATTAATAAATAAAATTTTATATTAAAATTTATATAATAAAATATACTTTTATATATATTAAGTAATAAAATTTATAGGGTTCATTTAATATCATAAAGATAATATGATAGGTATTATTAAAGTAATTTATTACACGTAGTAAAATATGTTTGTATTACATATTTATTTGATAAAATAATATCTATAATGTTAGTATGTAAAAGTTGTATTATTTTGTAATAATAATTATTATTATAAAAATATCAATATTTATAATTACTAAGATGATATTATGATAAAACGATAATTCTAATTATGATAACTTTAATATTTACGATAATTTTTAATATTATCTTTAAAATAATAATTCTGTTTAAAATGATAATAAAAATGATATTTTATAGTAACAATGACATTTCTATTAAAATGATAATTTTTGTTAAAATGATAATTTTTGTTAAAATAATAGTTTTGATACTAACGATACTTTTAATAATAATAGTAATGATAAAAATAATAAGAACGATAATTTTATCTAAATCAGTATCTTATAATATTTTAATTTTATCATGATACTCTTACTCATTATTTCCTAATCGTTTCGTTTAATAGCTTTTAATCGTCTTTTATATCGTGTTCATAATAATGATAATAATAGTAATCAAAATAATTAGGTGTTACTAATATTAGTTTTAATTACAATAATACTAATAATGATAATTACTATGACATTATTAACGATAATGATAATATAATAATAATAATAACAATAACCATTTTTAAATAATGATATATATATTAATAATGATAATAATAATAATGATAATAATAATAATAATAATAATTAGATAATAATAATAATTAGATAATAATAATAATAATAATAATAATAATAATAATAATAATAATAATAATAATAATAAGATAAAACTAGAACGACGATAATAACGACGATAATAATAATCATTTTTAATAATAATACAAACATTCGATGGACTATAACTTCAAATACGTTCATCGAAATCATTCGATATCTAAATGAAAAGTTCTTAATTTTTCGCTAGCTTTCCAACGACATGCATATCTTATACCTTATCTCAGTCACATATATAACTAATTCAGGATTCAACATAACCTAACTAAAGGCAATATCAAAAGTACAAACATGCATAATCCTATATACTCGAGCACTAGTCAGGGATACACTATTAGTATGTAAAAGTTAAATTATGAGTACTCACGTATCAATATTGAGATTCAATATTGCAGGAAAGGTGCGTAGACGCAACGGAGATGATAAACACTATATTGACCTCACGAGCATACCTATGATCCATACCCAATCACCTCCATAGCTATAACCTATAATTTCCTTAATTCAATCTCACCCGAAAAACAATTTCGAAATCACTCGGACAGCACTCCGACGTAATATTTTATGTATACTAATAATATCTTGAAATAATACGGAGTAAATATATATATGTAAATCGATTGAGAGAGTTTAGAGAAAAATATTTTCAAGTTTCTATGAAATAATGAAACCTATTGAATTCTATTTATAATAGATTTTTGAATTATTAAAGTGAATTATTAAAGTATGAATTATTAAAGTGAATTATTAAAGTATGAATTATTAAAGTGAATTATTAAAATATGAATTATTAAAGTGAATTATTAAAGTATGAATTATTAAAGTGAATTATTAAAGTTAAAGTAAAAATAAAGTAAATGTAAAATTTAAGTATAGTAAAAGTATAAAACTATGTACGTATAATACGCGTATAAATATATATAATATTAATTTAAATCGTTATATATATTTAATAAAATAAAATATAAATATCGTTATCTTTATCATACTGGTTAAGTAATGAGTGGTCAAAAGTGGTTCTAGATATTTATAAAAGTTATATACGTTTTAATAATAAAGTTCTTTTTAAACTGAAAACGTTTTTGTACGTTTGAAACTAAATCAAATAAATATAATAATTTTGTTTTCCAAAACCAAATATATTTTTAAGAATAATTTTGTTTAAAGGTTAAAATAATGGAAATCGTTATATCATAAAACGTTTTAGAAAAGTAGAATCATATATATTCATAATAGGTTTCAAGTTTTTAAATTACAGTCTGTTGGTGAAGCATGGGATAAAGTTCAAAGGTTAAATAAACGTATGAAATCATCTTAATGAAAAATGTCGAGTTACTTAACTTGTCGATATCCAACATCTAAGTTAGTTACACTTCACGTTCTTACTTATAAATCACTTTACCATTTTTCGAATGTTGTCAAAAAGAATAGATTTCTTAAATCACAGTGGACCTCATAACATAGACCCGTAATCATATCACAATATATCTGATAAATCAATCATTTGATACTATCTTCTAATTCCATCGATAAACATATTGAAACAAATACGTTCATGTAAAGTATTATACGTTTAATAATTTATTAATATTCTCAAGTTATAATATATATATATATATATATATATATATATATATATATATATATATATATATATACATATTTATTTATATATAACGGTTCGTGAATCGTCGGAATTTGGTCGAGGTTATAATGAATGTATGAACACAATTTAAAATTCTTGAGATTTAACTTAACAAACTTTGCTTATCGTGTCAGAATAATATAAAGATAAAGTTTAAATTTGGTTGGAAATTTCCGGGTTGTCACAGTTTCTACCCGTTAAAGAAATTTCGTCCCGAAATTTGAGTGGAAAGGTCGTGAATGTTAATAAGTATGTTTTCATGATGCATACAGGCTGAAAATTAGAGTTTTATCATCAGCGAATAATTTGGATAACCAATCCATTTATATGAAGAGTACGAATGAAGCTAACATAGAAGAGTGAAATGAGTAAGTGTAGATTCATCTTATCATTTGACGTAGATATGGTTGATTTCCAGATTTCAAGGGATTTGAAGAAAATCTTTGTAATAAGATTTGATTCTCCGGTAACAAAGGGGATTAGGATCCGCTTTAAATGCGATCGTCCATTTTAATTGTTCTGTCAGAGATTTTCTTATAAATTCACCGCCTTCGTTTTCTTACAACTCACACCTTATGTTGATGCATTTTATGCAAGTCCCTAGACATCTACCCACGTCCATTGCAGGTACAACAGTTTACAGGCCACCATGATCGTTCGTTATTATCCTATCCGTGTTTGTATGTGGTTACAGGAACTGCAGGAACGAGATTTGGATGTTTGACTATGTTAAACTTAGTCAGACGTCCGAGTGAAGCCTCACTCGTACGGCTGACAGGCTCATACGCACGGTTGATGCTGAGCTAAATCACAATTACAACCTAAATGAGAAGACACGAGTGAGTGATCACCCGTACGGCTGATGAAGCCAACTCGTATGTGTGATGGATGAATCGTACGGGTGAGTCAACAGCAGGGGTATATAAAGTCTTATGTTCTTCATTTTAGGTTAAGCCTCTCATTTGTTACACACACTCAGATCTGGTGAGCTCCTCTGATTCTCTCTCAACCCAAATCACCCAGGTGGTGAATAATAGCTCTAGGTGCTGATCTAATCACACTTAATTTAGTTGTGGTATGACTAAATTAATCCCAAAAAGCTTAACCTATTCACTAGAGGTTTTGATTCACTTATTCCGTCATTGTGTGAGTTAAATCTGTTGATTTCTAAGTTCCTAGCCATGTTTCATCACCTTCTATTCTTTCCCCCTCAACTCATATTTTAAAGTATTCATCAATATGCTCCATCCAGTTCTGATTCTCGATATACTTCTAACTTTCATATCGGTCATTCTTCTTTTTCATCTACTACCGGAAGAATCTATTTACTTCTACTATACTCTTGGGTTTATAGTGTTTCTAGTTATCCCGTGTCTTTATATTGCTATATGCATCGATATATATGGTTTATAACTTTTGGTTTATCGTTGGGCTTTGTATCTTCCCTTATATTTCAAAGTCTCTGTTTCTATCTTCTATAATCATTGTCATCCACAGTTAATGCTCTCTTTTATTTGCTGCAATTTATACCCCAATTTCTATTTCGGAGTTTTGTCCTTTCGTTTCTTCTTCTTGCGATTAAGCACCGCTTGTAATGGTCCAGAATTTGCAGATATGAATTTTGGAATGAACATTGTTAATGTTCTAGGAAGAAAATTGTAATGGCACGATCTTGACTTGTCAAATTACCAGAATACCTCAGAAAAAGCCGAATCATCAAGAAATATTTTCTTGATATTTTAGAGGTTAAATAGAATACAAGAGTCATATAACATGGCACATGATGATGTTATGATCTGTGAATCATCACGTTCCATTTAGAAACTCAGCATGAATTACTGTAATATAATCACGTTGATCAAGTGTCATTATATTATACTAACTCATGCTTCAGTTTCCAACACTACTTCAAAAACATTCATATTTTAAACTCAAAGGTTTACAGAGTATAGGAACTAAATAGTTTCCTTTTTGATGTAATACAGATAGCGCAAAGAGATACATGATTCCAGATAAGAATAGTTATGAAAATATCTTCAGAAATATGGAGGATATTTATAATGAAAGATACGATGATATCTTAGAATTTCTAATATCAGAGGATGATGAAGTATATTGTCTGTAAGGGTTTAGTGTCAGGAGCAAGGTATTCGTTAATGACTTCAGCAGACACTGAATCATTTGGATTCTTTGAGGCAGGTTCAGTCTTTGTGATTTGTCCACAGCCTCCTTCATACTTTGCACAATCCGTTTTCCAGTTCCAAAACTTCTCTATTTCTGAGCTTTGCTAATACACTAATCTTTATCATCAAACTTTTTACTGCTAAGGTCGTTTACAGTTTTTGTTGCTTCATCAGCATTTCGAGAACTAGTTCGCGGTTCAGAGTGTTTTTCAGAAACTTCACATTCGAAGTATGTAAGCCTTGGAAATAGACGTTATGTATAACTGTTAGCGTCAACATGCTGTGAGATTTCAAAATACTGATTGCTAATTCCCAATGATTCGTATGGCAATTCTCGTTATAAGAGGCAGATGAGTAAATGATGAGGTTTCGATAAATATAATGATTCTTCGGAATGCCCAAGATCAGTGAAGTTGTTGGTAAGTTTATTGCTAATGTGGTGGAATATGAAAGGTTCTCCGGTAACAAAAGGGTAATCACATATATCAAAATTATGATAAGGCTACTCCGAATGAAAAAATCGAAGTTGTCTTGCTGGAGCTGTGATATAATTTGCTACTTTGCAAAGGAATTGCAAGGTTATTTTTGCTAATAAATGCCAAAAGATCTGACACAGATATGTGTTGAATTATGACTTTGGTTTTGAGAGCTTTTTAAGTACATAACTGTGGGTAATATGTGGTTGGATCATCATCTCGATTGCTCATTATTTGAAGTGTCTTCAGAGATTTTCGAAGGATTTGAACACAGATTGTAATCGTTTATATACATTTGATGTTCTAACACACTTTTGAAGTCAAAGTATAGCTTTGAAAGATATAGGAATCTAAAAGTGATGGTACCGGTTATATCTCAAATTGAATTCTGAGATTTTAAAATCAGAATATGTAATTGGGTTTGAATGAGTATGGTTGTTTTGATTTCTATGAAAGAATGTATATTATTGTGAAAGTAGGAAGTATAATTGATAATTTGCTTAATCTGATTCGAAGAATGTAACATATTAATTGTGAATTTTTATATATCTCTCGGGTATTACCTTGTAACGACCCGCACTTTTTCGATCGTTCTATACTTATAAGATTAATATTTACATAAATTAAACCTTACCAACATGATAAGCAATCCAAATTGTTGAGATTTATGTTTTTGAAAAGAGTTTTACACAACGTTTGACCGTCTAGTTTGACCGATGATATCACGAACTATACAATATATGATAATTATACGTTTGTGTATATATATGTATATATACATATTTAACATGATTAATGAATGTTTTAATACCTCATTTTGTATTAATAACAATAAGTTATAAGTATGTTTTGAAACTACTAACTTAAGTTTTCAAAACGATAACCATACGTAACGTTATTTGACATAAATACTTATAACCTATAATGTTTATACATATATCGTATATGTAATGTATTTAATCACTTTTAAGGACTTAAATACATAAAATCATATAAGTGTATTCACAAAAGATAGCTATATTTGAATCCTCATTCTATTTTTCACAAGATTTCTATACGTATATCTAGAGTATATGTACTCGTATCATACCTAACTTCTATACGTATTTACTATTGGTATATACACATCAAATCACCACCTAACTAGCCCTTGTTACTGCCCTAAGGTAGAGGTAATTGCTTTTGTATGATTGTTTGACAAATACACAAGATTACAAGCTAAAAATTTTGTCCTTGCCCCCCCCCCATATCACGTTTTTAAAGGGTCTTCATGGATCCTCATTTTGATTCATTTTAACTTCAATTATCTTAGCTAAAACACACACTCTTTCTTAACCTTTAAACTCCATAATCATCCAGCAAGTTACCAAGAAGATCTAGCCATAAAAACCTTACTTAATCACCATAAGAAAACTCTTACAACAACACTTCAAGAAATCCTTCCAAGAACACAAACTTACTTCCAATCTTTCATCCAATTCCATCACCCTTTTGGTTCTAGGTTCTTACTCCTCTTTTACAGCAACCTTGTACAAGGAACTTGAGGTAGTAACTATGTTGATAACCTTATTCGATTCATATATATATAGCTATCTTATTTTGTGGTATAAGATTTTAACAACAAGAACATAGTTTGAATATTTTCAAACTTGTTTGCAAACTAAATAGATCCTTCTAACTTAACTTTTAAAATACTTCAAGACCTGTAATATAACATAAATATATGCTAATTTAACAAGGTATAACTTGGTTTTTCAAAGAACACCTTAAAAACTGAATTTACGACGTCGGAGTGTAACCGGGGGCTGTTTTGGGTTGGATAATTAAAAACCATCTTAAACTTTGAATTGGAGGTTTATTTTCTGGAAAAATGATTTTTACTATGAATATGATAACACATAAAAATTTCATGATTTAACTCAAAGTATAAGTATTTTTAGAAAAATAATCATTTAAGGTTGTTTACATGATGGAAAATGATTAACTTCATAAGTTTCACTAAAGTTTGACCTATGACCTATGATTTCGAATACAAACTAAGGTGTTTACAGTTCATATTCTTAAAGAGGGACTCGATCCAAGGAAGTGGCAAGTTGAACCAACGAAAACGGAGTTGTAACGAAGAAACTATGACCAAAACGAAATCGGATATCCAAGACTAATTTAGCTACGTGATTAATTGGAAAAAAATTAAATAAATCACATCTTTCTAAAATAACATGATATTTTATATATATGTACTCATAATTTAATTTTATATGGTCCAGGATCACCCGTAAACAATACGAGAAGATTAATCATAAGATCCCATGATTGTACGCAACACGTCATTTGACAACACCGGTACTTTATGTACGCAACACGTCATTTGACAACACCGGTACCGTGGGTCAAGATTAATCTCGACCAATACATATACGATGGGGTTTTTATTTATTTCATTGGGGGTTTATTAATCACCTAAAAATGAACCATTTAAAATTGAATTACTAACATCGAACTGCTAACTACGGACTAAGGAATTATTAAAAGTATTATAAGTATATATATGTGACGATTGTTTAAAAAGAAAAGGTATTGATATATTATATATGGTTAGGTTTGTGATATCAATCGGAGACCAAGTCAAAATTACATATCTTCAAGACGAAAGTGAGTATATAGTCCCACTTTTAAACTCTAAATATTTCGGGATGAGAATACATGTATTTTATGTTTTACGATATGGACACAAGTAACTGAAAAATATATTCTACGTTGAGTTGTACCACTGGCATACTTCCCTGTAGCTTGGTAACTGTTATTTACAGCGGTATTGTAAACGCGAATCCTGTTGATAGATCTATCGGGCCTGACAACCCCAACCGGACTGGACGACCAGTATTCAACGGTTGCACAGTACTTCGTTTAGTGACTACACTTGGTACGGTGTAGTAAGATTTCATAATAAAGGGAATATGCGACGTGATTAAATGTTAAGTATGGTTACCAAGTGCTCAACCACTTAGAATATTTTTATTAAAATGTTTATATATGAAATCTTGTGGTCTATATATATATTGCTGCCGGCATTAAACCTATATCTCACCAACTTTATGTTGACGTTTTAAACATGTCTATTCTCAGGTGATAATTAGAAGCTTCCGCTGCAACATGTTGAATTTAAACAAGATCTTGAGTATGCATATTTGTGTCAAAAATAAAACTGCATATCGGAGGATTTGTAATGTAAAATATGCTAGAAATCGTATTGTTATCATCACATGTAAAGTTTGTAAGTCTAAGATTATCGCTAAACGATAATCATCTTTATTTTGTCTAAAGCTTGTATCAAAATAAGAACTATGGTTTGTAATGTAAAATATATGCAGTTGTTTTTTTTAAAAATGTCGCATATAGAGGTCAATACCTCGCAATGAAATCATACGTTATCTAGCACGTTCTTATGGTTAAGGACGGGTTATCACATGTGGTATCAGAGCGGTGGTCTTAGCGAACCAGGTTTGCATTAGTGTGTCTAACTGATAAGTCGTTAGGATACATTAGTAAGTCTGGACTTTGACCGGGTCTGATTTAAAAACCATTGCTTATCATTGTTGGTTAAAATTTATATGTAAATATTATGTAGTACTAATGGGTTAGTTGTTGTGTGATAGATGTCGGGCTCAAAACTTGTCATCACGTTCAGCGACTCCGAACCAGAATCCTCAGATGGTGTTCCAGTCATTAACCTATCCGATGACGAAAATAACCCGGAAAGTGAACCCGAGGAGGAAAGTGAACCCGAGGAGGAAAGTGAACCCGAGGAGGAAAGTGAACCCGAGGAAGAAATACAGGAAATTACAAAAGACGAGTTCGAACTAGGAAAGAAACGAAAGGCTAATGAATTAGAAAATTCAAATCCCGAGTTTAGTAAGGATGATGTGGCACCAACTCCACTAGACACTACCACCCCTATTCCCGCTATTCCTATTCGTTCTATCCCGGCATCTAGTTCTTCAGTCCCACAGCCAAAATATAGGCAGACAGCCAGGATAAGCGTTAAGCGATTCTTTGAACCTAAACGTCCTAGAAAATAGACCAAACGATGCGCTGCCGTATTAAACCATGGGATCATATAATGTTTTGTATAATATTATTAGTGTGGTTTGTTTAATGTTCGATGTAAGATAAGCATATGTAAAATAGTGAAGTGTGAAATGCAATAATTTTCCATGGTTAAGTATTATTTAGATGGTAGTAATTGATTATGTACTAAGCTATTAAGTATGGACATTAACGGGTAGGTACTACCCTAGATATAATTATAAAACAATAATAAGAAGAAAAGGCTTTTATAATAATACCTGGTTCATATTATTAATAAGCTATAATGTACTGTAAATATACACTACATCTATAATATTCCATGTGAATAATTATTTTCTTTTCATTCTTATAGAAGAATATGGCGCGATTGAACCGAATGACGGAACAAGAAATCCAGGAACTCATCAATCAGCGAGTGAACGACAGAATGTTATGGGTCGAGGCTGCAAGAGGTGCTGCAGTTAACCCAAATCCTCGTGTGGGGTGCACTTACAAAACTTTTCAAGCTTGCAAGCCCTCATCATTCAGTGGAACGGAAGGACCGATCGGTTTAACCCGGTGGATAGAAAAGATGGCGACTGTGTTTAAAATCAGTGGTTGTGTTGAAAAGGACATGACCAAGTATGCATCGTGCACTTTACAAGATAGTGCACTCACGTGGTGGAAAAATTTTGTGAAGGCTGTAGGAGGAGATGTAGCTTATGATACTCCATGAGAAGAATTCAAAACAATGTTAATCAACGAGTATTATCCAAGGAACGAGGTTAGGAAGTTGGAAGATGAATTACGAAGCCTGAAGGTTGTTGGTACTGAAATCACCAACTACAATCAGCGATTCATGGAATTAGTTTTGCTATGTCCTGAATTGGTTCCAACCGAAGAACGGAAGATTGAAATGTACAAAGATGGTTTGCCCAAAAAGGTCAAGGCAAATGTTACAGCATCGAAACCTAAGACAATTCATGAAGCTATAACCATGGCAAACGAGCTAATGGATCAGGTCATCATGGATAAGAAAGTATCCAATACTGATGTGAAGGTATCAGGTAACAAAAGAAAGTGGAATGGAAATTATGATCGAGGTAACCAACAACAATCTTTTAAGAAACAAGAAAACACGCAAGGTGCGGGTAGTGGTTTAAGCTTTGGTTATAAAGGACAAAATCCTTTATGCAACCGATGCCACAAACATCACTCTGGTTACTGTAATGTGGTATGCAACAAATGTAATCGAAAGGGTCATCTTGCTGAAGATTGTAGGGCTCTCGTTACAAATACAAATGGTACCAAGACTCCTGCCACCAATGCAAATAGAACTGCTTTGGCTACCATTACTTGTTTTGGGTGTGGAAAACAAGGTCACTATAAGAGCCAGTGCCCGAATCCAGAGAAGAATATCGGACCTGCACGTGGGAGAGCATTTGTTATTAATGCTAGAGAGGCATGTGAAGACCCGGAGCTTGTTACGGGTACGTTTACCATTAATAACTTATCCGCATCTATTATATTTGATACTGGCGCTGATAGAAGTTACGTGTGTAGAGACTTTCACGCTAAATTGAATTGTTCATCATTACCTCTAGATGCTAAGTACATGATTGAGTTAGCTAATGGTAAACTAATTAAAGCCGATAAAATTTTCCGTGATTGTAAAATAAATTTAGCCGGAGAAACATTTAAGATTGATTTGATACCCGTAGAATTAGGAAGTTTTGATGTAATAATCGGCATGGACTGGATGTCCAAAATAGGAGCTGAAGTTGTGTGCGCCAAGAAGGCAATTCGCATTCCTCGTAAGGATAAAACGCCAGTAATGATTTATGGAGAGAAGGGTAACTCAAAGCTAAAACTCATTAGTTATTTGAAAGCTCAAAAGTGCTTGAAGAAAGGGTGCTATGCTATCTTAGCACATGTTAATAAAGTCGAAAAGAAAGAAAAAGAGAAGTGCATCAATGACGTGCCTGTGGCAAGAGATTTTCCTGAAGTATTTCCGGAAGAGTTGCCGGGATTACCTCCATTTAGATCTGTAGAATTTCAAATAGATCTTGTACCAGGAGCTGCACCGGTTGCCCGTGCTCCATATAGACTTGCACCGTCCGAGTTAAAAGAACTTCAGAGTCAGTTAAAAGAATTACTGGATCGTGGATTCATACGACCAAGTACTTCACCGTGGGGAGCTCCAATTTTATTCGTCAAGAAGAAAGACGGATCTTTCCGAATGTGTATAGATTATCGTGAATTAAATAAGTTAACTATCAAGAATCGGTATCCAATACCGAGACTTGACGACTTATTTGATCAACTCCAAGGATCATGTGTGTACTCGAAAATTGACCTAAGATCGGGCTATCATCAATTACGCGTCAAAGAAGAAGATATACCGAAAACTGCTTTTCGGACACGTTACGGTCATTACGAATTTTTGGTCATGCCGTTTGGATTGACGAATGCGCCAGCTATATTCATGGACCTCATGAATCGAGTTTGTAGTCCATATTTAGATAAGTTTGTTATCATTTTCATTGATGATATTCTTATCTATTCCAAGAGTGAGCAAGAGCATGAGCAGCATTTAAGGTTGATATTAGAGTTGTTAAGAAAAGAACAGCTATATGCTAAATTTTCTAAATGTGCTTTCTGGTTGAAAGAAGTGCAATTTCTTGGCCACGTTGTTAGTAGCAAAGGAATTCAGGTTGATCCAGCAAAAATTGAAGCCATTGAAAAATGGGAGACTCCTAAGACACCAACGCAGATACGCCAATTTTTGGGTTTAGCCGGTTATTATAGAAGGTTTATTCAAGATTTTTCCAGAATAGCTAAGCCGTTGACAGTGTTAACGCAAAAAGGGAAGAAATATGAATGGACATCTGAGCAGGAGAGTGCATTTCAATTACTAAAGAAGAAGTTAACTACGGCGCCTATTTTATCGTTACCAGAAGGGAACGATGATTTTGAAATATATTGTGACGCTTCGCGACAAGGTTTTGGTTGCGTTCTTATGCAACGGAAGAAAGTTATTGCATACGCATCCCGACAATTGAAGATTCACGAGCGGAATTATACGACGCATGATCTAGAACTGGGAGCAGTCGTGTTTGCATTGAAGATATGGAGACACTACTTGTATGGGGTTAAATGCACTGTGTTTACTGATCATAAAAGCCTTCAACATATTTTCGATCAAAAACAGCTGAACATGAGGCAACGTAGGTGGGTTGAGTTAATAAATGACTATGATTGTGAAATTCGTTATCATCCCGGGAAAGCGAACGTGGTGGCCGACGCTCTAAGCAGAAAGGAACGAGAACCAATTCGAGTACGAGCGATGAACATAAAAATTCGCATGAATCTCAACTCACAAATCAAAGAAGTTCAACGAGAAGCACTTACTAAAGAAAATATAGGAAATGAAATAATGAAGAAGTATGAGAAGCAACTCGTTATACGGGAAGATGGAATTCGATATTTTGCAAACCGAATTTGGGTACCGAAGTTGGGTGGATTAAGGAAGTTGATATTGAATGAGGCACATAAGACAAGATACTCGATACATCCTGGAGTTGGAAAGATGTACCAAGATCTTAAGACACATTATTGGTGGCCTAATTTAAAGACAGACGTTGCAACATATGTTGGGGAATGTTTAACTTGTTCCAAAGTCAAAGCTGAACACCAGAAGCCGTCAGGGTTACTTCAACAACTAGAAATCCCAGAATGGAAATGGGATGGTATTACCATGGATTTCATCACAAAGTTACCAAAGACTGCCTGGGGATACGACACCATTTGGGTGATTGTTGATCGTCTCACCAAGTCTGCACATTTCTTGCCTATAAAGGAAACGGATAGAATGGAGAAACTATTACGATTGTATATAAAGGAAGTTGTTTCAAGGCATGGAATACCTATTTCCATTATATCCGATCGTGATAGTAGATTTACATCAAAGTTCTGGCAATCACTACAGGAGGCCCTAGGAACTCGTTTGGATATGAGTACCGCGTATCATCCGCAAATCGACGGGCAGAGTGAAAGAACGATTCAGACTCTTGAAGACATGCTCAGGGCATGTGTGATCGATTTTGGAAACGGATGGGATAAATATCTACCATTAGCAGAATTCTCGTATAATAATAGTTATCATGCGAGCATTAAAGCTGCGCCATTCGAAGCATTGTACGGAAGGAAGTGTAGATCTCCTATTTTTTGGAATGAAGTAGGAGATCGACAATTAACTGGTCCCGAGATTATACACGAAACGACTGAGAAGATAGTACAAATCAAGGAGAGATTGAAAACAGCCCGTAGTCGCCAAAAGAGCTACGCCGATGTTCGAAGGAAACTATTAGAGTTTCAGATCGGTGACATGGTTATGTTAAAGGTGTCACCGTGGAAAGGTGTAATACGCTTCGGAAAAAGGGGTAAACTGAACCCAAGATATGTAGGCCCGTTCAAGATTATTGAACGCATTGGACCGGTAGCTTATCGACTCGAGTTACCACAACAACTCGCCGGAGTACATAATACATTTCACGTCTCAAACCTTAAGAAGTGTCTTGCAAAGGAAGATCTCGCCATTCCTCTTGAAGAAATCCATGTCGACGAGAAACTACAATTCATCGAAGAACCAATCGAAATCATGGATCGTGAAGTTAAACAGCTCAAGCAGAGCAACATACCGATTGTTAAGGTTCGTTGGAGTGCTAGAAGAGGTCCCGAGTTTACTTAGGAACGAGAGGATCAGATGAAACAAAAGTATCCACACTAGTTTCTCGATGACGCAAAATAGGTACAATTTTAAAATTTCAGGACGAAATTTATTTAACGGGGAGGTAATGTAACGACCCGCACTTTTTCGATCGTTCTATACTTATAAGATTAATATTTACATAAATTAAACCTTACCAACATGATAAGCAATCCAAATTATTGAGATTTATGTTTTTGAAAAGAGTTTTACACAACGTTTGACCGTCTAGTTTGACCGATGATATCACGAACTATACAATATATGATAATTATACGTTTGTGTATATATATGTATATATACATATTTAACATGATTAATGAATGTTTTAATACCTCATTTTGTATTAATAACAATAAGTTATAAGTATGTTTTGAAACTACTAACTTAAGTTTTCAAAACGATAACCATACGTAACGTTATTTGACATAAATACTTATAACCTATAATGTTTATACATATATCGTATATGTAATGTATTTAATCACTTTTAAGGACTTAAATACATAAAATCATATAAGTGTATTCACAAAATATAGCTATATTTGAATCCTCATTCTATTTTTCACAAGATTTCTATACGTATATCTAGAGTATATGTACTCGTATCATACCTAACTTCTATACGTATTTACTATTGGTATATACACATCAAATCACCACCTAACTAGCCCTTTTTACTGCCCTAAGGTAGAGGTAATTGCTTTTGTATGATTGTTTGACAAATACACAAGATTACAAGCTAAAAATTTTGTCCTTGCCCCCCCCCATATCACGTTTTTAAAGGGTCTTCATGGATCCTCATTTTGATTCATTTTAACTTCAATTATCTTAGCTAAAACACACACTCTTTCTTAACCTTTAAACTCCATAATCATCCAGCAAGTTACCAAGAAGATCTAGCCATAAAAACCTTACTTAATCACCATAAGAAAACTCTTACAACAACACTTCAAGAAATCCTTCCAAGAACACAAACTTACTTCCAATCTTTCATCCAATTCCATCACCCTTTTGGTTCTAGGTTCTTACTCCTCTTTTACAGCAACCTTGTCCAAGGAACTTGAGGTAGTAACTATGTTCATAACCTTATTCGATTCATATATATATAGCTATCTTATTTTGTGGTA
The DNA here is from genome assembly GCF_046630445.1 of Rutidosis leptorrhynchoides. Classification (NCBI taxonomy): domain Eukaryota; kingdom Viridiplantae; phylum Streptophyta; class Magnoliopsida; order Asterales; family Asteraceae; genus Rutidosis; species Rutidosis leptorrhynchoides. The sequence goes on from NC_092343.1 coordinate 4,155,295, forward strand.
TAAGATTTTAACAACAAGAACATAGTTTGAATATTTTCAAACTTGTTTGCAAACTAAATAGATCCTTCTAACTTAACTTTTAAAATACTTCAAGACCTGTAATATAACATAAATATATGCTAATTTAACAAGGTATAACTTGGTTTTTCAAAGAACACCTTAAAAACTGAATTTACGACGTCGGAGTGTAACCGGGGGCTGTTTTGGGTTGGATAATTAAAAACCATCTTAAACTTTGAATTGGAGGTTTATTTTCTGGAAAAATGATTTTTACTATGAATATGATAACACATAAAAATTTCATGATTTAACTCAAAGTATAAGTATTTTTAGAAAAATAATCATTTAAGGTTGTTTACATGATGGAAAATGATTAACTTCATAAGTTTCACTAAAGTTTGACCTATGACCTGTGATTTCGAATACAAACTAAGGTGTTTACAGTTCATATTCTTAAAGAGGGACTCGATCCAAGGAAGTGGCAAGTTGAACCAATGAAAACGGAGTTGTAACGAAGAAACTATGACCAAAACGAAATCGGATATCCAAGACTAATTTAGCTACGTGATTAATTGGAAAAAAATTAAATAAATCACATCTTTCTAAAATAACATGATATTTTATATATATGTACTCATAATTTAATTTTATATGGTTCAGGATCACCCGTAAACAATACGAGAAGATTAATCATAAGATCCCATGATTGTACGCAACACGTCATTTGACAACACCGGTACTTTATGTACGCAACACGTCATTTGACAACACCGGTACCGTGGGTCAAGATTAATCTCGACCAATACATATACGATGGGGTTTTTATTTATTTCATTGGGGGTTTATTAATCACCTAAAAATGAACCATTTAAAATTGAATTACTAACATCGAACTGCTAACTACGGACTAAGGAATTATTAAAAGTATTATAAGTATATATATGTGACGATTGTTTAAAAAGAAAAGGTATTGATATATTATATATGGTTAGGTTTGTGAATCAATCGGAGACCAAGTCAAAATTACATATCTTCAAGACGAAAGTGAGTATATAGTCCCACTTTTAAACTCTAAATATTTCGGGATGAGAATACATGTATTTTATGTTTTACGATATGGACACAAGTAACTGAAAAATATATTCTACGTTGAGTTGTACCACTGGCATACTTCCCTGTAGCTTGGTAACTGTTATTTACAGCGGTATTGTAAACGCGAATCCTGTTGATAGATCTATCGGGCCTGACAACCCTAACCGGACTGGACGACCAGTATTCAACGGTTGCACAGTACATCGTTTCGTGACTACACTTGGTACGGTGTAGTAAGATTTCATAATAAAGGGAATATGCGACGTGATTAAATGTTAAGTATGGTTACCAAGTGCTCAACCACTTAGAATATTTTTATTAAAACGTTTATATATGAAATCTTGTGGTCTATATATATATTGCTGCCGGCATTAAACCTATATCTCACCAACTTTATGTTGACGTTTTAAACATGTCTATTCTCAGGTGATAATTAGAAGCTTCCGCTGCAACATGTTGAATTTAAACAAGATCTTGAGTATGCATATTTGTGTCAAAAATAAAACTGCATATCGGAGGATTTGTAATGTAAAATATGCTAGAAATCGTATTGTTATCATCACATGTAAAGTTTGTAAGTCTAAGATTATCGCTAAATGATAATCATCTTTATTTTGTCTAAAGCTTGTATCAAAATAAGAACTATGGTTTGTAATGTAAAATATATGCAGTTGTTTTTTTTAAAAATGTCGCATATAGAGGTCAATACCTCGCAATGAAATCATACGTTATCTAACACGTTCTTATGGTTAAGGACGGGTTATCACATACCTACCCGTTAAAAAAATTTCACAATTAATATTTTGTACATAAGAATTTTATTACAGTCTTTATGAAAATATATATGTATATATTCTCCTCAGATGTAACATAGATTTTAATGAGTTAATACTAAATTAAACTCATTCGATTTACGGTTGGAACTAGAATTGAATAATTCCTTAAGGCTTTAAAGGTTACATAAGTATTTCTTCAATAATATTGAAATTATGAATTAATACTTCATTATTTGTTGAGATGTGATGTTGGTTTTTGTTAAATTCTTGTGAACTTAACAAAGTACGAATGATGTTATCTGAAAAGTTTCGGTTACATCAATGATGAAGTGTAAAATCAAATATATACTTGATTTATTAGGAATTGGAATTTGTTGAATTGAGACAGAGATTGTAGTTAACGATGGTTAAGTCGCGGGCGAGGGACGTATATTATTGCATATTTGTAATATGAATTAACCGAGTAGTTAAGATTCACACACAATAGCTTAGCACGGAAAGATTTATTTTTTTATTTCAAAATATATATATATATATATATATATATATATATATATATATATATATATATATATATATATATATATATATATATATATATATATATATATATATATTTATATATATATATATATAATTTCTTGAGAGGGAATGAGTTAATTCTTCATAACTTGTTGATACAATATACACGTTATTGATTCGTAATGATGTCCATAGTGATTCTTGAACTGACGGAGTTTGTGATGTTATAAGTGTTGTTGATTCTGATGTTGATTGTACTGACGATGCTGGTGACGTTGACGGTACTGTTGATGCTGTTGGTAAAACAAGTTTAACTTGTTAATCACACACCATTTTTGTCAGGGTTTCTACTCTTCCTTCTATCATTTTGGTTCGCTTAACTGATTTATGGTTAGGGCTAGATTAGATAATCTCTAAGACTTTAGAGATTATATAATCGCCGCGGAATGTTTCTCCAATGAAGTTATGAATTAATACTTCGTCAATTATTGTTGTTGGTACTCCTTGGTATCTATGGTGCATATGAAGTTGATGCTCGTGGGACAGATTGTGAAGTTGAGGTTTACAACGCGGTTGTGGTTGGAGGTGGTAATGGTACAGTTGGCGTTGATGATGGTGGTACTGGTTATGCTGCTGGTGCTGCTGCGGGTGTTTGTAATCTCTGCACCATATTCTCCAAAGCCACTACCCGAGCGCGAAGTTCGTTGACTTCTTCTATTATTCCAGGATGATTGTCGGTCGGAACGAGCGGATAAATAAAATCTAGAATTTGATGTAGTATATAATCGTGACGAGATACCCTGGAAATGAGAGAGAAAATGGTGTCTCAAACAGGTTCGCCGGTAAGTGCTTCAGGTTCTTAGCCAAGAGGGCAATGTGGTGGATGGAAAGGATCGCCTTCTTCTTGTTTCCAATGATTGAGGAGGCTACGAACCCATCCCCAATTCATCCAGAATAGGTGATGACTGATTGGTTGATCCATTCCGGTCACACTGCTTTCGGAGCTTGAGTGAGATTCCATTTCGGAATCCGAGTGACTTGAACTGATGAAAAATTCCATTTCGTACGATTGGATAAAGGATTTTTCGATATAAAATGATTTTTCGGCTATCGGGTGGTATTCTATTTACATAGGATATCTATATATAGAGATCAAAAGATTTCATAGATTACGGAGGAATTTGCGGGATATGTCAGGCAAAGTTTAAAGTAACAGATACGATAAGATATGATTTAGTAGATACGCTAAGATATGAATTTTATCTTTACACTACTCATGCAATTAATGTAGCAAGACGTGTCTAGACTAATAATGATAAGCAGGTAATTTCCTATGGATGATAAGCAGATGATTTCCGACTAGAAATGATAAGCAAAACTTTTGACATGCAGACACGGTCGAAGTCCAGGCTCACTAATGCATCCTAACGACTTATCAGTTAGACACACTAATGCAGACCTGGTTCGCTAAGACCATCGCTCTGATACCAACTGAAAGGACCCATTCATATACATTATAAACGATTCACAATAGTTGATTACATCGCGAGGTATTTGACCTCTATATGATACATTTTACAAACATTGCATTTGTTTTTAAAAGACAAACTTTCTTTACATCGAAAATTGACAGGCATGCATACCATTTCATAATATCCACTATCCAACTATAACTTGACTTAATAATAATAATCTTTAATGAACTCAATGACTTGAATGCAACGTTCTTCGAAATATGCCATGAAAGACTCCAATTAATATCTTTAAAATTAGCAAATGCACAGCGGAAGATTTCTTTAATACCTGAGAATAAACATGCTTTAAAGTGTCAACCAAAAGGTTGGTGAGTTCATTAGTTTATCATAATCATTCATTTTCATCATTTTAATAGACCACAAGAATTTCATTTCCAGTTCTCATAAATATACGTCCCATGCATAGAGACAAAAATCATTCATATGGATTGAACACTTGGTAACCGACATTCATAATATGCATATAAGAATATCCCCATCATTCCGGGATCCTCCTTCGGACATGATATAAATTTCGAAGTACTAAAGCATCCGGTACTTTGGATGGGGCTTGTTGGGCCCAATAGATCTATCTTTAGAGTTCGCGTCAATTAGAGTGTCTGTTCCCTAATTCTTAGATTACCAGACTATATAAAAAGGGGCATATTCGATTTTGATAATTCAACCATAGAATGTAGTTTCACGTACTTGTGTCTATTTTGTAAAACATTTATAAATATTGCGCATGTATTCTTAGCCCAAAAATATAAAGGGTAAAAAGGCAAATGAAACTTACCATAATGTATTTCGTAGTGAAAATACATATAACGTCATTGAACTAGTGTAAGGTTGACCTCGGATTCACGAACCTAAATTAATTATATATAATTATATGTTGGTCAATATTTGTCTAACAATTAGGTCAGGTCATAGTGTACCACAATCTTAATGCTCGAGACTAATATGCAAAAGTCAACAAAAGTCAGTTTGACTCAAAATGATTTCCAAAATTTATACATGATTATAATATATTTTAAATATCGTCGTTTTATATTTTTAAATATTTTAAAAGATTTATTAGAGTAAATAATATAATTCATTTATTAATAAATAAAATTTTATATTAAAATTTATATAATAAAATATACTTTTATATATATTAAGTAATAAAATTTATAGGATTCATTTAATATCATAAAGATAATATGATAGGTATTATTAAAGTAATTTATTACACGTAGTAAAATATGTTTGTATTACATATTTATTTGATAAAATAATATCTATAATGTTAGTATGTAAAAGTTGTATTATTTTGTAATAATAATTATTATTATAAAAATATCAATATTTATAATTACTAAGATGATATTATGATAAAACGATAATTCTAATTATGATAACTTTAATATTTACGATAATTTTTAATATTATCTTTAAAATAATAATTCTATTTAAAATGATAATAAAAATGATATTTTATAGTAACAATGACATTTCTATTAAAATGATAATTTTTGTTAAAATGATAATTTTTGTTAAAATAATAGTTTTGATACTAACGATACTTTTAATAATAATAGTAATGATAAAAATAATAAGAACGATAATTTTATCTAAATCAATATCTTATAATATTTTAATTTTATCATGATACTCTTACTCATTATTTCCTAATCGTTTCGTTTAATAGCTTTTAATCGTCTTTTATATCGTGTTCATAATAATGATAATAATAGTAATCAAAATAATTAGGTGTAACTAATATTAGTTTTAATTACAATAATACTAATAATGATAATTACTATGACATTATTAACGATAATGATAATATAATAATAATAATAACAATAACCATTTTTAAATAATGATATATATATTAATAATGATAATAATAATAATGATAATAATAATAATAATAATAATAATTAGATAATAATAATAATTAGATAATAATAATAATAATAATAATAATAATAATAATAATAATAATAATAATAATAATAATAATAATAAGATAAAACTAGAACGACGATAATAACGACGATAATAATAATCATTTTTAATAATAATACAAACATTCGATGGACTATAACTTCAAATACGTTCATCGAAATCATTCGATATCTAAATGAAAAGTTCTTAATTTTTCGCTAGTTTTCCAACGACATGCATATCTTATACCTTATCTCAGTCGCATATATAACTAATTCAGGATTCAACATAACCTAACTAAAGGCAATATCAAAAGTACAAACATGCATAATCCTATATACTCGAGCACTAGTCAGGGATACACTATTAGTATGTAAAAGTTAAATTATGAGTACTCACGTATCAATATTGAGATTCAATATTGCAGGAAAGGTGCGTAGACGCAACGGAGATGATAAACACTATATTGACCTCACGAGCATACCCATGAACCATACCCAATCACCTCCATAGCTATAACCTATAATTTCCTTAATTCAATCCCACCCGAAAAACAATTTCGAAATCACTCGGACAGCACTCCGACGTAATATTTTATGTATACTAATAATATCTTGAAATAATACGGAGTAAATATATATATGTAAATCGATTGAGAGAGTTTAGAGAAAAATATTTTCAAGTTTCTATAAAATAATGAAACCTATTGAATTCTATTTATAATAGATTTTTGAATTATTAAAGTGAATTATTAAAGTATGAATTATTAAAGTGAATTATTAAAGTATGAATTATTAAAGTGAATTATTAAAATATGAATTATTAAAGTGAATTATTAAAGTATGAATTATGAAAGTGAATTATTAAAGTTAAAGTAAAAATAAAGTAAATGTAAAGTTTAAGTATAGTAAAAGTATAAAACTATGTACGTATAATACGCGTATAAATATATATAATATTAATTTAAATCGTTATATATATTTAATAAAATAAAATATAAATATCGTTATCTTTATCATACTGGTTAAGTAATGAGTGGTCAAAAGTGGTTCTAGATATTTATAAAAGTTATATACGTTTTAATAATAAAGTTCTTTTTAAACTGAAAACGTTTTTGTACGTTTGAAACTAAATCATATAAATATAATAATTTTGTTTTCCAAAACCAAATATATTTTTAAGAATCATTTTGTTTAAAGGTTAAAATAATGGAAATCGTTATATCATAAAATGTTTTAGAAAAGTAGAATCATATATATTCATAATAGGTTTCAAATTTTTAAATTACAGTCTGTTGGTGAAGCATGGGATAAAGTTCAAAGGTTAAATAAACGTATGAAATCATCTTAATGAAAAATGTCGAGTTACTTAACTTGTCGTTATCCAACATCTAAGTTAGTTACACTTCACGTTCTTACTTATAAATCACTTTACCATTTTTCGAATGTTGTCAAAAAGAATAGATTTCTTAAATCACAGTGGACCTCATAACATAGACCCGTAATCATATCATAATGTATCTGATAAATCAATCATTTGATACTATCTTCTAATTCCATCGATAAACATATTGAAACAAATACGTTCATGTAAAGTATTATATGTTTAATACTTTATTAATATTCTCAAGTTATAATATATATATATATATATATATATATATATATATATATATATATATATACATATTTATTTATATATAACGGTTCGTGAATCGTCGGAATTTGGTCGAGGTTATAATGAATGTATGAACACAATTTAAAATTCTTGAGATTTAACTTAACAAACTTTGCTTATCGTGTCAGAATAATATAAAGATAAAGTTTCAAATTTGGTTGGAAATTTCTGGGTTGTCACACCTCGCACCACTAACCCCTAGGGTGGCACCTTAACACCTCGGCACATCACCCCGAGTGGCATCTTAACACCTCGATGCAACACTCATTATTTTACGGAGTGGTGTCTTAACACCTCGACACTACACTCCTAGGTGGCATCTTAACACCTCGATGCTACACCCGAGTGGCATCTTAACACCTCGATGCTACACTCTTCACGTGAAATGTGGTGTCTTAACACCTCGACACTACACCTTTCACGCTACAACAAATAGATACATTATATACATACGCATATAATTATTCCACTCACCTTAACAATTAGATGACGATTTCAACCTCCACAAGCTTCAAAGCAAAGTACCTAATATAATAAGTACTTGATCAACACACAAGCTAAGTGGACTCAATACTAACACTTACACATGAGCATTTAATGACTTAATGTATTAAATCGCCCATTTATACCAAAACCGCCCAATTAAAGTCAAGACCACCACTAATCACTTAAAAGCTAGTGATTAAGGTCCAACAACACCAACTAATACATAATTAGGGTAATTCATACCCATCTTTCCAAACTAGGTCAATTTATTACCCAAATAACCATTTTAAGACAACACACCCATTTCGGGTCATCCACTAACTAACCAACACCCATTTACTAAATAACTAGGTGTGTTAGCAATTAACTTACCAATTAGGGTTCATAAACACCATTTAATACTTTGAAACCCTAGACTAGTCACCAATTAGTATTCAAGACTCAATTTTACCCAAGAACACCCAAAATCACCAATAATGGGTTTTGTGTTCATCATTTAATGGTGCTCCACAAACTGACCTATCTGTCTTTAACCCGTCCATAAGTGAATTTACCAAAATGCCCATCAAAATATCTGATTTAAAAAGCTGGTACCCGGCTACAGTAAGGGTGCGCGGCGCGCTCCCTTTAGTGTGCGCGGCGATCACTAGGCTCAGCTCACTCAGTGACTTCTGTTTAACTGCACAACATCACCCACACTCTATGTAACATATTTACACTGCTGTACAAACTTATTAGGGTCTTACAACTCTCCCCCACTTAAATTGGATCACGTCCTCGTGATCCGCACCAAATACTTGAAGTTAAGCACTCTACCTTGAACATTTCCGTCTCCAATGCGGAATTACACTTGTAGCAATCACTCACCCGGGTTCTCACTTCGTACACTAACGCATCATAATACAAAAACCGTACTTCACACTTCCATTCGATAAAAATTCTCACCACTCACTCGAAAATACACCGCAAAAACATCATAATATATCTTTCCAAACTAGGTCAATTTATTACCCAAATAACCATTTTAAGACAACACACCCATTTCGGGTCATCCACTAACTAACCAACACCCATTTACTAAATAACTAGGTGTGTTAGCAATTAACTTACCAATTAGGGTTCATAAACACCATTTAATACTTTGAAACCCTAGACTAGTCACCAATTAGTATTCAAGACTCAATTTTACCCAAGAACACCCAAAATCACCAATAATGGGTTTTGTGTTCATCATTTACTCAAACCCTAACCCTTACACTAAATCAAAGTAAGGAAAATAAAATTAGAACATACCACAACTACCACAACGAAGCTAGAGATAAGATGAACGACTTTAATGCTTGAACTTTAACCCAAAACAAGCTCCTTCCTCTTGGATTTAAGCTTTCTCTCTCAAAAATCACAATCTCTCTCTAGAATTAAAGTTAAAGTGATAAGGTTGTTGATAATGGAGTAATGGTGCTCCACAAACTGACCTATCTGTCTTTAACCCGTCCATAAGTGAATTTACCAAAATGCCCATCAAAATATCTGATTTAAAAAGCTGGTACCCGGCTACAGTAAGGGTGCGCGGCGCGCTCCCTTTAGTGTGCGCGGCGATCACTAGGCTCAGCTCACTCAGTGACTTCTGTTTAACTGCACAACATCACCCACACTCTATGTAACATATTTACACTGCTGTACAAACTTATTAGGGTCTTACAACTCTCCCCCACTTAAATTGGATCACGTCCTCGTGATCCGCACCAAATACTTGAAGTTAAGCACTCTACCTTGAACATTTCCGTCTCCAATGCGGAATTACACTTGTAGCAATCACTCACCCGGGTTCTCACTTCGTACACTAACGCATCATAATACAAAAACCGTACTTCACACTTCCATTCGATAAAAATTCTCACCACTCACTCGAAAATACACCGCAAAAACATCATAATATATCTTTCCAAAAGCCATAGCACTCCATCATTTCACGATATCGGGTAACCAACCCACGAGACCCAATAACTACAACCGTTTGCTCTTACGCCGAGTATCCAAACTCGTACCCTACACTCCACAATCGTCCTAAAAGTAGTACAATCCACCGACAATCATTGTCGTCACGCCTATAAATCGTGGAATATTCGGGAATCATCCCGACACTTTTCGAAAATCTCTCGTATCCCTCTATCGGGAACTTCGCCATACCGTCTCATGTCGCTAACTACCTTCGCAATTAACTCCAAAGTCTAACTTGGGGCTTTTTCGAAGACCATCGAAGCTTTCCTTTCCTAAATGAGCGACACCCGTTCGCTCATCACGTCTACTAGATAGGAACTTTTCCGCATTCTCCGGCGTTGGTCATACTAAATAATCCTTCCAAGGACTCGCTATAAGATATTCGAACCTCGGTCTTTCAAATCATTTGAGTGTCAACGCTCGCTAAACATCACACTATACCACCGTTGTAAATTCGAGTTTCTCACCGGTACCCAAAATCAAAGCAATCACATCATCGGGGTCAAAAGTTACACTAGTAGGTATAAGGAGGCACCTGACGTTGTGTTATCCAACTCCGATTACTAACACCGAGTCTCCCAGACTCGACCCTTACGGGGTCTACTCCTGATGTCACACGTCACCTAACTACACGCGGTCACACAAATCTAATGAACCTTACGGCTCGACACCCATGACTTCCTAGCGGCTCCTTCTAGTCACTATCCACCTAGGCCGCATAGCTAGTCTACTTATATTCCATCTCAACACTAAGGAGGCGCTTGGAACACCAAGGCTTACACCTTTCCAACTTGGTCCTAACCATTAACCCGGTTACCTACATACATAAGGATAGTTAACAACCAAGACTCTACTCGCACACGAACGCGATTAACGGAAATGCCTCTAGAACGGCACACCGCGTACACCCCCAAAATCATAAAAGAAAAGAGTGGCCGTCAACAGCATACAACACTCGCCACACAATCACAAAACCGCCATTGAAATCGAATCGTCAATTAATCATTAATTCGAAGATTATTCCAATAACTAAATGCACACTTGCATGCATTCCGAAATGTGCAATACACACAACATCCGAAGTCTATAATGATCACTTAGAATACGCGAAGTCGTCACGTATTCTTCCAACTTCTCTAGGCAATCATTCTCTAAGAGTCAACATTAATAACCAAATTGTCACCCGCAATTTACTAAAGTCCACAAGTCCGAGTACAAAGTTTGCTCAATCCCTTATATCGGGAAGAACTTAACCGATCTCATGCCAAGATATCAATCCCCTAGCGTACCCTTACCAAGTACAATGCGAAAAACCACCAAGTCTCAACCTAATGTCAACAACCCAAAAGATGAAGGCCAAGTAAAAATGAATCCTTACGGATAACACCTTCCACCTAACACCCCTCTTAGTACGCATACACGGCTAATACGCATCTACCACAAGTATTTGATCAGAACACGATTATTGTATCACTAGTCACACAACATGGTCCTCATGACCGAACCACCGGCGTATACAACCAGTAGTTTTCAATACTAACAATAAGAAGGTTATTCAATACAAAACTCAAGGTGTACAAAAACGGCTAATTTGATATATCCGTAGTGCGCAAAAATGGCTATTGCAACACTACCAACAATATGTGTGTGAAACACGGCTACCGCACTATTAATACCAATGTGTGAGTAAAACCGACTATTACTCACAACCATGTGCACAAAACGGCTATGTGCACAATTCCTACGGGCAATTAAAATCGTAAATATACAAGTAACGGTTCTTCCCGAGAGCCGCTTGCCATCCATCACAACCAAGGGTGGTCACGAAGAGTTAATCCTTCCGGATATCCCTCATCACCTATCACAAGTCAAACGCGGTCAATAGAGAGATGACCCCAAATAAACACATATATCTAATTTCCTCGTAGTACACAAAATGGCTATTTTGTAACTACTACCCAAAGTATACGACAATGAGGCATCGTACCCTTTCTCAAATCCCATTATGCTTCCTCGGTAGGAATATAAATCCTAATAAAGTCGACACAATTTCTTTGATCTAACACTACCAACTTCCCAACGTAGAACCTCGTTCCTAAATCAAATCGTCAAGATTACAAAGTCAAACGATTTCGCCATTTACCGTCGTACACGACCATACTTGGCATCGGTCCCTCTTCCTGAATTCTCGAGAGCTCAATTCGATAATAATAAATACTAACGTCTACCGTCACCCGATTGCGCCACTAAAGTGATGACACAATGTCCACATAACACGTATCCTTTTAGAACGAAATTACCGCTACCCGCAAGGTAGACTTTTCCAACTATCAAATCCTTTCTACCCGTTACCACTACGAAAGCATCCGGTCAACGATACACACATGCTCTCAAGGGTTTCACCCACTTCACTACAAACGCGAACACGCGCTCACAACCTAACGCCAAAGTTCGTTCTCATGGCTTAGTGGATTCATTTACCCTATCACTAAGAAATGCTTGGTTGCACCAAGTCTTACGCCCTCGTCCCTCAATACAAATGTCATCATAGGGTGTTTCCATTAGGAATGTCACCCGCATCAATACTACATATTACCACTATGCATTCGTCCCCAGGGCGCGTTTTCACGAGTCAACGACTCAGGCGCTACCCTGGTGCACTATCATCAAATCCATCAACAAACCGAATCTTCACCGAGTTCACTTGAGTCTAAATAGATCTCGAAGCAAAGTTTAAGTCCCTAATACATACACGAATCCATCGGCACAAATAAACAATAATAAGGCATATTTGTACCAAAGACAAAAATACCTGAAACATCATCGTTGGACCCTTGCGCTCCACTGATCATCAGATAGTCACGCTCTAACCTCCTAACCCGATCTACAAATGATTCGGAACACTCCGACTTACGGTGTCCCTTCTTTTGGCAAATAAAGCACTTGATCGTGCTTAAAGGTACACTCGTACAATCCCGTGCAAAATGACCTCGTCCTCCACACCGAAAGCACGTAGGCCCATAACCTGTGTTACTCCTCTTCTTCACTTTTTCAACACCTCCGGGCGTACTTCTCGCCCTTTTACTAGGAGCACCTCTTGATTCTAACTTTCTCTTACCCAAAGAGTGATCAGCAAATTTTGAAGCATGAGATTCAATCCCCATTGTTGCTCCTTCGTCACCGTCACCTTGAGGTTTAGGAAACCTCTTTTCTAACTCTTCCTTCACGACCTTAGGCACTCGGTCTCGAACCATCTCGGTCACTATTCCCTCGAACGACTCTTGGAGAACTTGCTTAACCTTGTTGGCGAAAATCAAGATATAGCGTTCGAACTCCGCCTCAATCCTTAATGTTAACTCATCCTTCCCCTCATGAATAGGCGCGTCCGTTCCGGTTCCATCTTCCGTCTTCATTCTAAAGAATGCATATAGATTAAACAATGAAACGAAAAGGAACGACATACATATAACACACCGCCCCATCTTGGTTGATACTCATCGTACATTGCTTCTTTGACACGTATTGAACCCGTAACAATGGTAGCTAATCATTGTTACGTGAGCACGTCGCATTAACTTGCTAGTACAACGTCTATCTCGCTTGATGATTGCTAAAACAACACAAAACGATTAGTGCAAGGTTAGTTCACATAGACCTAAGCACTAACCCAATCCCCGGTCCGACCCGTCTCCTACAAGTCCTGCAAAAAGCGCATACACATTAAAGTCTAAGTCTAGGCACCTATCTCAAGTCGCCTAAATCCCTTAGACCATGCTCTGATACCACTTGTAACAACCCAACCCGATAACCGACCATAAACAGTCCTAAAAAAAAATTTTAAAAGCTGCTGGACAGGGGAGTGCGCGGCGCGCATCCCCTGTAGTGCGCAGCGCGTACAGAGCACTCCAGCTTCTGTCCGAACTGTTTTTAACACACAAAAAGATGGACCACTTCCTGACATTTTTAGACCGAACGCTTTTCACAACAAACTTATATATGTAAAACTAACACGAATCAAACATAAAAATGATGTTTTACAAGCGGGGCCCACACGGCCCAAAATACAAGTTTAATACAAGTTTAGAGTTTCGACCACCAAAAAGTTTAAGTTCCAAACTACACAATAAGCATGGCGTTTGGGATTAAACTACCCAACTACCGATCAAACTCCAAGAGCTACTAAAGCCAAAAGCGTCCCCTAGCATCAAGCGGGATCTCTAGTCCAATACGATGCCCTTACCCTTGTCCAAAACCGAACCTATAAAATAGTAAACAACGAGAGGGTAAGCAAAGCTTAGTGAATGCAATAATTATACGAATACATATATAATTATACCTACTTGCATACACTTACACAAACCGCAAACATGCTAGCAACACAATTAGCTTATCGTCACATTAACAAGCTATAATCTCCAATACCATAAGCTAGCAACAACCGCATAATAATATAACTCGAAATGATATAATATGCTTACAACACAAGTAACCATGGTCGACCAATAGTACAAGGGAACGACGCTCGCGAAAACGCCATCGGTGTTCATAACATCCATTAGGGCACTTAACACCTAGCACCACTAACCCCTAGGGTGGCACCTTAACTCCTCGGCACATCACCCCGAGTGGCATCTTAACACCTCGATGCAACACTCATTATTTTACGGAGTGGTGTCTTAACACCTCGACACTACACTCCTAGGTGGCATCTTAACACCTCGATGCTACACCCGAGTGGCATCTTAACACCTCGATGCTACACTCTTCATGTGAAACGTGGTGTCTTAACACCTCGACACTACACCTTTCACGCTACAACAAATAGATACATTATATACATACGCATATAATTATTCCACTCACCTTAACAATTAGATGACGATTTCAACCTCCACAAGCTTCAAAGCAAAGTACCTAATATAATAAGTACTTGATCAACACACAAGCTAAGTGGACTCAATACTAACACTTACACATGAGCATTTAATGACTTAATGTATTAAATCGCCCATTTATACCAAAACTGCCCAATTAAAGTCAAGACCACCACTAATCACTTAAAAGCTAGTGATTAAGGTCCAACAACACCAACTAATACATAATTAGGGTAATTCATACCCATCTTTCCAAACTAGGTCAATTTATTATCCAAATAACCATTTTAAGACAACACACCCATTTCGGGTCATCCACTAACTAACCAACACCCATTTACTAAATAACTAGGTGTGTTAGCAATTAACTCACCAATTAGGGTTCATAAACACCATTTAATACTTTAAAACCCTAGACTAGTCACCAATTAGTATTCAAGACTCAATTTTACCCAAGAACACCCAAAATCACCAATAATGGGTTTTGTGTTCATCATTTACTCAAACCCTAACCCTTACACTAAATCAATGTAAGGAAAATAAAATTAGAACATACCACAACTACCACAACGAAGCTAGAGATAAGATGAACGACTTTAATGCTTGAACTTTAACCCAAAACAAGCTCCTTCCTCTTGGATTTAAGCTTTCTCTCTCAAAAATCACAATCTCTCTCTAGAATTAAAGTTAAAGTGATAAGGTTGTTGATAATGGAGTAATGGTGCTCCACAAACTGACCTATCTGTCTTTAACCCGTCCATAAGTGAATTTACCAAAATGCCCATCAAAATATCTGATTTAAAAAGCTGGAACCCAGCTACAGTAAGGGTGCGCGGCGCGCTCCCTTTAGTGTGCACGGCGCGCACTAGGCTCAGCTCACTCAGTGACTTCTGTTTAACTGCACAACATCACCCACACTCTATGTAACATATTTACACTGCTGTACAAACTGATTAGGGTCTTACATGATTAAATGAAATAAGTTTCATATAGACAATTGATCACCCAAGTTGACCGGCGATTCACGAACGTTACAAAATTGTAAAAAGTACATGTTGTGGTATATATAGACATATATATATAGTTGACATAAGATTATGATGAGTAAGTATCTCACTAAGTATATTAACAATGTGTGATATACATAAGAAATGAGATTACTAAGTTAAGAAACTAGAAATGATATATATAACGATTATCGTTATGATAACGTCTACTAAATACATATGTATCATATTAAGATATTGATACACTATGTTTAATCATGATAAATGATAATTAAACATGTAATTAAGTGTATTAACAATGAACTACATATGTAAAAACAAGACTACTAACTTCATGATTTCCAAACGAGACATATATGTAACGATTATCGTTGTAACAACATTTAACTGTATATATCATATTAAGATATATTAATATATCATAATATCATGATAATATAATAATTTAACATCTCATTAGATATAATAAATATTGGGTTAACAACATTTAACAAGATCGTTAACTTAAAGGTTTCAAATCAACATTTACATGTAACGACTAACGACGACTTAACGACTCAGTTAAAATGTATATACATGTAGTGTTTTAATATGTATTCATACACTTTTGAAAGACTTCAAGACACTTATCAAAATACTTCTACTTAATAAAAATTCTTACAATTACATCCTCGTTCGGTTTCATCAACAATTCTACTCGTATGCACCCGTATTTGTACTCGTACAATACACAACTTTTAGAGGTATGTACTATTGGTATATACACTCCAATGATCAGCTCTTACCAGCCCATGTGAGTCACCTAACACATGTGGGAACCATCATTTGGCAACTAGCATGAAATATCTCATAAAATTATAAAAATATGAGTAATCATTCATGACTTATTTACATGAAAACAAAATTACATATCCTTTATATCTAATCCATACACCAACGACCAAAAACACCTAAAAACACTTTCATTCTTCAATTTTCTTCATCTAATTGATCTCTCTCAAGTTCTATCTTCAAGTTCTAAGTGTTCTTCATAAATTCCAAAAGTTCTAGTTTCATAAAATCAAGAATACTTCCAAGATTGCAAGTTTACTTCCAAGTTTTCTAAATCCATTCCAAGTAATCATCCAAGATCAAGAAACCTTTGTTACTTACAGTAGGTTATCTTTCTTATACAAGGTAATAATCATATTCAAACTTTAATTCAATTTCTATAACTATAACAATCTTATTTCGAGTGGAAATCTTATTTGAAATTGTTTTCGTGTCATGATTCTGCTTCAAGAACTTTCAAGCCATCCAATGATCCTTTGAAGCTAGATCCATTTTTCTCATTTCCAGTAGGTTTATCCAAGGAACTTGAGGTAGTAATGATGTTCATAACATCATTTGATTCATACATATAAAGCTATCTTATTCGAAGGTTTAAACTTGTAATCACTAGAACATAGTTTAGTTAATTCTAAACTTGTTCGCAAAAAAAAGTTAATCCTTCTAACTTGACTTTTAAAATCAACTAAACACATTTTCTATATCTATATGATATGCTAACTTAATGATTTAAAACCTGGAAACACGAAAAACACCGTAAAACCGGATTTACGCCGTCGTAGTAACACCGCGAGCTGTTTTGGGTTAGTTAATTAAAAACTATGATAAACTTTGATTTAAAAGTTGTTCTTCTAGGAAAATTATTTTTATTATGAACATGAAACTATATCCAAAAATCATGGTTAAACTCAAAGTGGAAGTATGTTTTCTAAAATGGTCATCTAGACGTCGTTCTTTCGACTGAAATGACTACCTTTACAAAAACGACTTGTAACTTATATTTCTGAATATAAACCTATAATTTTTCTATTTAGATTCATAAAATAGAGTTCAGTATGAAATCATAGCAATTTGATTCACTCAAAACGGATTTAAAATGAAGAAGTTATGGGTAAAACAAGATTGAATATTTTTTCTCATTTTAGCTACGTGAAAATTGGTAACAAATCTATTCCAACAATAACTTAATCAACTTGTATTGTATATTATGTAATTTTGAGATACCATAGACACGTATACAATGTTTCGACCTATCATGTCGACATATCTATATATATTTCGGAACAACCATAGACACTCTATATGTGAATGTTGGAGTTAGCTATACAGGGTTGAGGTTGATTCCAAAATATATATAGTTTGAGTTGTGATCAATACTGAGATACGTATACACTGTGTCGTGGATTGATTCAAGATAATATATATATATCGATTTATTTCTGTACATCTAACTGTGGACAACTAGTTGTAGGTTACTAACGAGGACAGCTGACTTAATAAACTTAAAACATAAAAAATGTATTAAAAGTGTTGTAAATATATTTTGAACATACTTTGATATATATGTACATATTTGTTATAGGTTCGTGAATCGACCAGTGGCCTAGTCTTACTTCCCGACGAAGTAAAAAATCTGTGAAAGTGAGTTATAGTCCCACTTTTAAAATCTAATATTTTTGGGATGAGAATACATGCAGGTTTTATAAATGATTTACAAAATAGACACAAGTACATGAAACTACATTCTATGGTTGAATTATTGAAATCAAATATGCCCCTTTTTATTAAGTCTGGTAATCTAAGAATTAGGGAACAGACACCCTAATTGACGCGAATCCTTAAGATAGATCTATCGGGCCCAACAAGCCCCATCCAAAGTACCGGATGCTTTAGTACTTCGAAATTTATATCATATCCGAAGGGTGTCCCGGAATGATGGGGATATTCTTATATATGCATCTTGTTAATGTCGGTTACCAGGTGTTCACCATATGAATGATTTTTATCTCTATGCATGGGATGTATATTGAAATATGAAATCTTGTGGTCTATTATTATGGTTTGATAATATATAGGTTAAACCTATAACTCACCAACATTTTTGTTGACGTTTTAAGCATGTTTATTCTCAGGTGATTATTAAGAGCTTCCGCTGTCACATACTTAAATAAGGACGAGATTTGGAGTCCATGCTTGTATGATATTGTGTAAAAACTGCATTCAAGAAACTTATTTCGTTGTAACATATTTGTATTGTAAACAATTATGTAATGGTCGTGTGTAAACAGGATATTTTAGATTATCATTATTTGATAATCTACGTAAATCTTTTTAAACCTTTATTGATGAAATAAAGGTTATGGTTTATTTTAAAATGAATGCAGTCTTTGAAAAATGTCTCATATAGAGGTCAAAACCTCGCAACGAAATCAATTAATATGGAACATTTTTAATCAATAAGAACGGGACATTTCAGTTGGTATCAGAGCGTTGGTCTTAGAGAACCGGAAGAGGAACCGGAAGAAGAATCAGAACCGGAAGAAGAATCAGAACCGGAAGAGGAGGAACCGGAGGAGGAGGAACCGGAAGAAGAAATAGAACCGGTGGGGGAAATAATAAAACGGCTACGTAAAATAAAATCCTCAACCAACCGACCAAGGTTAATTATGGTCAATGGTGTTTCCGCCAAGGAAGCAAAATATTGGGAGGATTACCAATTCTCCGATGAATCGGATTCCGACGAGAATTCAGATGATGTTATAGAAATTACCCCAACTGAATTTAAAAAGGCAAAAGAAAATAATAAGGGAAAGTGCACAAAAATAGAGAAATCTAATTCCAACCCCTATGAACTTTATATGTATCGTCAACCCCCGAAGTCCTTAAGTTGTAACAATGACCCGGGAACCTCTAAACCACCAGGTTTTTCTAAACCAATGTGGAAAACGACGGCTCGTATTAGGGGAACATCATATATCCCTAGAAACTTGGCAAAACGAACCAAAACCGAAGAAGAAGAAACGAGCGAGTCGGAATAAGATAGTTGTATTCGTGTGGTGTAATATATGTAATATAGTGTGCTTATGCTTTATGATATATGTAAAAATTGCTTGTATTAATAAGTATTTTTTTTATGAATCTAACTCTTGTCTATTTTACAGTATAAAAACACAAAATGGATAGACAACCCAATATTTTAAGAGACCTACCCGGAGACATGATTGATGAAATCTTGTCTAGAGTCGGTCAGAATTCCTCGGCACAACTATTTAAGGCGAGATTAGTTTGTAAGACATTCGAAGAATGTTCCAAGAATGTCTTGGTTTATAAAAGGCTTTCGTTCGAAAGATGGGGGATATCACATTGGAAAATCCATAAGTTACGATGTGTTTACTTTGACGCATATATTGCGGGGAACCCAAATGCTATTTTACGCAACGGGTTAAGAAATTATTTTGACTCAATGTATCCGAATATAGGACTTCGTGATTTAGAAAAAGCGGCTAACATGCAACATAAAGAAGCATGTTATGCTTACGGGTTAGTAATGTTCGCTTCTCACCAAAGTGAGAAAAAGAACATCGGGCTACAACTATTAAACAAAACGTTCCCACAAGTGACGGAGTCGGTAATTGGGGTAAGAAATGAGGTTTTTAGATTGTTACGAGACTGTTGGTCATTACGTAACCTTCATACTTTTGATGACGTTACAACACGTTGTCTTACTATCGGTCACAACGGTTATGTTTCACAAGACCAAGGATGGGAAGTAGTCCTAGTAAAACCAGAATGCATGACTTGTTTCTGGACGTATGAATTACGTGTCTTTATTGCCTTTGCTGAACGACTTGTGTACTAGCTAGAATTATCTTCACAACTATCTTGTATCAAAGTTATTGTGTGCTATATTTCATGCTTTATGTAAAATAAGCGGTATTGTAAGTTTGTAAAATATTGTATAAAAGTTTGAACGCGAAATATTATTATAATCAGTTTTTCATATAGAATTGTAGTAGTTGAATTGTATATTAGCTACTAAGTATGAACTTAACAGGTAGGTACTACCCGAATTTAAACTTATAAAACGCTAATATGAAGAAAAATCTTTTATAAATGAGTTCATATTATGCTACGAAATACTATTAACTACTCTTAATATTCTGTATGATTAACTTGTTCCATTTGACTATTTTGAAGGAAATGGCACCGACTACTCGACACACCGTGAATATGAATGAAGAGGAATTCCGTACTTTTCTATCTTCAAACATAGCCGTAGTATAGGCTGCGCTGCATACCAACAATAACCTTGGATCTAGCAGTAGAGGAAATCGTGTAGGATGCACTACAAAGAATTCACTGCCTGCAAACCCTTGGAATTTGATGGAACTGAAGGACCGATCGGATTGAAACGGTGGACCGAGAAGGTCGAATCGGTGTTTGCCATAAGTAAGTGTACTGAAGAGGACAAAGTGAAGTACGCTACGCATACCTTCACAGGTTCTGCGTTAACATGGTGGAATACCTATCTAGAGCAAGTGGGATAAGATGATGTGTACGTACTACCGTGGTCAGCATTCAATCACTTGATGAACGAGAAGTACCGTCCCAGAACCGAGGTCAATAAGCTCAAGACAGAACTTAGAGGGTTACGAACCCAAGGATTTGATTTTAACACGTACGAAAGACGATTCAAAGAATTGTGCCTATTGTGTCCGGGAGCATTCGAAGATGAGGAAGAGAAGATCGACGCGTTTGTGAAAGGATTACCGGAAAGAATCCAAGAAGATATAAGTTCACACGAGCCCGCCTCCATACAACAGGCATGTAGAATGGCTCACAAACTAGTGAACCAGATTGAGGAAAGAATTAAAGAACAGACAGCTGAAGAGGCCAATGTGAAGCAAGTCAAAAGAAAGTGGGAGGAAAACGGTGATAAGAATCACCAATACAACAATTACAACAATAATCGCAACAATTATCCCAACAATCGCAACATCAATCGCAACTACAACAAACGGCCCAACAACAACAGCAACAACAACAACTACAACTACAACAATCATCCCAACAACAATAACAACCGCAACAACAACAACAATCAGAAGCAGCTATGCCAAAGGTGTGAAAAGTATCACTCGGGGTTCTGCACCAAATTTTGCAACAAGTGTAAAAGAAATGGTCATAGCGCGGCGAAGTGTGAGGTCTACGGACCAGGGGTTAACAGAACGAACGGAACAAATGGTGTCGGAACGAGTAATGGCGGAGCAAGTTATGCCAATGTAGTTTGTTATAAATGTGGAAAACCGGGCCACATTATTAGAAATTGCCCGAACTAGGAGAACACGAATGGACAAGGCCGCGGAAGAGTTTTCAATATTAATGCGGACCTGTGAGCTTGTTACGGGTATGTTTCTTATTAACAATAAATCTGCTTACGTTTTATTTGATTCGGGTGCGGATAGAAGCTATATGAGTAGAGATTTTTGTGCTAAATTAAGTTGTCCATTGACGCCGTTGGATAGTAAATTTTTACTCGAATTAGCAAATGGTAAATTAATTTCAGCAGATAATATATGTCGGAATCGAGAAATTAAACTGGTTAGCGAAACATTTAAGATTGACTTGATACCAGTAGAGTTAGGGAGTTTTGATGTGATAATCGGTATGGACTGGTTGAAAGAAGTGAAAGCAGAGATCGTTTGTTATAAAAATGCAATTCGCATTATACGAGAAAAAGGAAAACCCTTAATGGTGTACGGAGAAAAGGGCAACACGAAGCTACATCTTATTAGTAATTTGAAGGCACAAAAACTAATAAGAAAAGGTTGCTATGCTGTTCTAGCACACGTCGAGAAAGTACAAACTGAAGAAAAGAGAATCAATGATGTTCCTGTCGCAAAAGAATTTCCCGATGTATTTTCGAAAGAATTACCGGGACTACCTCCACATCGATCTGTTGATTTTCAAATAGATCTTGTACCAGGAGCTGCACCAATAGCTCGTGCTCCTTACAGACTCGCACCCAGCTAGATGAAAGAACTGCAAAGCCAATTACAAGAACTTTTAGAGCGTGGTTTCATTCGACCAAGCACATCACCATGGGGAGCTCCTGTTTTGTTTGTCAAGAAGAATGATGGTACATTTTGGTTGTGTATTGACTACATAGAGTTGAACAAACTTACCATCAAAAACCGTTATCCACTGCCTAGAATTGACGACTCGTTTGATCAAATACAAGGCTCGTCAGTTTATTCAAAGATTGATTTACGTTCTGGATATCATCAAATGCGAGTAAAGGAGGATGATATTCTGAAAACTGCTTTTAGGACGCGTTATGGTCATTACGAGTTTATGGTTATGCCATTTGGGTTGACTAACGCACCAGCTGTGTTCATGGACCTCATGAACCGAGTGTGTGGGCCATATCTTGACAAGTTTGTCATTGTTTTCATCAATGACATACTTATTTACTCAAAGAATGATCAAGAGCACGAAGAACATTTGAGAAAAGTGCTAGAAGTATTGAGGAAAGAAAAACTGTACGCTAAGTTTTCAAAGTGTGCATTTTGGTTGGAAGAAGTTCAATTCCTCGGTCACATAGTGAACAAAGAAGGTTTCCAGGTGGACCCGACAAAGATCGAAACCGTTGAAAAGTGGGAAACCCCAAAAACTCCGAAGCATATACGCCAATTTTTAGGATTGGCTGGTTACTACAGAAGATTCATCCAAAATTTCTCCAAAATAGCAAAACCCTTGACTGCATTAACGCATAAAGGGAAGAAATTTGAATGGAAGGATGAACAAGAGAAGGCGTTTCAATTATTGAAGAAAAAGCTAACTACGGCACCTATATTGTCATTGCCTGAAGGGAATGATGATTTTATGATTTATTGTGACGCATCAAAGCAAGGTCTCGGTTGTGTATTAATGCAACGGACGAAAGTGATTGCTTATGCATCTAGACAATTGAAGATTCACGAGCAAAATTATACGACGCATGATTTGGAATTAGGCGCGGTTGTTTTTGCATTAAAGACTTGGAGGCACTACTTATATGGGGTCAAAAGTATTATATATACCGACCACAAAAGTCTTCAACACATATTTAATCAGAAACAACTGAATATGAGGCAGCGTAGGTGGATTGAATTGTTGAATGATTACGACTTTGAGATTCGTTACTACCCGGGGAAGGCAAATGTGGTAGCCGACGCCTTGAGCAGAAAGGACAGAGAACCCATTCGAGTAAAATCTTTGAATATAATGATTCACACTAACCTTACTACTCAAATAAAGGAGGCGCAACAAGGAGTTTTAAAAGAGGGAAATTTAAAGGATGAAATACCCAAAGGATCGGAGAAGCATCTTAATATTCGGGAAGATGGAACCCGGTATAGGGCTGAAAGAATTTGGGTACTAAAATTTGGAGATATGAGAGAAATGGTATTTAGAGAAGCACATAAAACCAGATACTCAATACATCCTGGAACGGGAAAGATGTACAAGGATCTCAAGAAACATTTTTGGTGGCCGGGTATGAAAGCCGATGTTGCTAAATACGTAGGAGAATGTTTGACGTGTTCTAAGGTCAAAGCTGAGCATCAGAAACCATCAGATCTACTTCAACTACCTGAAATCCTGGAATGGAAATGGGAAAACATTACCATGGATTTCATCACTAAATTGCCAAGGACTGCAAGTGGTTTTGATACTATTTGGGTAATAGTTGATCGTCTCACCAAATCAGCACACTTCCTGCCAATAAGAGAAGATGACAAAATAGAGAAGTTAGCACGTCTGTATTTGAAGGAAGTCGTCTCCAGACATGGAATACCAATCTCTATTATCTCTGATAGGGATGGCAGATTTATTTCAAGATTCTGGCAGACATTACAGCAAGCATTGGGAACTCATCTAGACATGAGTACTGCCTATCATCCATAAATAGATGGGCAGAGCGAAAGGACGATACAAACGCTTGAAGACATGCTGTGAGCTTGTGTTATTGATTTCGGAAACAGTTGGGATCGACATCTACCGTTAGCAGAATTTTCCTACAACAACAGCTACCATTCAAGCATTGAGATGGCGCCGTTTGAAGCACTTTATGGTAGAAAGTGCAGGTCTCCGATTTGTTGGAGTGAAGTGGGGGATAGACAGATTACGGGTCCGGAGATAATACAAGAAACTACCGAGAAAATCATCCAAATTCAACAACGATTGAAAACCGCCCAGAGTCGACAAAAGAGCTACACAGACAGTAAAAGAAAAGATATAGAGTTTGAAATTGGAGAAATGGTCATGCTTAAGGTTTCACCTTGGAAAGGCGTTGTTCAATTTGGTAAACGGGGGAAACTAAATCCAAGGTATATTGGACCATTCAAGATTATAGATCGTGTCGGACCAGTAGCTTACCAACTGGAGCTACCTCAACAACTCGCGGCTGTACATAACACTTTCCACATCTCAAATTTGAAGAAATGTTTTGCTAAAGAAGATCTCACTATTCCGTTGGATGAAATCCAAATCAATGAAAAACTTCAATTCATTGAAGAACCCGTCGAAATAATGGATCGTGAGGTTAAGAGACTTAAACAAAACAAGATACCGATTTTTAAGGTTCGATGGAAGGCTCGTAGAGGACCCGAGTTCACCTGGGAGCATGAAGATCAGATGAAGAAGAAATACCCGCATCTATTTCCAGAAGATTCGTCAACACCTTCAACAGCTTAAAATTTCGGGACGAAATTTATTTAACGGGTAGGTACTGTAGTGACCCGAACTTTTCCATGTTTATATATATTAATTGAGATTGATATTTACATGACTAAATGTTTCCAATGTGTTAAGCAATCAAACTTGTTAAGACTTGATTAAATGAAATAAGTTTCATATAGACAATTGATCACCCAAGTTGACCGGCGATTCACGAACGTTACAAAATTGTAAAAAGTACATGTTGTGGTATATATAGACATATATATATAGTTGACATAAGATTATGATGATTAAGTATCTCACTAAGTATATTAACAATGTGTGATATACATAAGAAATGAGATTACTAAGTTAAGAAACTCGAAATGATATATATAACGATTATCGTTATGATAACGTCTACTAAATACATATGTATCATATTAAGATATTGATACACTATGTTTAATCATGATAAATGATAATTAAACATGTCATTAAGTGTATTAACAATGAACTACATATGTCAAAACAAGACTACTAACTTCATGATTTCGAAACGAGACATATATGTAACGATTATCGTTGTAACAACATTTAACTGTATATATATCATATTAAGATATATTAATATATCATAATATCATGATAATATAATAATTTAACATCTCATTAGATATAATAAACATTGGGTTAACAACATTTAACAAGATCGTTAACTTAAAGGTTTCAAATCAACATTTACATGTAACGACTAACGATGACTTAACGACTCAGTTAAAATGTATATACATGTAGTATTTTAATATGTATTCATACACTTTTGAAAGACTTCAAGACACTTATCAAAATACTTCTACTTAATAAAAATGCTTACAATTACATCCTCGTTCAGTTTCATCAACAATTCTACTCGTATGCACCCGTATTTGTACTCGTACAATACACAGCTTTTAGATGTATGTACTATTGGTATATACACTCCAATGATTAGCTCTTAGCAGCCCATGTGAGTCACCTAACATATGTGGGAACCATCATTTGGCAACTAGCATGAAATATCTCATAAAATTACAAAAATATGAGTAATCATTCATGACTTATTTACATGAAAACAAAATTACATATCCTTTATATCTAATCCATACACCAACGACCAAAAACACCTACAAACACTTTTATTCTTCAATTTTCTTCATCTAATTGATCTCTCTCAAGTTCTATCTTCAAGTTCTAAGTGTTCTTCATAAATTCCAAAAGTTCTAGTTTCATAAAATCAAGAATACTTCCAAGATTGCAAGTTTACTTCCAAATTTTCTAAATCCATTCCAAGAAATCATCCAAGATCAAGAAACCTTTGTTACTTACAGTAGGTTATATTTCTAATACAAGGTAATAATCATATTCAAACTTTAATTCAATTTCTATAACTATAACAATCTTATTTCGAGTGGAAATCTTACTTGAAATTGTTTTCGTGTCATGATTCAGCTTCAAGAACTTTCAAGCCATCCAAGGATTCTTTGAAGCTAGATCCATTTTTCTCATTTCCAGTAAGTTTATCAAAGGAACTTGAGATAGTAATGATGTTCATAACATCATTCGATTCATACATATAAAGCTATCTTATTCGAAGGTTTAAACTTGTAATCACTAGAACATAGTTTAGTTAATTCTAAACTTGTTCGCAAACAAAAGTTAATCCTTCTAACTTGACTTTCAAAATCAACTAAACACATGTTCTATATCTATATGATATGCTAACTTAATGATTTAAAACCTGGAAACACGAAAAACACCGTAAAACCGGATTTACGCCGTCGTAGTAACACCGCGGGCTGTTTTGGGTTAGTTAATTAAAAACTATGATAAACTTTGATTTAAAAGTTGTTCTTCTGGGAAAATGATTTTTATTATGAACATGAAACTATATCCAAAAATCATGGTTAAACTCAAAGTGGAAGTATGTTTTCTAAAATGGTCATCTAGACGTCGTTCTTTCGACTGAAATGACTACCTTTACAAAAACGACTTGTAACTTATATTTCCGACTATAAACCTATACTTTTTCTGTTTAGATTCATAAAATAGAGTTCAATATGAAACCATAGCAATTTGATTCACACAAAACGGATTTAAAATGAAGAAGTTATGGGTAAAACAAGATTGGATATTTTTTCTCATTTTAGCTACGTGAAAATTGGTAACAAATCTATTCCAACCATAACTTAATCAACTTGTATTGTATATTATGTAATCTTGAGATACCATAGACACGTATACAATGTTTCGACCTATCATGTCGACACATCTATATATATTTCGGAACAACCTTAGACACTCTATATGTGAATGTTGGAGTTAGCTATACAGGGTTGAGGTTGATTCCAAAATATATATAGTTTGAGTTATGATCAATACTGAGATATGTATACAATGGGTCGTGGATTGATTCAAGATATTATATATCGATTTATTTTTGTACATCTAACTGTGGACAACTAGTTGTAGGTTACTAACGAGGACAGCAGACTTAATAAACTTAAAACATCAAAAATGTATTAAAAGTATTGTAATTATATTTTGAACATACTTTGATATATATGTACATATTTGTTATAGGTTCGTGAATCGACCAGTGGCCAAGTCTTACTTCCCGACGAAGTAAAAAATCTGTGAAAGTGAGTTATAGTCCCACTTTTAAAATCTAATATTTTTGGGATGAGAATACATGCAGGTTTTATAAATGATTTACAAAATAGACACAAGTACGTGAAACTACATTCTATGGTTGAATTATCAAAATCGAATATGCCCCTTTTTATTAAGTCTGGTAATCTAAGAATTAGGGAACAGACACCCTAATTGACGCGAATCCTAAAGATAGATCTATCGGGCCCAACAAGCCCCATCCAAAGTACCGGATGCTTTAGTACTTTGAAATTTATTTCATATCCGAAGGGTGTCCCGGAATGATGGGGATATTCTTATATATGCATCTTGTTAATGTCGGTTACCAGGTGTTCACCATATGAATGATTTTTATCTCTATGTATTTGATGTATATTGAAATATGAAATCTTGTGGTCTATAATTATGATTTGATAATATATAGGTTAAACCTATAACTCACCAACATTTTTGTTGACGTTTTAAGCATGTTTATTCTCAGGTGATTATTAAGAGCTTCCGCTGTCGCATACTTAAATAAGGACGAGATTTGGAGTCCATTCTTGTATGATATTGTGTAAAAACTGCATTTAAGAAACTTATTTCGTTGTAACATATTTGTATTGTAAACAATTATGTAATGGTCGTGTGTAAACAGGATATTTTAGATTATCATTATTTAATAATCTACGTAAAGCTTTTTAAACCTTTATTGATGAAATAAAGGTTATGGTTTGTTTTAAAATGAATGCAGTCTTTGAAAAATGTCTCATATAGAGGTCAAAACCTCGCAACGAAATCAATTAATATGGAACGTTTTTAATCAATAAGAACGGGACATTTCATATTTGGTCCATTTTCGCAAGATAACTAGAAAATGGCGCTACGAGCAAGACTTCCTTAAGGCTTTCCTCCATTCGAAGCAGCTTAAATTCTGAAAATGACATTTTACTATTTTTAAAGGTGAATTTGGAACTTTTAGATTTTAGGATAAGTAATACCTTCACATGTGAATTGTTATGCCTGTTTAAATACCACTATGATACTTGTTTTTATTTAATATTGTATTTAGGTACATCAAGAATCATGTTGGGGCTACTATCTCACCACTAGCTATAAAACGTTGTTGCTTTTATAACGTCTTGATTTTATTGTTTGAGTATTTTTAGCCGCTTTTTTATTTCTCTAGATTTATAACCTTATTTTTTTTTTCTTTCAAAATTTCATATTTAATGCGAATATATGAGAGTGTAGTTTCATTTTAACGATAATTAATGGCCGCAAAACACATATTTGAAGTCACTAAATTCCCCAGAAAATCGGGCAGAATTTTGTGGAGAATTTTCTGAAATATTTTCATCTTCAGATTTGCCCATTTTCGTAAGATAACTTGAAAACGGCGTTACTAGCAAGACTTTCTTAAGGCATTGCTCCGTTCGAAGCAGTTTAGATTTCGAAAATGACATTTTACTATTTTTAAAGTTGAATTTGACACTTTTAGATTTTAGGATAAGTAATACCTTCACATGTGAATTGTTATGCCTGTTTAAATACCACTATGATACTTGTTTTTATTTAGTATTGTATTTAGGTACATTGAGAATCATGTTGGGGCTACTATCTCACCACTAGCTATAAAACGTTGTTGCTTTTATAACATCTTGGTTTTATTGTTCGAGTCTTTTTAGCCGCTTTTTTATTTCTCTAGATTCATAACCTTATTTTTGTTTTTGTTTTTAAATTTCATTTTGAATGCGAATATATGAGAGTGTAGTTTCATTTTAATGATAATTAATGGCCGCAAAACACATATTTGAAGTCAATAAATTCTCCACAAAATCGGGCAAAATTTTGTGGAGAATTTTCTGAAAAAAATTTCAACTTCAGATTTGGCCCATTTTCGCAAGATAACTAGAAAACGCCGCTACGAGTAAGTCTTCCTTAAGGCTTTTCACCGTTCGAAGAAGTTTAGATTTTGAAAATGACATCTTACTATTTTTAAAGTTTAATTTGGCACTTTAAGATTTTAGGATAAGTAATACCTTCACATGTGAATTGTTATGCCGGTTTAAATACAACTATGATACTTGTTTTTATTTAATATTATATTTAGGTACATCGAGAATCATGTTGGGGCTACTATCTCACCACTAGCTATAAAACGTTGTTGCTTTTATAACGTATTGGTTTTATTGTTCGAGTCTTTTTAGCCGCTTTTTTATTTCTCTAGATTCATAACCTTATTTTTGTTTTTGTTTCTAAATTTCATATTGAATGCGAATATATGAGAGTGTAGTTTCTTTTTGATAATAATTAATGGCCGCAAAACACATATTTGAAGTCACTAAATTCCCTACAAAATTGGGCAAAATTTTGTGAAGAATTTTCTGAAAAGTTTTTGACTTCATATTTGGCCCATTTTCGCAAGATAATTAGAAAATGGCGCTACGAGCAAGACTTCCTTAAAGCTTTCCTCCGTTCGAAGCAGTTTAGATTCCGAAAATGATATTTTACTATTTTTAAAGGTGAATTTGGCACTTTTAGATTTTAAGATAAGTAATACCTTCACATGTGAATTGTTATGCCGGTTTAAATACCACTATGATACTTGTTTTTATTTAATATTGTATTTAGGTACATCGAGAATCATGTTGGGGCTACTATCTCACATTAGCTATAAAACGTAGTTACTTTTATAACGTCTTGGTTTTATTGTTCGAGTCTTTTTAACCGCTTTTTTATTTCTCTAGATTCATAACCTTATTTTTGTTTTTGTTTCTAAATTTCATATTGAATGCGAATATAGGAAAGTGTAGTTTCATTTTAGTGATAATTAATGGCCGCAAAACACATATTTGAAGTCACTAAATTCCCCACAAAATCGGGAAAAATTTTGTGGAGAATATTCTGAAAAATTTTCAACTTCAGATTTGGCCCATTTTCGCAAGATAACTAGAAAATGGCGCTACGATCAAGACTTCCTTAAGGCTTTCCTCCGTTCGAAGTAGTTTAGATTTTGAAAATGACATTTTACTATTTTTAAAGGTGAATTTGGCACTTTTAGATTTTAGGATAACTAATACCTTCACATGTGAATTGTTATGCCTGTTTAAATACCACTATGATACTTGTTTTTATTTAATATTTTATTTAGGTACATCGAGAATCATGTTGGGGCTACAATCTCACCACTAGCTATAAAACGTTGTTGCTTTTATAACGTCATGGTTTTATTGTTCGAGTCTTTTTAGACGCTTTTTTATTTCTCTAGATTCATAACCTTAATTTTCTTTTTGTTTCTAAATTTCATATTGAATGCGAATATATGAGAGTGTAGTTTCGTTTTGATAATAATTAATGGCCACAAAACACATATTTTAAGTCACTAAATTCCCCAGAAAATCGTGCAGAATTTTGTGGATACTTTTCTGAAATATTTTTAACTTCAGATTTGGCCCATTTTTGCAAGCTAACTAGAAAATGGCGCTACATAAATGACATTTTACTATTTTTAAAGTTGAATTTACCACTTTTAGATTTTAGGATAACTAATACCTTCACATGTGAATTGTTATGCCTGTTTAAATACCACTATGATACTTGTTTTTATTTAATATCGTATTTAAGTACATCGAGAATTATGTTGGGGCTACAATCTCACTACTAGATATATAACGTTGTTGCTTTTATAACGTCATGGTTTTATTGTTCGAGTCTTTTTAGCCGCTTTTTTATTTCTCTAGATTCATAACCTTAATTTTATTTTTGTTTCTAAATTTCATATTGAATGCGAATATATGAGAGTGTAGTTTCGTTTTGATAATAATTAATGGCCATAAAACACTTATTTTAAGTCACTAAATTCCCCAGAAAATCGTGGAGAATTTTCTGAAATATTTTCAACTTCAGATTTGCCCATTTTCGCAAGATAACTAGAAAACGGCGATACGAGCAAGACTTCCTTAAGGCTTTCCTCCGTTCGAAGCAGTTTAGATTTCGAAAATGACATTTTACTATTTTTAAAGTTGAATTTAACACTTTTAGATTTTAGGATAAGTAATACCTTCACATGTGAATTGTTATGCCTGTTTAAATACCACTATGATACTTGTTTTTATTTAGTATTGTATTTAGGTACATTGAAATCATGTTGGGGCTACTATCTCACCACTAGCTATAAAACGTTGTTGCTTTTATAACGGCTTGGTTTTATTGTTCGAGTCTTTTTAGCCGCTTTTTTATTTCTCTAGATTCATAACCTTATTTTTGTTTTTGTTTTTAAATTTCTTATAGAATGCGAATATATGAGAGTATAGTTTCGTTTTGATGATAATTAATGACCGCAAAATACATATTTGAAGTTAATAAATTCCCCACAAAATCGGGAAAATTTTGTGGAGAATTTTCTGAAAAAATTTTCAACTTCAGATTTGGCCCATTTTCCCAAGATAACTAGAAAACGGCGCTACGAGCAAGTCTTCCTTAAGGCTTTCCACCGTTCGAAGCAGTTTAGATTTTGAAAATGACATCTTACTATTTTTAAAGTTGAATTTGACACTTTTAGATTTTAGGATAAGTAATACCTTCACATGTGAATTGTTATGCCTGTTTAAATACCACTATGATACTTGTTTATATTTAATATTGTATTTAGGTATATCGAGAATCATGTTGAGGCTACTATCTCACCACTAGCTATAAAACGTTGATGTTTTTATAATGTCTTGGTTTTAGTGTTCGAGTCTTTTTAGCCGCTTTTTTATTTCTCTAAATTCATAACGTTATTTTTGTTTTTGTTTCTAAATTTCATATTGAATGCGAAATATATGAGAGTGTAGTTTCTTTTTGATGATATGAGAGTGTAGTTTCTTTTTGATGATAATTAATGCTCTAAAAGTTCTTGTAATTGGCTTTGCAGTTCTTTCATCTCGCTGGGTGCGAGTCTGTAAGGAGCACGAGCTATTGGTGCAGCTCCTGGTACAAGATCTATTTGAAATTCAACGGATCGATGTGGGGGTAATCCCGGTAATTCTTTTAGAAATACATCGGGAAATTCTTTTGCGACGGGAACATCATTGATGCTCTTTTCTTTAGTTTGTACTTTCTCGACGTGTGCTAGAACAGCATAGCAACCTTTTCTTATTAGTTTTTGTGCCTTCAAATTACTAATAAGATGTAGCTTCGTGTTGCCCTTTTCTCCTTACACCATTAAGGGTTTTTCTTTTTCTCGTATAATGCGAATTGCATTTTTGTAACAAACGATCTCTGCTTTCACTTCTTTCAACCAGTCCATACCGATTATCACATCAAAACTCCCTAACTCTACTGGTATCAAGTCAATCTTAAATGTTTCGCTAACCAGTTTAATTTCTCGATTCCGACATATATTATCTGCTGAAATTAATTTACCATTTGCTAATTCGAGTAAAAATTTACTATCCAAAGGCGTCAATGGACAACTTAATTTAGCACAAAAATCTCTACACATATAGCTTCTATCCGCACCCGAATCAAATAAAACGTAAGCAGATTTATTGTCAATAAGAAACGTACCCGTAACAAGCTCCGGGTCTTCCTGTGCCTCTGCCGCATTAATATTGAAAACTCTTCCGCGGCCTTGTCCATTTGTGTTCTCCTGGTTCGGGCAATTTCTAATAATGTGGCCCGGTTTTCCACATTTATAACAAACTACATTGGCATAACTGGCTCCGACACTACTTGCTCCACCATTACTCGTTCCGACACCATTTGTTCTTTTCGTTCTATTAACCCCTGGTCCGTAGACCTCACA
Source organism: Rutidosis leptorrhynchoides (assembly GCF_046630445.1). Classification (NCBI taxonomy): domain Eukaryota; kingdom Viridiplantae; phylum Streptophyta; class Magnoliopsida; order Asterales; family Asteraceae; genus Rutidosis; species Rutidosis leptorrhynchoides. The sequence goes on from NC_092343.1 coordinate 4,189,168, forward strand.
CTTCACCGCGCTATGACCATTTCTTTTACACTTGTTGCAAAATTTGGTGCAGAACCCCGAGTGATACTTTTCACACCTTTGGCATAGCTGCTTCTGATTGTTGTTGTTGTTGTGGTTATTATTGTTATTGGGATGATTGTTGTAGTTGCTGCTGCTGTTGTTGTTGTTGTTGTTGTTGTTGTTGTTGTTGTTGTTGTTGTTGTTGGGCCGTTTGTTGTAGTTGCGATTGATGTTGCGATTGTTGGGATAATTGTTGCGATTATTGTTGTAATTGCTGTTGTTGTTGTATTGGTGATTCTTATCACCGTTTTCCTCCCACTTTCTTTTGACTTGCTTCACATTGGCCTCTTCAGCAGTCTGTTCTTTAATTCTTTCTTCAATCTGATTCACTAGTTTGTGAGCCATTCTACATGCCTATTGTATGGAGGCGGGCTCGTGTGAACTTATATCTTCTTGGATTCTTTCAAGTAATACTTTCACAAACGCGTCGATCTTCTCTTCCTCATCTTCGAATGCTCCCGGACACAATAGGCACAATTCTGTGAATCGTCTTTCGTACGTGGTAATATCAAATCCTTGGGTTCGTAACCCTCTAAGTTCTGTCTTGAGCTTATTGACCTCGGTTCTGGGACGGTACTTCTCGTTCATCAAGTGCTTGAATGCTGACCACGGTAGTGCGTACGCATCGTCTTGTCCCACTTGCTCTAGATAGGTATTCCACCATGTTAACGCAGAACCTGTGAAGGTATGCGTAGCGTACTTTACTTTGTCCTCTTCAGTACACTTACTTATGGCAAACACCGATTCGACCTTCTCGGTCCACCGTTTCAATCCGATCGGTCCTTCGGTTCCATCAAATTCCAAAGGTTTGCAGGCAGTGAATTCTTTGTAGGTGCATCCTACACGATTTCCTGTACTGCTAGATCCAAGGTTATTGTTGGTATGTAGCGCAGCCTGTACTGCGGCTATGTTTGAAGCTAGAAAAGTACGGAATTCCTCTTCATTCATATTCACGGTGTGTCGAGTAGTCAGTGCCATTTCCTTCAAAATAGTCAAATGGAACAAGTTAATCATACAGAATATTAAGAGTAGTTAATAGTATTTCGTAGCATAATATGAACTCATTTATAAAAGCTTTTTCTTCATATTAGCGTTTTATAAGTTTAAATTCGGGTAGTACCTACCCGTTAAGTTCATACTTAGTAGCTAATATAAAATTCAACTACTACAATTCTATATGGAAAACTGATTATAATAATATTTCGCGTTCAAACTTTTATACAATATTTTACAAACTTACAATACCACTTATTTTACATAAAGCATGAAATATAGCACACAATAACTTTGATACAAGATAGTTGTGAAGATAATTCTAGCTAGTACACAAGTCGTTCAGCAAAGGCAATAAAGACACGTAATTCATACGTCCAGAAACAAGTCATGCATTCTGGTTTTACTAGGACTACTTCCCATCCTTGGTCTTGTGGAACATAACCGTTATGGCCGTTGATAAGACAGCGTGTTGTAACGTCGTCAAAGGGACGAGGGTTACGTAATGTCCAACAGTCCCGTAACAATCTAAAAACCTCATTTCTTACCCCAATTACCGACTCCGTCACTTGTGGGAACGTTTTTGTTTAATAGTTGTAGGCCGATGTTCTTGTTCTCACTTTGGTGAGAAGCGAACATTACTAATCCGTAAGCATAACATGCTTCTTTATGTTGCATGTTAGCCGCTTTTTCTAAATCACGAAGTCCAATATTCGGATATATTGAGTCAAAATAATTTCTTAACCCATTGCGTAAAATAGCATTTGGGTTCCCCGCAATATATGCATCAAAGTAAACACATCGTAACTTATGGATTTCCCAATGTGATATCCCCCATCTTTCGAACGAAAGCCTTTTATAAACCAAGGCATTCTTGGAACGTTCTTCGAATGTCTTACAAACTGATCTCGCCTTAAATAGTTGTGCCGAAGAATTCTGACCGACTCTAGACAAGATTTCATCAATCATGTCTCCGGGTAGGTCTCTTAAAATATTGGGTTGTCTATCCATTTTGTGTTTTTATACTGTAAAATAGACAAGAGTTAGATTCATAAAAAAAATACTTATTAATACAAGCAATTTTTACATATATCATAAAGCATAAGCACACTATATTACATATATTACACCACACGAATACAACTATCTTATTCCGACTCGCTTGTTTCTTCTTCTTCTTCGGTTTTGGTTCGTTTTACCAAGTTTCTAGGGATATATGATGTTCCCCTAATACGAGCCGTCATTTTCCACATTGGTTTAGAAAAACCTGGTGGTTTAGAGGTTCCCGGGTCATTGTTACAACATAAGGACTTCGGGGGTTGACGATACATATAAAGTTCATCGGGGTTGGAATTAGATTTCTCTATTTTTATGTCCTTTCCCTTATTATTTTCTTTTGCCTTTTTAAATTCAGTTGGGGTAATTTCTATAACATCATCGGAATTTTCGTCAGAATCCGATTCATCGGAGAATTGGTAATCCTCCCAATATTTTGCTTCCTTAGCGGAAACACCATTGACCATAATTAACCTTGGTCGGTTGGTTGAGGATTTTCTTTTACTTAACCGTTTTATTATTTCCCCCACCGGTTCTATTTCTTCATCCGGTTCCGATTCTTCTTCCGGTTCCGATTCTTCTTCTGGTTCCGACTCTTCTTCCGGTTCCTCTTCGGGAACTTGTGAATCAGTCCACGAATCATTCCAATTTACATTTGACTCTTCATTATTATTAGGTGAGTCAATGGGACTTGTTCTAGAGGTATACATCTATCACATAATATCAAACGCGTTAAGAGATTAATATATCACATAATATTCACATGTTAAAAATATATAGTTTCCAACAAAATTTGTTAAGCAATCATTTTTCAAGTAAGCACGGTCGAAGTCCAGACTCACTAATGCATCCTAACAAACTCGATAAGACACACTAATGCAAAATTCTGGTTCTCTAAGACCAACGCTCGGATACCAACTGAAATGTCCCGTTCTTATTGATTAAAAACGTTCCATATTAATTGATTTCGTTGCGAGGTTTTGACCTCTATATGAGACATTTTTCAAAGACTGCATTCATTTTTAAAACAAACCATAACCTTTATTTCATAAATAAAGGTTTAAAAAGCTTTACGTAGATTATCAAATAATGATAATCTAAAATATCCTGTTTACACACGACCATTACATAATGGTTTACAATACAAATATGTTACATCGAAATCAGTTTCTTGAATGCAGTTTTTACACAATATCATACAAACATGGACTCCAAATCTTGTCCTTATTTTAGTATGCAACAGCGGAAGCGCTTAATATTCACCTGAGAATAAACATGCTTTAAACGTCAACAAAAATGTTGGTGAGTTATAGGTTTAACCTATATATATCAAATCGTAACAATAGACCACAAGATTTCATATTTCAATACACATCCCATACATAGAGATAAAAATCATTCATATGGTGAACACCTGGTAACCGACATTAACAAGATGCATATATAAGAATATCCCCATCATTCCGGGACACCCTTCGGATATGATATAAATTTCGAAGTACTAAAGCATCCGGTACTTTGGATGGGGTTTGTTAGGCCCAATAGATCTATCTTTAGGATTCGCGTCAATTAGGGTGTCTGTTCCCTAATTCTTAGATTACCAGACTTAATAAAAAGGGGCATATTCAATTTCGATAATTCAACCATAGAATGTAGTTTCAAGTACTTGTGTCTATTTTGTAAATCATTTATAAAACCTGCATGTATTCTCATCCCAAAAATATTAGATTTTAAAAGTGGGATTATAACTCACTTTCACAGATTTTTACTTCGTCGAGAAGTAAGACTTGGCCACTGTTGATTCACGAACCTATAACAATATATACATATATATTAAAGTATGTTCAAACTATATTTACAACACTTTTAATAGATTTTGATGTTTTAAGTTTATTAAGTCAGCTGTCCTCGTTAGTAACCTACAACTAGTTGTCCACAGTTAGATGTACAGAAATAAATCGATAAATATTATCTTGAATCAATCCACGACCCAGTGTATACGTATCTCAGTATTGATCACAACTCAAACTATATATATTTTGGAATCAACCTCAACCCTGTATAGCTAACTCCAACATTCACATATAGAGTGTCTATAGTTGTTCCGAAATATATATAGATGTGTCGACATGATAGGTCGAAACATTGTATACGTGTCTATGGTATCTCAATATTACATAATATACAATACAAGTTGATTAAGTTATGGTTGGAATAGATTTGTTACCAATTTTCACGTAGCTAAAATGAGAAAAATTATCCAATCTTGTTTTACCCATAACTTCTTCATTTTAAATCCGTTTTGAGTGAATCAAATTGCTATGATTTCATATTGAACTCTATTTTATGAATCTAAACAGAAAAAGTATAGGTTTATAGTCGGAAAAATAAGTTACAAGTCATTTTTGTAAAGGTAGTCATTTCAGTCGAAAGAACGACGTCTAGATGACCATTTTAGAAAACATACTTCCACTTTGAGTTTAACCATAATTTTTGGATATAGTTTCATGTTCATAATAAAAATCATTTTCTCAGAATAACAACTTTTAAATCAAAGTTTATCATAGTTTTTAATTAACTAACCCAAAACAGCCCGCGGTGTTACTACGACGGCGTAAATCCGGTTTTACGGTGTTTTTCGTGTTTCCAGGTTTTAAATCATTAAGTTAGCATATCATATAGATATAGAACATGTGTTTAGTTAATTTTAAAAGTCAAGTTAGAAGGATTAACTTTTGTTTGCGAACAAGTTTAGAATTAACTAAACTATGTTCTAGTGATTACGAGTTTAAACCTTCGAATAAGATAGTTTTATATATATGAATCGAATGATGTTATGAACATCATTACTACCTCAAGTTTAGTAGGTAAACCTACTGGAAGTGACAAGAAATTATCTAGCTTCAAAGGATCTTGGATGGCTTGAAAGTTCTTGAAGTAGGATCATGACACAAAAACAAGTTCAAGTAAGATTTTTACTCGAATTAAGATAGTTTATAGTTATAGAAATTGAATCAAAGTTTGAATATGAATATTACCTTGAATAATAAAGATAACCTACTGTATATAACAAAGGTTTCTTGATCTTAGATGATTACTTGGAATGGATTAGAAAGCTTGGAAGTAAATTAGTAAACTTGAAGGGATTTTTGAAGTGTTCTTGAAGTGTTCTTCCTATGATGATTATAGCTTGATTCTTGAAGTGATTTTTGATGAAGATGATGATTAACTACTGGAAAAATACGTTCATAATAGTGTGTGTGTGTGTGTGTGTGTGTGTTGAGAGAGAATTAGAAAGAGAATTGGAAGTGAAATAGAGTGAATGATGAGTGGTAATTGGTGAGTGGTGAGTGGGGTTAAAAGGAGTTCTAGTTAGTTGACTAGCTCATGGTAGAAGTTAAAATTGATTAGTCATACATGACATAATCAAGAGTGGAATCCCATGCTAGTTCCTATTAGTATATACCCATAGTAAGTACGTTTTGAAGCTGTGTATAATACGGGTAAGAATACGACTAGAATTCTTGATGAAAGAAAAGAATAGGAAAGTAACTGTAACTATTTTCGTTAAGTATGAGTGTTTTGATATATGTCTTGAAGTCTTCCAAAAGTATTTTAATACATCTAAATACACTACATGTATATACATTTTAACTGAGTCGTTAAGTCATCATTAGTCGTTACATGTAAGTGTTGTTTTGAAACCTATAAGTTAACGATCTCAATTAATGTTGTTAACCCATTGTTTATTATATCTAATGAGATGTTAAATTATTATATTATCATGATATTATGATATATTAATATATCTTAATATGATATATATACATTTAAATGTCGTTACAACTATAATCGTTACATATATGTCTCGTTTCGAAATCCTTAAGTTAGTAGTCTTGTTTATATGTATATAACTCATTGTTAATATACTTATGGAGATACTTACTTATAATAATCTCATGTTAACCATATGTCTATCCATATATATATCGTCATGTCGTTTTTACAAGTTTTAACGTTCGTGAATCGCCGGTCAACTTGGGTGGTCAATTGTCTATATGAAACATATTTCAATTAATCAAGTCTTAACAAGTTTGATTGCTTAACATGTTGGAAACATTTAATCATGTAAATATCAATCTCAATTAATATATATAAACATGGAAAAGTTCGGGTCACTACACTTTCCTCCGTTCGAAGCAGTTTAGATTTCGAAAATGACATTTTACTATTTTTAAAGGTGAATTTGGCACTTTTAGATTTTAGGATAACTAATACCTTCACATGTGAATTGTTATGCCTGTTTAAATACCACTATGATACTTGTTTTTATTTAGTATTGTATTTAGGTACATTGAGAATCATGTTGGGGCTACTATCTCACCACTAGCTATAAAACGTTGTTGCTTTTATAACGGATTGGTTTTATTGTTTGAGTCTTTTTAGCCGCTTTTTTATTTCTCTAGATTCATAACCTTATTTTTGTTTTTGTTTTTAAATTTCATATTGAATACGAATATATGAGAGTGTAGTTTCGTTTTGATGATAATTAAAGGCCGCAAAACACATATTTGAAGTTAATAAATTCCCCACAAAATCGGGCAAAATTTTGTGGAGAATTTTCCGAAAAAAAATTCAACTTCAGATTTGGCCCATTTTCGCAAGATAACTAGAAAACGGCGTTACGAGCAAGTCTTCCTTAAAGCTTTCCACCGTTCGAAGCAGTTTAAATTTTGAAAATGACATCTTACTATTTTTAAAGTTGAATTTGGCACTTTTAGATTTTAGGATAAGTAATACCTTCACATGTGAATTGTTATGCCTGTTTAAATACCAATATGATACTTGTTTTTATTTAATATTGTATTTAGGTACATCGAGAATCATGTTGAGGCTACTATCTCACCACTAGCTATAAAACGTTGATGCTTTTATAACGTCTTGGTTTTATTGTTCGAGTCTTTTTAGCCGTTTTTTTATTTCTCTAGATTCATAACCTTATTTTTGTTTTTGTTTCTAAATTTCATATTGAATGCGAATATATGAGAGTGTAGTTTCTTTTTGATGATAATTAATGGCCACAAAACACATATTTGAAGTCACTAAATTCCCCACAAAATTGGGCAAAATTTTGTGAAGAATTTTTAGAAAAGTTTTCGACTTCAGATTTGGCCCATTTTCGCAAGATAACTAGAAAATGGTGATACGAGGAAGACTTCCTTAAAGCTTTCCTCCGTTCGAAGCAGTTTAGATTCCGAAAATGACATTTTACTATTTTTAAAGGTGAATTTGGCACTTTTAGAATTTAGAATAAGTAATACCTTCACATGTGAATTGTTATGCCTGTTTAAGTACCACTATGATACTTGTTTTTTTTTTATATTGTATTTAGGTACATCGAGAATCATGTTGGGGCTACTATCTCACCACTAGCTATAAAATGTTGTTACTTTTATAACGTCTTGGTTTTATTGTTCGAGTCTTTTTAACCGCTTTTTTATTTCTCTAAATTCATAACCTTATTTTTGTTTTTGTTTCTAAATTTCATATTGAATGCGAATATATGAAAGTGTAGTTTCGTTTTGATGATAATCAATGGCCGCAATACACATATTTGATGTCACTAAATTCCCCACAAAATCGGAAAAATTTTTGTGGAGAATATTCTGAAAAATTTTCAACTTCAGATTTAGCCCATTGTCGCAAGATAACTAGAAAATGGCGCTACGATCAAGATTTCCTTAAGGCTTTCCTCCGTTCGAAGCAGTTTAGATTCCGAAAATGACATTTTAGTATTTTTAAAGGTAAATTTGGCACTTTTAGATTTTAGGATAACTAATACCTTCACATGTGAATTGTTATGCCTGTTTAAATACCACTATAATACTTGTTTTTATTTAATATTGTATTTAGGTACATCGAGAATCATGTTGGGGCTACGATCTCACCACTAGCTATAAAACGTTGTTACTTTTATAACGTCTTGGTTTTATTGTTCGAGTCTTTTTAGCTGCTTTTTTATTTCTCTAGATTCATAACCTTAATTTTCTTTTTGTTTCTAAATTTCATATTAAATGCGAATATATGAGAGTGTAGTTTCGTTTTAATAATAATTAATGGCCACAAAACACATATTTTAAGTCACTAAATTCCCCACAAAATCGGGCAGAATTTTGTGGAGAATTTTCTGAAAAATTTTCAACTTCAGATTTGGCCCATTTTTGCAAGATAACTAGAAAATGGCACTACGAGCAAGACTTCCTTAAGGATTTCCTCCGTTCGAAGTAGTTTAGATTTCGAAAATGACATTTTACTATTTTTAAAGGTGAATTTGGCACTTTTAGATTTTAGGATAACTAATACCTTCACATGTGAATTGTTATGCCTGTTTAAATACCACTATGATACTTGTTTTTATTTAATATTGTATTTAGGTACATCGAGAATTATGTTGGGGCTACTATCTCACCACTAGCTATAAAACATTGTTGCTTTTATTACGTCTTTGTTTTATTGTTCGAGTATTTTTAACCGCTTTTTTATTTCTCTAGATTCATAACCTTATTTTTGTTTTTTTCTTCTAAATTTCATATTTAATGTGAATATATAAGGGTGTAGTTTCATTTTGATGATAATTAATGGCCGCAAAATACATATTTGAAGTCACTAAATTCCTAGAAAATCGGGCAGAATTTTGTGGAGAATTTTTTGAAATATTTTCAACTTCAAATTTGGCCCATTTTCGCAAGATAACTAGAAAACGACGCTACGAGCAAGACTTCCTTCAGGCTTTCCTCCATTCGAAGCAGTTTAGATTTCGAAAATGATATTTTACTATTTTTAAAGTTGAATTTGACACTTTTAGATTTTAGGATAAGTAATACTTTTACATGTGAATTGTTATGCCTGTTTAAATACCACTATGATACTTGTTTTTATTTAGTATTGTATTTAGGTACATCGAAAATCATGTTGGAGCTACTATCTCACCACTAGCTATAAAACGTTGTTACTTTTATAACGTCTTGGTTTTATTGTTCGAGTCTTTTTAGCCACTTTTTTATTTCTCAAGATTCATAACCTTATTTTTGTTTTGGTTTCTAAATTTCATATTGAATGCGAATATATGAGAGTGTACTTTCTTTTTGATGATAATTAATGGCCACAAAACACATATTTGAAGTCACTAAATTCCCCACAAAATTGGGCAAAATTTTGTGGAGAATTTTCTGAAAAGTTTTCGACTTCAGATTTGTCCATTTTCGCAAGATAACTAGAAAATGGCGCTACGAGCAAGACTTCCTAAAGTTTTCCTCCGTTCGAAGCAGTTTAGATTCCGAAAATGACATTTTACTATTTTTAAAGGTGAATTTGGCACTTTTAGATTTTAGGATAAGTAATACCTTCACATGTGAATTGTTATGTCTGTTTAAATACCACTATGATACTTGTTTTTATTTAATATTGTATTTAGGTACATTGAGAATCATGTTAGGGCTACAATCTCACCACTAGCTATAAAACGTTGTTGCTTTTATAACGTCTTGGTTTTATTGTTCGAGTCTTTTTTGCAGTTTTTAATTTCTCTAGATTTATAACCTTATTTTTATTTTTGTTTGTAAATTTTATATTAAATGCGAATATATGAGAGTGTAGTTTTTTTTTTATGATAATTAATGGCCGCAAAACATATATTTGAAGTCACTAAATTCCCCACAAAATTGGGCAAAATTTTGTGGAGAATTTTCTGAAAAATTTTCTGAAAAATTTTCAACTTCAGATTTGGCCAATTTTCGCAAGATAACTAGAAAATGGCGCTACAAGCAAGACTTCCTTAAAGCTTTCCTCCGTTCGAAGCAGTTTAGATTCAAAAATGACATTTTACTATTTTTAAAGGTGAATTTGGCAATTTTAGATTTTAGGATAAGTAATACCTTCACATGCGAATTATTATGCCTGTAAAAATACCACTATGATACTTGTTTTTATTTAATATTGTATTTAGGTAAATCGTGAATCATGTTGGGGCAACTATCTCACCACTAGCTATAAAACGTTGTTGCTTTTATAACTTCTTAGTTTTATTGTTCTTGTATTTTTAGCCGCTTTTTTATTTCTCTAGATTCATAACCTTATTTTTGTTTTTGTTTTTAAATTTCATATTTAATGCGAATACATGAGAGTGTAGTTTCATTTTGATGATAATTTATGGCCGCAAAACACATATTTGAAGTCACTAAATTCCCCAGAAAATCGGGCAGAATTTTGTGGAGAATTTTCTGAAATATTTTCAACTTCAGATTTAGCCCATTTTCAGAAAATAACTAGAAAACGGCGCTACGAGCAAGTTTTCCTTAAGGCTTTCCTCCGTTCGAAGCAGTTTAGATTTCGAAAATGACATTTTACTATTTTTAAAGTTGAATTTGGCACTTTTAGATTTTAGGATAAGTAATACCTTCACATGTGAATTGTTATGCCTGTTTAAATACTACTATGATACTTGTTTTTATTTAATATTGTATTTAGGTACATTGAGAATCATGTTGGGGCTACAATCTCACCACTAGCTATAAAACGTTGTTGCTTTCATAACGTCTTTGTTTTATTGTTCGAGTCTTTTTAGCCGCTTTTTTATTTCTCTAGATTTATAACCTTATTTTTGTTTTAATTTTTAAATTTCATATTGAATGCGAATATATGAGATTGTAGTTTCGTTTTATGATAATTAATGGCCGCAAAACACATATTTGAAGTTAATAAATTCTCCACAAAATCGGGCCAAATTTTGTGGAGAATTTTCTGAAAAAATTTTCAACTTCAGATTTGGCCCATTTTCGCAAGATAACTAGAAAACGGCTATACGAGCAAGACTTCCTTAAGGATTTCCACCGTTCGAAGCAGTTTAGATTTTGAAAATGTCATCTTACTATTTTTAAAGTTGAATTTGGCACTTTTAGATTTTAGGATAAGTAATACCTTCACATGTGAATTGTTATGCCTGTTTAAATACCACTATGATACTTGTTTTTATTTAATATTGTATTTAGGTACATTGAGAATCATGTTGGGGCTACTATCTCACCACTAGCTATAAAAAGTTGTTGCATTTATAACGTTTTGGTTTTATTGTTCGAGTCTTTTTAGCCGCTTTTTTATTTCTCTAGATTTATAACCTTATTTTTGTTTTTGTTTGTAAATTTTATATTGAATGCGAATATATGAGAGTGTAATTTTTTTATGATAATTAATGGCCGCAAAACACATATTTGAAGTCACTAAATTCCCCACAAAATTAGGCAAAATTTTGTGAAGAATAATCTGAAAAACTTTCAACTTCAGATTTGGCCTATTTTCGCAAGATAACTAGAAAATGGTGCTACGAGCATGACTTCCTTAATGCTTTCCTTCGTTCGAAGCAGTTTAGATTCTGAAAATGACATTTTACTATTTTTAAAGGTGAATTTGGCACTTTTAGATTTTAGGATAAGTAATACCTTCACATGTGAATTGTTATGCCTGTTTAAATACCACTATGATACTTTTTTTTATTTAATATTGTATTTAGGTAAATCGAGAATCATGTTGGGGCTACTATCTCACAGTAGCTATAAAACGTTGTTGCTTTTATAACGTCTTGGTTTTATTGTTCGAGTCTTTTTAACCGCTTTTTTATTTCTCTAGATTCGTAATCTTATTTTTGTTTTTGTTTCTAAATTTCATAATGAATGCGAATATATGAGAGCGTAGTTTCTTTTTGATGATAATTAATGGCCGCAAAACACATATTTGAAGTCACTAAATTCCCCACAAAATTGGCAAAATTTTGTGGAGAATTTTCTGAAATTTTCAATTTCAGATTTTGCCCATTTTCGCAAGATAACTAGAAAATGGCGCTACGAGCAAGACTTCCTTAAGGATTTCCTCTGTTCGAAGTAGTTTAGCTTCCGAAAATAACATTTTACTATTTTTAAAGGTGAATTTGGCACTTTTAGATTTAGGATAAGTAATACCTTCCCATGTGAATTGTTTTGCCTGTTAAAGTACCACTATGATACTCGTTTTTATTTAATATTGTAATTAGGTACAATGAGAATCAATGTGGGGCTACTATCTCACCACTAGCTATATAACGTTGCTGCTTTTATATCGTCTTGGTTTTATTGTTCGAGTCTTTTTAACCGATTTTTATTTCTCTAGTTTCATAACCTTATTTTTGTTTTTGTTTCAAAATTTCATATTGAATGTGAATATATGAGAGTGTAGTTTCGTTTTCATGATAATTAATGGCCGCAAAACACATATTTGAAGTCACTAAATTCTCCACAAAATCGGGTAAAATTTTGTGGAAAATTTTCTGAAAAATTTTCAGCTTCAGATTTGGCTCATTCTCACAAGATAACTAGAAAATGGCGTTACGAGCAAGATTTCGTTAAGGATTTTCTCTGTTCGAAGCAGTTTAGATTCTGAAAATGACATTTTACTGTTTTTAAAGGAGAATTTGGCACTTTTAGATTTTAGGATAAGTAATACCTTCATATGTGAATTGTTATGCATGTTTAAATACCACTATGATACTTGTTTTTATTTAATATTGTATTTAGGTACATCGGAAATCATGTTGGGGCTACTATCTCACTACTAGCTATAAAACCTTGTTGCTTTTATAACGTCTTGATTTTATTGTTCGAGTCTTTTTAGCCGCTTTTTTATTTCTCTAGATTCATAACCATATTTTTGTTTTTCTTTCTAAATTTTATATTGAATGCGAATATATGAGAATGTAGTTTCTTTTTGATGATAATTAATGGCCGCAAAACACAAATTTGAAGTCACTAAATTCCCCACAAAATTTGGCAAAATTTTGTGGAGAATTTTCTGAAACATTTTCAACTTCAGATTTGGCCCATTTTCGCAAGATAACTAGAAAATGGCGCTACAAGCAAGACTTCCTTAAAACTTTCCTCCGTTCAAAGCAGTGTAGATTCCGAAAATGTCATTTTACTATTTTTAAAGGTGAATTTGGCACTTTGAGATTTTAGGATAAGTAATACCTTCACATGTGAATTGTTATGCCTATTTAAATACCACTATGATATTTTTTTTTATTTAATATTGTATTTAGATACAATGAGAATCATGTTGGGGCTACTATCTCACCACTATCTATAAAACGTTGTTGCTTTTATAACGTCTTGGTTTTATTGTTCGAGTCTTTTTAACCGCTTTTTTATTTCTCTAGATTCATAACCTTATTTTTATTTTTGTTTCTAAATTTCATATTTAATGCGAAAATATGAGACTATAGTTTCTTTTTGATGATAATTAATGGCCGCAAAACACATATTTGAAGTAACTAAATTCCCCACAAAATTGGGCAAAATTTTGTGAAGAATTTTCTGAAAAGTTTTCGACTTCAGATTTGGCCCATTTTCGCAAGATAACTAGAAAATGGCGCTACGAGCAAGACTTCCTTAAAGCTTTCCTCCGTTCGAAGCTGTTTAGATTCCGAAAACGACGTTTTACTATTTTTAAAGGTGAATTTGGCACTTTTAGATTTTTGGATAAGTAATACCTTCAAATGTGAATTGTTATGCCTGTTTAAATACCACTATGATACTTGTTTTTATTTAATATTGTATTTAGGTACATCGAGAATCATGTTGGGGCTACTATTTCACCACTAGCTATAAAACGTTGTTACTTTTATAACGTCTTGGTTTTATTGTTCGAGTCTTTTTAAACGCTTTTTTATTTCTCTAGATTCATAACCTTATTTTTGTTTTTGTTTCTAAATTTCATATTGAATGCGAATATATGAAAGTGTAGTTTCGTTTTGATGATAATTAATGGCCGCAAAACACATATTTGAAGTCACTAAATTCCCCACAAAATCGGGAAAAATTTTGTGAAGAATATTCTGAAAAATTTTCAACTTCAGATTTGGCCCATTTTCGCAAGATAACTAGAAAATGGCACTACGATCAAGATTTCCTTAAGGATTTCCTCCGTTCGAAGCAGTTTAGATTCCGAAAATGACATTTTACTATTTTTAAAGGTGAATTTGGCACTTTTAGATTTTAGGATAACTAATACCTTCACATGTGAATTGTTATGCCTGTTTAAATACCACTATGATACTTGTTTTTATTTAATATTGTATTTAGGTACATCGAGAATCATGTTAGGGCTACACTCTCATCACTAGCTATAAAACGTTGTTGCTTTTATAACTTCTTGGTTTTATTGTCCGAGTCTTTTTAGCAGCTTTTTTTATTTATCTAGATTCATAACCTTAATTTTCTTTTTGTTTCTAAATTTAATATTGAATGCGAATATATGAGAGTTTAGTTTCGTTTTGATAATAATTAATGGCCACAAAACACATATTTTAAGTCACTAAATTCCCCAGAAAATCGGGCAGAATTATGTGGAGAATTTTCTGAAATATTTTTAACTTCAGATTTGCCCATTTTCGCAAGATAACTAGAAAACGGCGCTACGAGCAAGACTTCCTTAAGGCTTTCCTCCGTTCGAAGTAGTTTAGATTTCGAAAATGACATTTTACTATTTTTAAAGTTGAATTTGATATTTTTAGATTTTAGGATAAGTAATACCTTCATATGTGAATTGTTATGCCTGTTTAAATACCACTACGATACTTGTGTTTATTTAGTATTGTATTTAGGTACCTCGAGAATCATGTTGGGGCTACGATCTCAACACTAGCTATAAAACGTTGTTGCTTTTATAACGTCTTGGTTTTATTGTTCGAGTCTTTTTAGCCGCTTTTTTATTTCTCTAGATTCATAACCTTAATTTTCTTTTTGTTTCTAAATTTTATATTCAATGCGAATATATGAGAGTGTAGTTTCATTTTGATAATAATTAATGGCCACAAAACACATATTTTAAGTCACTAAATTCTCCACAAAATCGGGCATAATTTTGTAGAGAATTTTCTGAAAAATTTTCAACTTCAGATTTGGCCCATTTTCGCAAGATAACTAGAAAACGGCGCTACGAGCAAGCCTTCCTTAAGGCTTTCCACCGTTCGAAGCAGTTTAGTTTTTGAAAATGACATCTTACTATTTTTAAAGTTGAATTTGGCATTTTTAGATTTTAGGATCAGTAATACCTTCACATATGAATTGTTATGCCTGTGTAAATACCACTATGATACTTGTTTTTATTTAATATTGTATTTAGGTACTGATCATGAAATTTCCCGTTCATATTGATTATAAACGTTCCATATTAATTGATTTCGTTGCGAGGTTTTGACCTCTATATGAGATGTTTTTCAAAGACTGCATTCATTTTTAAAACAACCATAACCTTTATTTTATCAATAAAGGTTTTAAAAACATTACGTAGATTATCAAATAATGATAATCTAAAATATACTGTTTACACACGACCATTACATAATGGTTTACAATAGAAATATATTACATCGACATATGTTTCTTGAATGCAGTTTTTACACAATATCATACAAACATGGACTCCAAATCTTGTCCTTATTTTAGTATGCAACAGCGGAAGCTCTTAGTATTCACCTGAGAATAAACATGCTTTAAACATCAACAAAAATGTTGGTGAGTTATAGGTTTAACCTATATATATCAAATCGTAACAATAGACCACAAGATTTCATATATTTATTACACATCCCATACATAGAGATAAAAATAATTCATATGGTGAACACCTGGTAACCGACATTAACAAGATGCATATATAAGAATATCCCCATCATTCCGGGACACCCTTCGGATATGATATAAATTTCGAAGTACTAAAGCATCTGGTACTTTGGATGGGGTTTGTTAGGCCCAATAGATCTATCTTTAGGATTTACGTCAATTAGGGTGTCTGTTCCCTAATTCTTAGATTACCAGACTTAATAAAAAGGGACATATTCGATTTCGATAATTCAACCATAGAATGTAGTTTCACGTACTTGTGTCTATTTTGTAAATCATTTATAAAACATGCATGTATTCTCATTCCAAAAATATTAGATTTTAAAAGTGGGACTATAACTCACTTTCACAGATATTTCCTTCCTCGGAAATAAGACTTGGCCACGGATCGATTCACGAACCTATACAATTATGTACATATATATCAAAGTATGATCAAAATATAATTACAACCATTTTTATTATGTTTTAAAGATTTGAGTGTATTAAGTCAGCTGTCCTCATTAGTAACCTACAACTAGTTGTCCACAGTTAGATGTACAGAAATAAATCAATATATATTATCTTGAATCAATCCACGACCCAGTGTATACACTTCTCAGGCTAGATCACAACTCAAAGTATATATATTTTTGGAATCAACCTCAACCCTGTATAGCTAACTCCAACATTACTGCATATAGAGTTTCTATGGTTGTTCCAAATAATATATATACATGGGTCGATATGATATGTCAAAACATTTGCATACGTGTCTATAGTATCCCAAGATTACATAATATATTAGAATACATGTATAATACAATATAAGTTAGCTAGGATATGATTTGTATAGATTTGTTAAACATTTCCCGTAGCTAAAAAGATCAAAAAAATCCAATCTTGTTTTACCCATAACTTCTTCATTTTAAATCCGTTTTGAGTGAATCAAATTGCAATGGTTTCATATTGAACTTTAATTTAAGAATCCAGACAGTAAAAGTATAGGTTTATTGTCGGAAATTTAAGTTACATGTCAATTACTAAAGAGGTAGTCATTTCCGTCGAAAGAACGACATCTTGATGACCATTTTGAAAAACATGCTTTCACTTTGAGTTTAACCAAGATTTTTGGATATAGTTTCATGTTTATATGAAAAATCATTTTCCCAGAAGAACAACTTTTAAATCAAAGTTTATCATAGTGTTTAATTATCCAAACCAAAACAGAACCCGGTTTCACTGCGACGGCGTATATCCGATTTTATGGTGTTCATCGTGTTTCCAGGTTTTAAATCATTAAGTTAACATATCATATAGATATAGAACATGTGTTTAGTTGATTTTAAAAGTCAAGTTAGAAGGATTAACTTTTGTTTGCGAACAAGTTTAGAATTAACTAAACTATGTTCTAGTGATTACAAGTTTAAACCTTCGAATAAGATAGCTTTATATGTATGAATCGAATTGAAATGTCCCGTTCATATTGATTATAAACGTTCCATATTAATTGATTTCGTTGCGAGGGTTTGACCTCTATATGAGACATTTTTCAAAGACTGCATTCATTTTTAAAACAACCATAACCTTTATTTTATCAATAAAGGTTTTAAAAACATTACGTAGATTATCAAATAATGATAATCTAAAATATACTGTTTACACACGACCATTACATAATAGTTTACAATAGAAATATATTACATCGACATATGTTTCTTGAATGCAGTTTTTACACAATATCATACAAACATGGACTCCAAATCTTGTCCTTATTTTAGTATGCAACAGCGGAAGCTCTTAGTATTTACTTGAGAATAAACATGTTTTAAACGTCAAAAAAATGTTGGTGAGTTATAGGTTTAACCTATATATATTAAATCATAACAATAGACCACAAGATTTCATATTTCAATACATATTTCAATACACATCCCATACATAGAGATAAAAATCATTCATATGGTGAACACCTGGTAACCGACATTAACAAGATGCATATATAAGAATATCCCCATCATTCCGGGACACCCTTCAGATATGATATAAATTTCGAAGTACTAAAGCATCCGATACTTTGGATGGGGTTTGTTAGGCCCAATAGATCTATCTTTAGGATTTTTTGGTGTCAATTAGGGTGTCTGTTCCCCAATTCTTAGGTTACCAGACTTAATAAAAAGGGGCATATTCGATTTCGATAATTCAACCATAGAATGTAGTTTCACGTACTTGTGTCTATTTTGTAAATCATTTATAAAACCTGCATGTATTCTCATCCCAAAAATATTAGATTTTAAAAGTGGGACTATAACTCACTTTCACATATATTTCCTTCCTCGGAAATAAGACTTGGCCACGGATCGATTCACGAACCTATACAAATATGTACATATATATCAAAGTATGATAAAAATATAATTACAACCATTTTTATTATGTTTTAAAGATTTGAGTGTATTAAGTCAGCTGTCCTCGTTAGTAACCTATAACTAGTTGTCTACAGTTAGATGTACAGAAATAAATCGATATATATTATCTGGAATCAATCCACGACCCAGTGTATACACGTCTCAGGCTAGATCACAACTCAAAGTATATATATTTTTGAAATCAACCTCAACCCTGTATAGCTAACTCCAACATTACTGCATATAGAGTGTCTATGGTTGTTCCAAATAATATATGTACATGGGTCGATATGATATGTCAAAACATTTGCATACGTGTCTATGGTATCCCAAGATTACATAATATATTAGAATACATGTATAATATAATATAAGTTAGCTAGGATATGATTTGTATAGATTTGTTAAACATTTCCCGTAGCTAAAAAGATCAAAAATATCCAATCTTGTTTTACCCATAACTTCTTCATTTTAAATTCGTTTTAAGTGAATCAAATTGCTATGGTTTCATATTGAACTCTAATTTAAGAATCCAAACAGAAAAAGTATAGGTTTATAGTCAGAAATTTAAGTTACATTACTAAAGAGGTAGTCATTTCCGTCGAAAGAACGACATCTTGATGACCATTTTGAAAAACATACTTTCACTTTGAGTTTAACCAAGATTTTTGGATATAGTTTCATGTTCATATGAAAAATCATTTTCCCATAAGAACAAATTTTAAATCATAGTTTATCATATTTTTTAATTATCCAAACCAAAACAGCCCCCAGTTTCACTACGACGGCGTATATTCGATTTTATGGTGTTCATCGTGTTTCCAGGTTTTAAATCATTAAGTTAGCATATCATATAGATATAGAACATGTGTTTAGTTGATTTTAAAAGTCAAGTTAGAAGGATTAACTTTTGTTTGCGAACAAGTTTAGAATATACTAAACTATGTTCTAGTGTTTACAAGTTTAAACCTTCGAATAAGATAGCTTTATATGTATGAATCGAATGATGTTATGAACATCATTACTACCTCAAGTTTTCTGGATAAAACTACTGGAAATGAGAAAAATGGATCTAGCTTCAAAGGATCCTTGGATGGCTTGAAAATTCTTGAAGCAGAATCATGACACGAAAACAGTTCAAGTATGATTTTCACTCGAAATAAGATTGTTATAGTTGTAGAAATTGAATCAAAGTTTGAATATGAATATTACCTTGAATTAGAAAGATAACCTACTGCAAATAACAAAGGTTCCTTGATCTTAGATGATTACTTGGAATGGATTAGAAAGCTTGGAAGTATTCTTGCAAACTTGGAAGTATTCTTGATTTTTATGAAACTATACTTATGGAATTTATGAAGAACACTTAGAACTTGAAGATGGAACTTGAGAGAAACTATACTTATGGAATTTATGAAGAATACTTAGAACTTGAAGTTGGAACTTGAGAGAGATCAATTAGATGAATAAAATTGAAGAATGAAAGTGTTTATAGGTGTTTTTGGTCGTTGGTATATGGAGATATAAAGGATATGTAATTTTGTTTTCATGTAAATAAGTCATGAATGATTACTAATATTTTTGTAATTTTATGAGATATTTCATACTAGTTTCCAAATGATGGTTCCCACATGTGTTAGGTGACTCACATGGGCTGCTAAGAGCTGATCATTGGAGTGTATATACCAATAGTACATACATCTAAAAGCTGTGTATTGTACGAGTACGAATACAGGTGCATACGAGTAGAATTGTTGATGAAACTGAACGAGGATGTAATTGTAAGCATTTTTGTTAAGTAGAAGTACTTTGATATGTGTCTTGAAGTCTTTCAAAAGTGTAAGAATACATATCAAAACACAACATGTATATACATTCTAATGAAGTCGTTAAGTCTTCGTTAGTCGTTACATGTAAGTGTTGTTTTGAAACCTTTAAGTTAACGATCTCAATTAATGTTGTTAACCCAATGTTTATTTTATTAAATGAGATGTTAAATTATTATATTATCATGATATTATGATGTATGAATATCTCTTAATATGATATATACATTAAAATATCGTTACAACGATAATCGTTACA
Source organism: Rutidosis leptorrhynchoides (assembly GCF_046630445.1). Taxonomy (NCBI): domain Eukaryota; kingdom Viridiplantae; phylum Streptophyta; class Magnoliopsida; order Asterales; family Asteraceae; genus Rutidosis; species Rutidosis leptorrhynchoides. The sequence goes on from NC_092343.1 coordinate 4,209,455, forward strand.
TATAAGTCTCGTTTCGTAATTCTTGAGTTAGTAGTCTTGTTTTTACATATGTAGTTCATTGTTAACACAATTAATGATATATTTAAATATAATTTTATCATGTTAAATATAGTGTATCAATATCTTTATATGATACATATATATTTAGTAGACGTTATCATAACGATAATCGTTATATATATCATTTCGAGTTTCTTAACTTAGTAATCTCATTTCTTATGTATATCACACATTGTTAATATACTTAGTGAGATACTTATTCATCATAATCTCATGTCAACCATATATATATGTTTATATATATGACAACATGTAGTTTTTACAATTTTGTAACGTTCGTGAATCGCCGGTCAACTTGGGTGATCAATTGTCTATATGAAACTTATTTCATTTAATCAAGTCTTAACAAGTTTGATTGCTTAACACATTAGAAACATTTAGTCATGTAAATATCAATCTCAATTAATATATATAAACATGGAAAAATTCGGGTCACTATAGTACCTACCCGTTAAATAAATTTCGTCCCGAAATTTTAAGCTGTTGAAGGTGTTGACGAATCTTCTGGAAATAGATGCGGGTATTTCTTCTTCATCTGATCTTCACGCTCCCAGGTGAAGTCGGGTCCTCTACGAGCATTCCATCAAACCTTAACAATTGGTATCTTGTTTTGTTTAAGTCTTTTAACCTCACAATCCATTATTTCGACGGGTTCTTCGATGAATTGAAGTTTTTCGTTGATTTGGATTTCGTCTAACGGAATAGTGAGATCTTCTTTAGCAAAATATTTCTTCAAATTCGAGACGTGAAAAGTGTTATGTATAGTCGCGAGTTGTTGAGGTAGCTCTAGTTGGTAAGCTACTGGTCCGATACGATCTATAATCTTGAATGGTCCAATGTACCTTGGATTTAGTTTTCCCCGTTTACCAAATCGAACAACGTCTTTCCAAGGTGAAACCTTAAGCATGACCATTTCTCCAATTTTAAACTCTATATCTTTTCTTTTACTGTCCGTGTAGCTCTTTTGTCAACTCTGGGCGGTTTTCAATCGTTGTTGAATTTGGATGATTTTCTCGATAGTTTCTTGTATTATCTCCGGACCCGTAATCTGTCTATCCCCCACTTCATTCCAACAAATCAGAGACCTGCACTTTCTACCATAAAGTACCTCAAACGGCGCCATCTCAATACTAGAATGATAACTGTTGTTGTAGGAAAATTCTGCTAACGGTAGGTGTCGATCTCAGCTGTTTCCGAAATCAATAACACATGCTCGTAGCATGTCTTCAAGCATTTATATCGTCCTTTCGCTCTGCCCATCAGTTTGTGGATGATAGGCAGTACTCATGTCTAGACGAGTCCCCAATGCTTGTTGCAACGTCTGCCAGAACCTTGAAACAAATCTACCATCCCTATCAGAGATAATAGAGACGGGTATTCCATGTCTGGAGACAACCTCCTTCAAATACAATCACGCCAACTTCTCCATTTTGTCATCTTCTCTCATTGGCAGGAAGTGTGCTGACTTGGTAAGACGATCAACTATTACCCAAATAGTATCATAACCACTTGCAGTCCTTGGCAATTTAGTAATGAAATCCATGGTAATGTTTTCCCACTTCCATTCCGGGATTTCAGGTTGTTGTAGTAGACCTGATGGTTTCTGATGTTCAGCGTTGACCTTAGAACACGTCAAACATTCTCCTACATATTTAGCAATATCGGCTTTCATACCCGGCCACCAAAAGTGTTTCTTGAGATCTTTATACATCTTCCCAGCTCCGGGATGTATTGAATATCTGGTTTTATGTGCTTCCTTAAGTACCATTTCTCTCACATCTCCAAAACTTGGTACCCAAATTCTATCAGCCCTATATCGGGTTCCGTCTTCCCGAATATTAAGATGTTTCTCTGATCCTTTGGGTATCTCATTCTTCAACTTTCCTTCTTTTACAACCCCCTGTTGCGCCTCCTTTATTTGAGTAGTAAGGTTAGTACGAATAATTATATTCATAGCTTTTACCCTTATAGGTTCTCTGTCCTTTCTACTCAAAGCGTCAGCTACCACATTCGCCTTCCCCGGGTGGTATCGAATCTCAAAATCATAATCATTCAATAGTTCAATCCACCTGCGTTGTCTCATATTCAGTTGCTTCTGATTAAATATATGTTGGAGACTTTTGTGGTCGGTATATATAATACTTTTGACCCCATATAAATAATGCCTCCAAGTCTTTAATGCAAAAACAACAGCACCCAATTCCAAATCGTGAGTCGTATAATTTTGCTCGTGAATCTTCAATTGTCTAGACGCATAAGCAATCACCTTCGTTCGTTACATTAATACACAACCGAGACCTTGCTTTGATGCGTCACAATAAATCACAAAATCATCATTCCCTTCAGGCAATGACAATATAGGTTTCGTAGTTAGCTTTTTCTTCAATAACTGAAATGCCTTCTCTTGTTCATCCTTCCATTCAAATTTCTTCCCTTTATGCGTTAATGCAGTCAAGGGTTTTGCTATTTTGGAGAAATCTTGGATGAATCTTCTGTAGTAACCAGCCAATCCTAAATATTGATGTATATGCTTCGGAGTTTTTGGGGTTTCCTACTTTTCAACGGTTTTGATCTTTATCGGGTCCACCTGGATACCTTCTTTGTTCACTATGTGACCGAGGAATTGAACTTCTTCCAACCAAAATGCACACTTTGAAAACTTAGCGTACAGTTTTTCTTTCCTCAATACTTCTAGTACTTTTCTCAAATGTTCTTCGTGCTCTTGATCATTCTTTGAGTAAATAAGTATGTCATCGATGAAAACAATGACAAACTTGTCAAGATATGGCCCACACACTCGGTTCATAAGGTCCATGAACACAACTGGTGCGTTAGTCAATCCAAACGGCATAACCATAAACTCGTAATGACCATAATGCGTCCTAAAAGCAGTTTTTGGAATATCATCCTCCTTTACTCGCATTTGATGATATCCAGAACGTAAATCGATTTTTGAATAAACTGACGAGCCTTGTAGTTGATCAAATAAGTCATCAATTCTCGGCAGTGGATAACGGTTTTTGATGGTAAGTTTATTCAACTCTCTGTAGTCAATACACAACCTAAATGTACCATCCTTCTTCTTGACAAACAAAACAGGAGCTCCCCATGGTGATGTGCTTGGTCGAATGAAACCACGTTCTAATAGTTCTTGTAGTTGGCTTTGCAGTTCTTTCATCTCGCTGGGTGCGAGTCTGTAAGGAGCACGAGCTATTGGTGCAGCTCCTAGTACAAGATTTATTTGAAATTCAACAGATCGATGTGGAGGTAGTCCCGGTAATTTTTTCGGAAATACATCGGGAAATTCTTTTACGATGGGAACATCATTGATGCTCTTTTCTTCAGTTTGTACTTTCTCGACGTGTGCTAGAACAGCATAGCAACCTTTTCTTATTAGTTTTTGTGCCTTCAAATTACTAATAAGATGTAGCTTCGTGTTTCCCTTTTCTCCGTACACCATTAAGGGTTCTCCTTCTTCTCGTACAATGCGAATTGCATTTTTGTAACATACGATCTCTGATTTCATCTCCTTCAGCCAGTCCATGCCAACTATTACATCAAAACTCCCTAACTCTACTGGTATCAAATCAATCTTAAATATTTCGCTACCCAGTTTAATTTCTCAATTTCGGCATATATAATCTGCTGAAATTAATTTACCGTTTGCTAATTCGAGTAAAAATTTACTATCCAACAGCGTCAATGGACAACTTAATTTAGCACAAAAATCTCTACTCATATAGCTTCTATCCGCACCCGAATCAAATAAAACGTAAGCAGATTTATTGTCAATAAGAAACATACCCGTAACAAGCTCCAGGTCTTCCTGTGCCTCCGCCGCATTAATATTGAAAACTCTTCCGCGGCCTTGTCCATTCGTGTTCTCCTGGTTCGGGCAATTTCTAATAATGTGGCCCGGTTTTCCACATTTATAACAAACTACATTGGCATAACTTGCTCCGACACTACTTGCTCCACCATTACTCGTTCCGACACCATTTGTTCCTTTCGTTCTGTCAACCCCTAGTCCGTAGACCTCACACTTCACCGCGCTATGGCCATTTCTTTTACACTTGTTGCAAAATTTGGTGCAGAACCCCGAGTGATACTTTTCACACCTTTGGCATAGCTGCTTCTGATTGTTGTTGTTGTTGTTGTTGTTGCGGTTGTTATTGTTATTGGGATGATTGTTGTAGTTGTTGTTGTTGTTGTTGTTGTTGTTGTTGTGCCGTTTGTTGTAGTTGCGATTGATGTTGCGATTGTTGGGATAGTTGTTGTTGTATTGGTGACTCTTATCACCGTTTTCCTCTCACTTTCTTTTGACTAGCTTCACGCTGGCCTCTTCGGCCACCTGTTCTTTAATTCTTCCCTCAATCTGGTTCACTAGTTTTTGAGCCATTCTACATGCCTTTTGTATGGTGGCAGGCTCGTGTGAACTTATATCTTCTTGGATTCTCTCCGGTAACCCTTTCACAAACGCGTCGATCTTCTCTTCCTCATCTTCGAACGCTCTCGGACACAATAGGCACAATTCTGTGAATCGTCTTTCGTACGAAGTAATATCGAATCCCTGTGTTCGTAACCCTCTAAGTTCTGACTTGAGCTTATTGACCTCGGTTCTGGGACGGTACTTCTTGTTCATCAAGTGCTTGAATGCTGACCACGGTAGCGCGTAAGCAGCATCTTGTCCCACTTGCTCTAGATAGGTATTCCACCATGTTAACGTAATACCCGTGAAGGTATGCATAGCATACTTCACTTTGTCTCCTTCAGCACACTTACTTATGGCAAACACCGATTCAAATTTCTCGGTCCACCATTTCAATCCGATTGGTCCTTCGGTCCCATCAAATTCCGAAGGTTTGCAGGCAGTGAATTCCTTGTAGGAGCATCCTACACGATTTCTTGCACCGTTAGCTGTATTGCTAGATTCAGAGTTATTGTTGGTATATAGCGCGGCCTGTACTACGGCTATGTTTGAAGCAAGAAAGGCACGAAATTCCTCTTCGCTCATATTCAAGGTGTGTCGAGTAGTCGGTGCCATTTCCTTCAAAATGGTCAAATGAAACAAGTTAATCATACAGAATATTAAGAGTAGTCAATAGTATCTCGTAGCATAATATGAACTCATTTATAAAAGCTTTTTCTTCATATTAGCGTTTTATAAGTTTAAATTCGGGTACTACCTACCCGTTAAATTCATACTTAGTAGCTAATATACAATTCAACTACTACAATTTCATATGAAAAACTGATTATAATAATATATCACATACAAATATTCTTCAAACTTACAACTTTGCTATATTACATATAACATGAAATATAGTACACTATGATACATGACAGTTTTGAAGATAAATCTAGTTAATACGCAAGTTGTTCAGCAAAGGAAATAAAGACACGTAATTCATAAGTCCAGAAACAAGTCATGCATTCTGGTTTTACTAAGACGACTTTCCATCCTTGGTCTTGTGGAAAATAACCATTATGACCATTGGCTAGGCAGCATGTTGTAATGTCGTCAAAAGGACGAGGGTTTCGTAATGTCCAACAGCCCCGTAATAATCTAAAAACCTTGTTTCTCACCCCAACTACTGAATCCGTCACTTGTGGGAAGGTTTTATTTAAAAGTTTCAATCCGATGTTCTTTTGCTCACTTTGGTAAGAAGCGAACATCACTAACCCGTAAGCATAACATGCTTTTTTATGTTGCATGTTAGAAGCTCTTTCTAATTCACGAAATCTTATGTTGGGATATGTTGAGTCAAAATAGGTTCTTAACCCGTAGCGTAAAATTGCATTTGGGTTCCCCGCATTTAATGCTTTAAAGAAAACACGGCGTAACTTACGGTCTCCCCAATGTGATATACCCCACCTATCAAAGGAAAGCCTTTTATAAACTAAGGCATTTCTGGAAAGTCTTTCAAATGTTTTACAAGTTAATTTCGCCATAACTAAATGTGCTGATGAATTTTGACCGACTCTAGACAAGATTTCCTCAATCATATCCTCTAGTAGGTCTTCTAAAATATTCGGTTGTCTACCCTTAACGTCCATTTTGTTTTTATACTGTAAAATAGACAAGGATTAGATTTGTAAAAGATAATTAACAAACAATACAAGCAATTTTTACATAGAACATAAAAGTACAAGCACACTACAATACATTTATTACACAACATGCTCACACCCCTCTAATCTGAATCACTGGTTTCTTCTTCTTCGGACTTGGTTCTTTTTCCTAATCTTCTAGGGATATATGATGTTCCTCTAATACGAGTCGTCGTTTTCCACATTGGTTTAGAAAAACCTGATGGTTTAGAGGTTCCCGGGTTATTGTCACGATATTGAAAATACGGGTGTTGACGGTACATATAAAGTTCATCGGGGTCGGAATCAGATTTCTCTATTTTGATACCTTTTCCCTTATTATTTTCTTTTGCCTCATTAAATTGGGTCAGGGTAATTTCTATAACATCATCGGAATCCTCATCAGGATCCGATTCATCGGAAAATTGGTAATTTTCCCAATATTTTGCTTCCTTAGCGGAAACACCATTGACCATTATTAACTTTGGTCCATTGGTTGAGGATTTTCTTTTATTTGACCGGTTTTCTGTGGTTCCTATTATTCCCCCCTCCGGAACCTCTTTTTCTTCCTGTTCCTCTTCTTCTGGTTCCTCTTCTTCCGGTTTCGTTTCCTCTTCTTCCAGTTCTTCGAAAACTTGTGAATCTTGCCAATATATATTAGACTCTTTGTTATTATTAGGTGAGTCAATGGGATTTATGCTAGAGGTAGATATCTATCACACAATATTAAACATGTTAAGAGATTAATATATCACATCATATTTACATGTTAATAATATATAGTTTCCAACAAAAATGTTAAGCAATCATTTTTAAAGAAAACATGGTCGAAGTCCAGACTCACTAATGCATCCTAACAAACTCGATAAGACACACTAATGCAAATTTTCTGGTTCTCTAAGACCAACGCTCGGATACCAACTGAAATGTCCCGTTCATATTGATTATAAACGTTCCATATTAATTGATTTCGTTGCGAGCTTTTGACCTCTATATGAGACGTTTTTCAAAGACTGCATTCATTTTTAAAACAACCATAACCTTTATTTTATCAATAAAGGTTTTAAAAACATTACGTAGATTATCAAATAATGATAATCTAAAATATACTGTTTACACACGACCATTACATAATGGTTTACAATAGAAATATATTACATCGACATATGTTTCTTGAATGCAGTTTTTACACAATATCATACAAACATGGACTCCAAATCTTGTCCTTATTTTAGTATGCAATAGTGGAAGCTCTTAGTATTCACCTGAGAATAAACATGCTTTAAATGTCAACAAAAATGTTGGTGAGTTAAAGGTTTAACCTATATATATCAAATCGTAACAATAGACCACAAGATTTCATATTTCAATACACATCCCATACATAGAGATAAAAATCATTCATATGGTGAACACCTGGTAACCGACATTAACAAGATGCATATATAAGAATATCTCCATCATTCCGGGACACCCTTCGGATATGATATAAATTTCGAAGTACTAAAGCATTCGGTACTTTGGATGGGGTTTGTTAGGCCCAATAGATCTATCTTTAGGATTCGCATCAATTAGGGTGTCTGTTCCCTAATTCTTAGATTACCAGACTTAATAAAAAGGGACATATTCGATTTCGATAATTCAACCATAGAATGTAGTTTCACGTACTTTTGTCTATTTTGTAAATCATTTATAAAACCTGCATGTATTCTCATCCCAAAAATATTAGATTTTAAAATTGGGACTATAACTAACTTTCACAGATATTTCCTTCCTCGAAAATAAGACTTGGCCACGGATCGATTCACGAACCTATACAAATATATACATATATATCAAAGTATGATCAAAATATAATTACAACCATTTTTATTATGTTTTAAAGATTTGAGTGTATTAAGTCAGCTGTCCTCGTTAGTAACCTACAACTAGTTGTCCACAGTTAGATGTACAGAAATAAATCGATATATATTATCTTGAATCAATCCACGACGCAGTGTATACACGTCTCAAGCTAAATCACAACTCAAAGTATATATATTTTTGGAATCAACCTCAACCCTGTATAGCTAACTCCAACATTACTGCATATAGAGTGTATATGGTTGTTCCAAATAATATATATACATGGGTCGATATGATATGTCAAAACATTTGCATACGTGTCTATGGTATCCCAAGATTACATAATATATTAGAATACATGTATAATACAATATAAGTTAGCTAGGATATGATTTGTATAGATTTGTTAAACATTTCCCGTAGCTAAAAAGATAAAAAAAATCCAATCTTCTTTTACCCATAACTTCTTCATTTTAAATCCGTTTTGAGTGAATCAAATTGCTATGGTTTCATATTGAACTCTAATTTAAGAATCTAAACAGAAAAAGTATAGTTTATAGTCGTAAATTTAAGTTACATGTCAATTACTAAAGAGGTAGTCATTTCCGTCGAAAGAACGACATCTTGATGACCATTTTGAAAAACATATTTTCACTTTGAGTTTAACCAAGATTTTTAGATATAGTTTCATGTTCATATGAAAAATCATTTTCCCATAAGAATAACTTTTAAATCAAAGTTTATCATAGTTTTTAATTATCCAAACCAAAACAGCCCCCGATTTCACTGCGACGGCGTATATCCGATTTTATGGTGTTCATCGTGTTTCCAAATTTTAAATCATTAACTTAACATATAATATAGATATAGAACATGTGTTTAGTTGATTTTAAAAGTCAAGTTACAAGGATTAACTTTTGTTTGCGAACAGGTTTAGAATTAACTAAACTATGTTCTAGTGATTACAAGTTTAAACCTTCGAATAAGATAGCTTTATATGTATGAATTGAATGATGTTATGAACATCATTACTACCTCAAGTTTTTTGGATAAAACTACTGGAAATGAGAAAAATGGATCTAGCTTCAAAGGATCCTTGGATGGCTTGAAAGTTCTTGAAGCAGAATCATGACACGAAAACAGTTCAAGTAAGATTTTCACTCGAAATAAGATTGTTATAGTTTTAGAAATTGAATCAAAGTTTGAATATGAATATTACCTTGAATTAGCAAGATAACCTACTGTAAATAACAAAGGGTCCTTGATCTTAGATGATTACTTGGAATAGATTAGAAAGCTTGGAAGTAGACTTGCAAACTTGGAAGTATTCTTGATTTTTATGAAACTATACTTATTGAATTTATGAAGAACACTTAGAACTTGAAGATGGAACTTGAGAGAGATCAATTAGATGAAGAAAATTGAAGAATGAAAGTATTTGTAGGTGTTTTTGGTCGTTGGTATATGGATTAGATATAAAGGATATGTAATTTTATTTTCATGTAAATAAGTCATGAATGATTACTAATATTTTTGTAATTTATGAGATATTTTATGCTAGTTTCCAAATGATGGTTCCCACATGTGTTAGGTGACTCACATGGGCTGCTAAGAGCTGATCATTGGAGTGTATATACCAATAGTACATACATCTAAAAGCTGTGTATTGTATGAGTACGAATACGGGTGCATACGAGTAGAATTGTTGATGAAACTGAACGAGAATGTAATTGTAAGCATTTTTGTTAAGTAGAAGTACTTTGATATGTGTTTGAAGTCTTTCAAAAGTGTAAGAATACATATCAAAACACAACATGTATATACATTCTAATGGAGTCGTTAAGTCTTCGTTAGTCGTTACATGTAAGTGCTGTTTTGAAACCTTTAAGTTAACGATCTCAATTAATGTTATTAACCCAATGTTTATTATATCAAATGAGATGTTAAATTATTATATTATCATGATATTATGATCTATGAATATCTCTTAATATGATATATACATTAAAATATCGTTACAACGATAATCGTTACATATAAGTCTCGTTTCGTAATTCTTGAGTTAGTAGTCTTGTTTTTACATGTGTAGTTCATTGTTAACACACTTAATGATATATTTAAATATCATTTTATCATGTTAAATATAGTGTATCAATATCTTAATATGATACATATATATTTAGTAGACGTTATCATAATGATAATCGTTATATATATCATTTTGAGTTTCTTAACTTAGTAATCTCATTTCTTATGTATATCACACATTGTTAATATACTTAGTGAGATACTTACTCATCATAATCTTATGTAAACCATATATATATATGTCTATATATACCACAACATGTAGTTTTTACAATTTTGTAACGTTCGTGAATCGCCGGTCAACTTGGGTGATCAATTGCCTATATGAAACTTATTTCATTTAATCAAGTCTTAACAAGTTTGATTGCTTAACACGTTGGAAACATGTAGTCATGTAAATATCAATCTCAATTAATATATATAAACATGCAAAAGTTCGGGTCACTACAGATCAAGCATATTTTCACGAGGTCAAGGTGAACCTACGCTTGAGTGCATAATAGGGTTTAAGGACTGACAACATTTGGACCTGCGACGCTTAGTCGTGGATAACCCACATCGGTATCGTTTCTATTCTAACAGGGTGGCCAATTTGAGAGTCCACCAACAACCTAGCATACGAGGTTGAGTGGCCCAAAGACATGAAGGTTTTATAGTTTGAGACATACCTGAAAGTCTTTAAGATCGTATGAAGCTTTGTTCGTACGATGAAGATATGTATGTTATTGTTATGTATGAGTAACGAGTATGTTTTTAGGGTTTATGAGCTATGTATTTATAGGCTCACGAATTAGGGTTTTGATAGAATCTCTTTCCTAATTAAATGGGATCTCTTCCCTACTAACTTTCGCTATTTAAGGAAAAGAATCCGAATTAACTATACCGTACATTCTTCTAGAATGTACTGGACCCTTACGCAAGTATACGAAACTCACATCAGATGGTATAGGCACATAGAGTGTGACTATACCCGTGCCATGTAGAGACCCGTCCTAATCCATCTGGACGAATACATTACATTTGGTTACATCGCGATGTACCTGACCTCTATATGATACATTTTACAAACATTGCATTGTTTTTTAAAAGATAAACTTTCATTACATCGAAAGTTAACGGCATGTATACCATTTCATAATATACCCAACTATAATTGACTTAATAATAATCTCGATGAACTCAACGACTCGAATGCAACGTCTTTTGAAATATGTCATGAATGACTCCAAGTAATATCTCTAAGATGAGCATATGCACAGCGGAAGATTTCTTTCATACCTGAGAATAAACATGCTTTAAAGTGTCAACCAAAAGGTTGGTGAGTTCATTAGTTTATCATAATCGATCATTTTCATCATTTTAATAGACCACAAGATTTTCATTTCCATTTCTCATAAATATACGTCCCATGCATAGAGACAAAAAAATCATTTATATGGATTGAACACCTGGTAACCGACATTAACAAAATGCATATAAGAATATCCCCATCATTCCGGGACATCCTTCGGACATGATATAAAACTCGAAGTACTAAAGCATCCGCTACAACGGATGGGGTTTGTTAGGACCAATAGATCTATCTTTAGGATTCGTGTCAATTAGTAGATCGGTTTACTAATTCTTAGGGTACCAAGCAAAAGGGGCATATTCGGCTTCGATCATTCAACCATATAATGTAGTTTCAATTACTTGTATCTATTTCGTAAAACATTTATAAAAGCGCATGTATTCTCAGTCCCAAAAATATATATTGCAAAAGCATTTAAAAATGGAGTAATGAAACTCACAATACTGTATTTTGTAGTAAAAATACATATGACGAAACTGAACAATGCAGGGTTGGCCTCGGATTCACGAACCTATATCATTTGTATATATATATATATATATATATATATATATATATATATATATATATATATATATATATATATATATATATATATATATATATATATTAAAATAAATAATCGTAATTAAACAAATGTATACATATTATTTTAAGAATATTCTTATATATATATGATTTTATTAATACTTATTTTACATTATGATACTTATTTGATTTTTAATTAATGTTATTAGTTATAAATGAAATTTTAAGTAGTATTAATATACTTTATATATATTAAATATATTTATACTTATATATATATATATATATATATATATATATATATATATATATATATATATATATATATATATATATATATATATATATATATATATATATCTATCTTTTGTTTTGTAAAATTATTACTTGTAACAATACTAGTTTAAAAATAATAATAATACTGATAATAGTAATTTTAATAAAAATGGTAATTTAACTAATAATGATAAAGTAAAAATAATACTTTTAGCAAAATTAATTGTAATGGTAAGTTTAATAATAATTATTGTTTTAATAGATATTTTAATGATCATATAATTAATAATACTAAAATTAATGTTAAATGGTACTTATAATACTAATATTAATAATAATGATACTTAATGATAGTAATGACAATAATAATTATACATGTGATAATAATTGCTAATATTAATGATAATAATCTACATCTACATCTACATCTACACTATCTACACTATACATTAAAAGAAAAGCTTAATTGAGATATCATTAATTTTTTCTTTTGATTTCAACCATTGGATTAATAAAAAGACCTTCCTTACCCCCTCATCTAACCATCCATTATAATTATTGAGCAATAAGTGAAAATTAGCTTCTAAACTTTCGTTTTTACCCTTAACCACACGGAAGAAAGTCCAGAAATCAGGGGTCAGACAATACCTTCCGCTTACGACATTCAAACTATGAAACCCTACCTTTCTCACCCTTGCGACATTCATACAATACCATTCAAACTATGAAACACACCTGCATCGGACCTCTTACTAATCATCCATTACCAAATCATAAAGAGGAACCACGAAATCGCGTTCCATCTCCAATTAAAATTGCGGTTTGTTCGTTGTCAAAGATGCATAACAATAATTTTAGAAACAATAATCAGGTGATGAAGAACGGTGATTAATACACTTATTAACCCTAATTTTATATCTTTAAAGCATTCAGTCCGATACAATTAGGGTTCGCACAATCTCGCCGATGACAGCTAAGATGCAATTAGGGTTCACACAATTTCATTTTTTCCACAATCGACATGAGAGGTATAATTTTATTATTAGATTTATCATCCTTTGAAGAAAATTGAAATGTTTTTTAGGTATAGTTTTATCATTAGGTTTATCATCCTTTGAAGAAAATTGAAATGGTTATTTCTAACATTCTGATTTCTATTTTTCAACTAATTTTGGATGCGTTCTTCTTTGTCTAGACTTTGTGGAGTATCCTATGGTTGAACCCTGTGGGCCCAATGAAATATACTACAAACTTTTTTTTTCCTAAAAGAAGCACCATGTAGAATTTACTCAGTATAGGGTTAGTGTTGTGGCTTCTGAACTTCTTTCGCAGGTATGAAAATGCATCACATATTGTAGTTTGACCCTTGTGGAATATCATAGAGGTATCAAATTAGGTGGGTTGAGTAAGCGGTATAAAGAGTTTGATTCAAATGGGCATTTTTTTGGTTATGGTTGAAATGAGTCGAGTTGACTTGATAGGAAACACTGCAAAATTATTAAGTTTTTCTTCTTTCTTTCTTCCTTTTCAATAGAAATATAATTTGGTTTGACCTATTCATGATTATAATAGTCATATTCAATCTCTAGGCAATTTTATAGGGGCATTTCAACCTGTTCGTGATTTATGTAAATCTATTACTCTATTACAGTTGCAATATTAGAATAATAGAAGGCAGTTTGCACACCCTAGTGGCTTCGATGCTGATGGTGTGAATGATCACTTCATTTCTCAAGTAAGAACTAATTCATTGATTCTGACTAATTAATTATTGTAAGTTTGAGTATCTGTCTGAACTCTAATTGGAAATTTATCGTGTACATGCTATGATTGAAAACACAATTTAAGTTTTTTCCACAAGTCATGTGAGGTAAAACTATGTAGAATCAAATATTCTTTATGTGCTCTCAGGAACCATTCGCAACAACAAAATCTACAAGCCATCGAAGTTGGGTAAACCAACCAACATTCATGAGTGTACAGTTTCCAAATCATTTAATACAAAGCTTGATTACGAGGCAATTTGACACCCAAAGTTACCTCTTAACTCCTTGTGAATACCAAGTGTGATAAATAAACCTTAGTTTGAACCAATAGTTCAAGTAGGTTTTAGATAGTTTAGTTTTGGTGTTTGGCTCTCATTAGGCTGAATATGATCATGTTATTAAAATCATTGTTGTATAAGCTGGTTAAGCAAAAATTCAAATATACAGGACAACCAAACTTTTAGTATAATTTTGATTGATAAAATAAATAAATGTGATAATACATATAGTTTAAAATAATTTTATATACTTTAGTTTCGGTGTTTAGCCCAGTGTAGGTTGAATATGATCATCTGCGGTCAACACCGTTGTTGCATAAGCTGGCCAATCAAAACTTCAAGAATAAGCAGCCTACACCGGATTACATGATACCACTAAGAGCTGGCATGGGTAAGACATCCGTTGAAAAGTTTGATGGGACGGTAGCGTATGTTGTGGACGATCTCAATCATTTGAAGAAGGTATATAGTTAATATATACCAATTATTGGCACCACTAACCACTAGCCACTAGCAGCTAGCATGGTTTTATTACTCTTACATGTTATAGTATTTTCTTAGACTTCTATTGTTCCCTAAACATATATGAGGTGGAAATACGGCATGTTGCCATATTAATGTTTTGTTTTTGGTATGATTGTAGGTGGTAAAAAATGAATTTTCAAGTCACTGTGTAAGTTCCTAAGCACGGTTTTATTTGCAATTATTATATTCCTAAATATTTATAAATGGCCGTAGCAAAACACTAACAGGTTCTTCAGAAAGTGTGTCTTTTTACTACTTTAGGATGTTGGGTGCATAATTAAGGTTTGTTATTAGCTTATTAAAACTGTGTTTAGTAACACAGTCTATCTATGATTTAACAGACTAAGCGTAGAAAAACCGAACTTGAAATAATTATTTGAAATAACATTTTCTTTCTGCTGTAATGAATTTCTTGGTTTGTTTAGGTGATGGAGACAGACTAAGCCTTTGGAACTTTGTTGTGTTTTTATTCAATTTTGGTCATTCTATTATTTATTTCCTAGAGCTTATTATTTAACATATTTACTTACAAACTGGTTTATTTGGGTTGTGTTTCAATCTCATTTTTAGATGTTTTATGATAAAAGTATTGTTTAATGGCGTAAAATTGTAGTTAATAAGTTTTGGCATGGGTCAATGTACATTTGTAATATTTTGGTATAAATATTAAATATTAAATATGATGCATTGTAAAATATATAAAATATAATATTTCGGTATTAAATGAAAGAGATTGTATATATTTGACCCGTTTGACCCACATGCAATCAAACATAACTCGAGATAAGACAAACAACATTGACGTTGTTAACAATTAATGGATGCTTCATTAGATTAATCGCATTAAGTAGTCTTTTATTAGGCTCTTCCAATATTGACAATTTCAACATTGTCGTAAACAACATGCTCTTCCAAGATCTTGACAATTTTAACATTGTCGTAAACATCTTTTAAAGTCTTTTTTCTATTAACAATTTGAATAAAATACTTTTATATTAATTTATCATGTTCATTGAAATTCAAATGTAAGTGTTATAACGCCTCATTCACATTTTTGAAAATTTTATTTTGTTACTAGAGACGTCAATCTGACACTAAAGATGGTTCGTTATCCGGACAATATTTCATCGATAAAGGTGATGATTGTGCTATAACAAATTTTGCAAGCCATATGTATACTTTAGCAGGAAAATTTATCATTCTAATAGGTTTTATAGAACAGATAAATCAAAAAATACACGTTATATCTATATGATCATTGGTTACATGGAAAAAGTAAAATATAATATTTTGTTATGTTTCTTATGTTCGGGTGATAAACTCTATGAAAAGATTTTAAAATGAGATGCAAAGTGTACTTACAGAAAATAAATATGCTCCTTCAGTGTTGAAACTAAATGATTATTTCAAACGATTCAAAGCATTGAGTAATCTATGAAAAATTCGTCAGAGAAATATTAGCTAAAGGATAATGGTCTATTATCAAAAAATTAGACTACAACTAAATATCCGATGTAGAGTTGACAATTATCTTTTCTTTATCATCAGTTTGAACTTTATTCATAATCAGTCTTTTTATAATACTTAAATTATATCCACAAATTTGTTCGACTTCATGTTTAGCCTTCATTTTTTTATTAGACACAATTTTGGTCGATTTCATTGACCTACTCACAAATAATATATTTTATTTTTTAATTTTCATTGACAAAACCCGCAAATTTTGCGGGTCTTAAGCTAGTAATACTAATACTGATAACAATAATAACTTTAATAATTTTACTGCTAATGATAATAATGATAATGATAATACTAATAATAATAATAATAATATTGTTAAGAATGATATTTATGTTAATAATAATACTACTACTAATAATTATAATGATAATAATATTAGTAATAATATCAATTATATTACTAGTCTTAGTATATATAATAATAATTACTAACAATAACAATAACAATAATAATAATAATGATAATTATAACAATAATAATTATAATCATAATAACAACAATAATAATCATGATAAATAATAATAATAATATTAACAATAATAATAATAATAATAATAATAATAATAATAATAATAATAATAATAATAATAATAATAATAATAATAATAATAATAATAATAATAATAATAATAATAATAATAATAATAATAATAATAATAATAATAATAATAATAATAGAGAAAAGAAAAAAAATGTATACCCTTTTTAAAAAGCCTCTCCAAAAAGAATTGCCCGAGACCGGGCTCGAACCCTTGATCTCTAGCACACTCGCTAACACCTTGAATCATGTACTTTGCTTACAAGTTCTGTTTTTATATCCTTCGCTTAATTCTATATAACACATTTTCGGTTTTCCTATTTCATCTTCATCTTCAAACAAACTAGTCAATCAATGAATCCCATTCCCAACCAAAACAACAAATTAAGATTTGAATTTATGATTTAACATTGAATTATAACTGATTTGTATTGAATCCTTGTTCAATTAAAAAAAATAATCAAAATTACCTGCTGTACTCGTAAATACTTAAGAACAACCCAAGATCGAATTTTTGAATTTAAGACAGTTTTAGGAAAAGATTACAACATGAAAAAGGTTCTAAACAATTTGTGTAAACTTTCTGAATCGTAAATTTGATCTAAAACATCAATACGAATTCCAATTTCCCTCAAGAACATATCGGTTAACTTTTGAAATTACAACTTTGACCTCAAAATTAAGACTCGATAGACGGAATTAGATTTTGAAATTTTACAGATAGATTACATAGACAATTCTTAACAAAACTGCACTTTTACATTTTGCAATCTCATTCGAATTCAAGGTTTTGCAGTTTGAGTGCACAAACAGAGGTATACGGCAGTTTGGATATTTTTCTGTTTAGTTTAATGGGCTTAATCGTTTTATATCAGTTGTATTGGATATTTATGGATAGGAGGGTGAACGAATTGCTTATTAAATTGTGCTGACTGGATTATGTACCGAATGCTAGGTCGACAGAATACTGGAGCAGAAAAGAAAAAAAATAAAGGATAAATAGAAGTAAATAAATAAAGCAGATATGGATGTATCACTGATTTTGTTGGCATTCAGATTCGTTTTTGTCAATCAACATAATTAGAGACAGTAGGACCAATTACTAACAGTTTGAAAGTAACCTACAACAGAGTCGTACCTTTTTTATTATAAATTATATATTTAATATTAATAAATATATTAATAATAATAATACTAATAATAATAATAATTATATATATAATAATAAATGATAATATTAACAACATTGATAATAATAATTATTTATATAAAAAAATGATAAATAATGATTTTTATGATAATGGGTATTATTAAAATAATAATCATAATAATCATATAAGTAACAAGAATAATGATATGTATTTATAATAAGGTTAATAACAATAATAATTATTATTATTATTATTATTATTAATAAAAATTTTATAGTAATATTAATAATAATAATAATAATAATAATAGTAATATTGATAATAATAATATCAATTATAAAGATAATTATAAAAGTAAATAAGATAAAAATTTTAAATACAAATGATTGCTTTTAGTAATAACATTAATGATCTAAATAATAACTAAAATTATAGTTTTTAATTATTCTTATAATAGTATCTATATTTAACATCTTTATTTTGTTAATCATACTATTATAATTATAACAATAGTAGTAATATTATTATTAATACTAATATGGATGTTAGTTTCTATATTAATAATGTAAGTAATATATATGAGATCATAACTTTACTATTTAATATTTTTAATTAATATTTCTTGTGTAAAGAGTTTATATATATTCATTTTAATAGTAACTTAATAAATCTGTATTTTATTTTATATTTTTAATTCCAATTGATTAAAGTGTATTTTATTAATTTCAAATATAATATATACATTTATATTTATATATATATATATATATATATATATATATATATATATATATATATATATATATATATATATATATATATATATATATATATATATATATATATATATATATATATATATATATATATATATATATATATATTTATATGATTATTTACACACAATTATTCGTGAATCGTCGAGCACAGTCAAAGGGTGATTGATTATATGAATATAATTCTAAACTCTAAGACCCAACATTACATACTTTACTTATTGTGTCGGAATCATATAAAGATTAAGTTTAAATTTGGTCAGAAATTTCTGGGTCGTCACATGCCATATGTCTTTACATGGCAATTAGTGTGCGGTTCAGGGCATTGGGTGCGTAATCCGCAAGGTCATGCGGATATGCGTATCATTAAGTCCCCCCAGTTTGATGTTATATACAATGAAAATTAGTGTATGATGTTGAACTATTAAGAAAACTTACACATAATGAACCATAACAATTCCCTTGAACCAACTTAACATGCTTAATACTTTTGTTAAAATGCCTGGTTGGATTTCAAGTGTAACCGGACAATGCATAAGATTATTTAAATATATATGCATAATCGGATACTGTATTAGCATTAAATGCAATGTATGCGTGCAGTCACCAAACTGTCTTTTCGGCTGCATTTTCGGCACCCGAGGTGACAACTGTCACTGTTTACCGAAAAGGTAATGATTGTAATTATGCAACCGCCTGTTGATTCTAACGTGCACCATACATCTTAACAAATTGTTTAGACCAAGATTGATACACGTGTACGACTGTGATTACACCCTTGTTACTTTTTGACTCCCGTATTTTTTCTATAAATAGGATATTAGCTTTTTCGTATCTCACAATCTTTTCCCTTTTAAATCATTCAATCCTTTTTATCTTCTTCTGCAAAAATCTGTTCTTGATTGTAAAAAAAGGAATTCTTCATACTCTCATATTATACTATGTAACTCTAGTTACATTTTTTATGTATCATTGATATGTTGTTCTGATTCTGAAATTGTAGATGAAGCTGGAATCCTACGCACCCATTCTTTCCACCGACTCCGGTAACCATTCTCATTCTCCATCAGTCATTCAGACACAATATGTGACGATCGTTCCAAATCCATATGGACGAACACGTCATTCATCGATTTCATTGCGAGGTATTTGACCTTTATATGATACGTTTCGTAAACATTGCATTCTTTTGAAAAGGCACACCATAAATGAATATTTAAATCAAAGGTTTTCGACATCTGATGATTTCTACATATAGACAATCATCGTAAATAATAGTTTACAATAATACTTTCGTTGATAATGCAGTCAAAATAAGATACACGGTGATGATTTGAAAATGCAACGTTTCCTTGAAAAATATGTCATGTAAGACTCCATGCACATAGCTTGTCTAACATATAAGAAAATAGTGAAAGACTTCTAGGAAACCTGAGAATAAACATGCTAACAAGTGTCAACACAAAGGTTGGTGAGTTCATAGTTTTAGTGTTGCACATAATCTGTATATAAAGGTGGATCACAAGATTTCAGTTGTTTCATCCAGAAACGTTTATCAAAATATTCTACAAGATTGAGCACCCTGGTAACTAAACTTTAACATTTTAATAAGTACCCTTCTTTAACTAAACTTGTACAATACACACAAACTAACGTGTACTAACCTCAAATAGCATACGTCTATTTTATAGTTCAGGCTAGGGTTTCTATACCTGAAACAGACGGGGATGTCAAGCCCTATGGATCCATATACTACTACTCGCGCCCACCAGTTCTTATAACTGGTAGTTACTAGTTACCAAAGCTAAGGGATTTTCGGTTCAAACTCGGTGTAGAATTTAGTATGTACTTGTATCCATTGCGTTTAAAATAAAGTGCATGTATTCTCAGCCCAAAAATATAGATTGCAAAAGCAATTAAAAAGGGAGCAATGAAACTCACCTTAGCAGTGAAATGTCCCATTCTCATTGATTAAAAATGTTCCATATTAATTGATTTCGTTGCTAGGTTTTGACCTCTATATGAGACGTTTTTCAAAGACTGCATTCATTTTAAAACAAACCATAACCTTTATTTCATCAATAAAGGTTTAAAAATCTTTACGTAGATTATCAAATAATGATAATCTAAAATATCCTGTTTACACACGACCATTACATAATGGTTTACAATACAAATATGTTACAACGAAATAAGTTTCTTGAATGCAGTTTTTACACAATATCATACAAGCATGGACTCCAAATCTCGTCCTTATTTAAGTATGTGACAGCGGAAGCTCTTAATAATCACCTGAGAATAAACATGCTTAAAACGTCAACAAAAATGTTGGTGAGTTATAGGTTTAACCTATATATTATCAAATCATAATAATAGACCACAAGATTTCATATTTCAATACACATCCCATACATAGAGATAAAAATCATTCATATGGTGAACACCTGGTAACCGACATTAACAAGATGAATATTTAAGAATATCCCCATCATTCCGAGACACCCTTCGGATATGATATAAATTTCGAAGTACTAAAGCATCCGGTACTTTGGATGTGGTTTGTTAGGCCCAATAGATCTATCTTTAGGATTCGCGTCAATTAGGGTGTCTATTCCCTAATTCTTAGATTACCAGACTTAATAAAAAGGGGCATATTCGATTTCAATAATTCAACCATAGAATGTAGTTTCACGTACTTGTGTCTATTTTGTAAATCATTTATAAAACCTGCATGTATTCTCATCCCAAAAATATTAGATTTTAAAAGTGGGACTATAACTCACTTTCACAGATTTTTTTACTTCGTCGGGAAGTAAGACTTGGCCACTGGTCGATTCACGAACCTATTACAAATATGTACATATATATCAAAGTATGTTCAAAATATATTTACAACACTTTTAATACATTTTGATGTTTTAAGTTTATTAAGTCAGCTGTCCTCGTTAGTAACCTACAACTAGTTGTCCACAGTTAGATGTACATAAATAAATCGATATATATATTATCTTGAATCAATCCACGACCCAGTGTATACATATCTCAGTATTGATCACAACTCAAACTATATATATTTTGGAATCAACCTCAACCCTGTATAGCTAACTCCAACATTCACATATAGAGTGTCTATGGTTGTTCCGAAATATATATAGATGTGTCGACATGATAGGTCGAAACATTGTATACGTGTCAATGGTATCTCAAGATTACATAATATACAATACAAGTTGATTAAGTTATGGTTGGAATAGATTTGTTACCAATTTTCACGTAGCTAAAATGAGTAGTTTTTACCAATTTTATTTTGCTCGCCATTTCTTCGTTTCTAATCCGTTTTGAGTGATTTAAGCGGCCACGGTTTCGTATTGAACTTGACTTTATGAAACTAAACAGAAAAGGTATAGGTTTATAGTCGGAAATACAAGTTACAAGTCGTTTTTGAAAGAGTTAGTCATTTCCGTCGAAAGAACGACATCTTGATGACTGTTTTGAAAAACATACTTTCACTTTGAGTTTAACCATGATTTTTGGATATGGTTTCATGTTAATAAGAAAAATTATTTTCTCAGAAGTATAGCTTTTAAATCAAAGTTTTTCATAGTTTTTAATTATCCAAACCAAAACAGCCCCCGGTTGTAACTACGACGGCGTAAATCCGGTTTTATGGTGTTTATCGTGTTTCTGGATTTTAAATCATTAAGTTAGCATATCATATAGATATAGATCATGTGTATAGTTGATTTTAAAAGTGTAATTAGAAGGATTAACTTTATTTGCGAACAAGTTTAGAATTAACTAAACTATGTTCTAGTGATTACTAGTTTACCACTTCGAATATGATAGCTTTTTATGTATGAATCGAATGATGTTATGAACATCATTACTACCTTAAGTTCCTTGGATAAACCTACTGGAAAAGAGAAAAATAGATCTAGCTTCAACGGATCCTTGGATGACTCGAAGTTCTTGAAGCAGAATCATGACACGAAAACAAGTTCAAGTAAGATCATCACTTGAAATAAGATTGTTATAGTTATAGAAATTGAACCAAATTGAATATGATTATTAACTTGTATTAGAATGATAACCTACTGTAAGAAACAAAGATTTCTTAAGGTTGGATGATCACCTTACAAGATTGGAAGTGAGCTAGCAAACTTGAAAGTATTCTTGATTTTATGTAGCTAGAACTTGTAGAATTTATGAAGAACACTTAGAACTTGAAGATAGAACTTGAGAGAGATCAATTAGATGAAGAAAATTGAAGAATGAAAGTGTTTGTAGGTGTTTTTGGTTGTTGGTGTATGGATTAGATATAAAGGATATGTAATTTTGTTTTCATGTAAATAAGTCATGAATGATTACTCATATTTTTGTAATTTTATGAGATATTTCATGCTAGTTGCCAAATGATGGTTCCCACATGTGTTAGGTGACTCACATGGGCTGCTAAGAGATGATCATTGGAGTGTATATACCAATATTACATACATCTAAAAGCTGTGTATTGTACGAGTACGAATACGGGTGCATACGAGTAGAATTGTTGATGAAACTGAACGAGGATGTAATTGTAAGCATTTTTGTTAAGTAGAAGTATTTTGATAAGTGTCTTGAAGTCTTTCAAAAGTGTATAAATATATATTAAAACACTACTTGTATATACATTTTAACTGAGTCGTTAAGTCATCGTTAGTCGTTACATGTAAGTGTTATTTTGAAACCTTTAGGTTAACGATCTTGTTAAATGTTGTTAACCCAATGTTTATAATATCAAATGAGATTTTAAATTATTATATTATCATGATATTATGATGTATGAATATCTCTTAATATGATATATATACATTAAATGTCGTTACAACGATAATCGTTACATATATGTCTCGTTTAAAAATCATTAAGTTAGTAGTCTTGTTTTTACATATGTAGTTCATTGTTAATATACTTAATGATATGTTTACTTATCATAATATCATGTTAACTATATATATATATCCATATATATGTCATCATATAGTATTTACAAGTTTTAACATTCGTGAATCACCGGTCAACTTGGGTGGTCAATTGTCTATATGAAACCTATTTCAATTAATCAAGTCTTAAAAAGTTTGATTGCTTAACATGTTGGAAACACTTAATCATGTAAATATTAATTTCATAATATATATATATATATATAAACATGGAAAAGTTAGGGTCACTACAAGCAGCATATAAAGTAGTTCACCAAAATGTGACTGAAACTCGGATTACCAAATAATCGTAGATCTCAACCTAGAGAACATATGTTGGTCAATATATGTCTATCAAGCTAGGTCAGGTCATAGTGTATCACAATCCTAATGTTCGAGATCAACATACAAAAGTTTATCAAAAGTCATTTCAAAAAGTCAATCTGACTTAATACTATAGTTAAATGATCATGGCAATCGAAACATTTTAACATTTCACATAGTTTCCCAATTCTTGTAAAATTAGACTATAGTTTTTATAAGGCTTTAAAATATGATAAAACAGTTAATTTTGACAATTGTTCAACAAAACGAGACGTGCCTTATATAAGGATTCATTTACTCGGCTGGTAATATTCAAAAATCTAATTTATCAATCTTACAAACAAGTTGTTTAAATATCAATTGCAGATTCAAGAGCAATTTCAATTAATATCAATCATAATTCAGTTGATCATATCTTTTAATTCGTTCACCGAAATTACGCGGTTTCTAAATGAAAAGTTATTGATTTTTCGACAGCTTTCCAAAAACATGCATATCATATACCTTTTATCAGTAATATATGTATTTAATTCGTGATTCATTATAAACTATTTAACGACAAAATTTAGCATACATGCATGCATAAACATATATACTCGAGCACTAGACATGTATACACTATTAACATATAAAAGATAAGATATGAATGCTCACGTATCAATATTGTGATTCAATATTGCAGGAAAGTACGTAGACGCAACAGAGATGATAAACACTAGGTTTGACTTGTTAACAATACCCATGAACATTACCCATAACCTCCAAAGCTATAACCCATAATTTTCCTTAGCTCTATCCCGCTCATAAAATCCGTTTTGAAAATCACCCGAGCATAACTCTGTCGTAGTATTTTATGTATATTACTAATACTTAATTTGAATATTGCACTAGAATTATTACGGAATAAAAATATATGAAATAAATATATATGTACATATATGTGTGTGTTTCTGCAATCGATCGATCGATCGATATATATATAGTTAGAAAATAATATTATAATAATAAAAGGAATCAAACGTGTTTAATTATAATAATATAATAAAGTAATAATATAATAATAAAAGGAATCGTACGTTTATAATTATAATAATATAATAATATAATAAAGTAGTAATATAATAATACAATAATAATATAATAATATAATAAAGTAGAATATAATAATATAATAATAAAATCGAATCGATTAAGATTTTAAAAGTAGTATTTTTAAAATACTTCAGGGGTATTTTATGTAACTTATAATTAATAATTTCAATCATGCCGCTTTCATGTGAATAGTAAATTAATTAATTTCGTTTCATTTACTATTCATATGAATAGTAAATAAATTAATTTCGATTCAACTATTTAAGCTACACGTTGTTGTACGTTGTGCTTACAAATTGTACATTTTTAATTTAACTTCGTTTCTTAAAAAAAATTACAAAAATTATATCATAAAAATAAAATGACTTAATACGTAAAATTTTTAATTTGAAAAGCATCGTTTAATAGTAAATTTTTATCATTTCATATATAAATATTATTCGCATGATTCCGTATATATTGAAAACTCTTATGTTTATATAATACATGTTATGACGTTTGTGAATCGTCGGACAAACAGGGTAATTGAATAGTTCAAGAATTTTGAGATTCAGTTTTATAGACTTTGCTTATCGTGTCGAAAACGTTAAAGATTAAGTTTAAATTTGGTCAGAAATTTCCGGGTCATCACACAATACCTTCACTATACAAAACTCCTGATACCAGAATGTTGGGTAACCACAAAAGGTTACACAATGAAGGTATTAATTTCGACAGTCTGACTTTTTACTGAATATTGACTTTAATTTTTTATACGACATGCTTATCGTATTTGCAGGTCCAAGTGGTGTATCCCATCATTCCAAGCGTGTATGCCCGAATCCTGATGATTCAGCTTTACTGATTCCGAACACAAATGAGTTCATGAAGGTTTCTCTCCCAGTTTTTGCACAACAGTTCTCTTTTTTACAATCATGTGCCCCTCAACAGTTAATGCAGAAATTTTCCTCGCTTTCACCTTCCGAAGAACTTTACATGGACACCCAATCGACGCTGTTTAACTTTGCCAAGGATCTGAATCGTTTACAACTTATTTCTGCTGCGCTTGCTCATCCCCCACCACCCTCATTAATAGAGACGCCCAAGATAAATGCCTTACAAGAGGATAATGTAAAGCTAACTGCCCAACTCGCAGTTGCGGTAAACGCGCACGTGCAGGCAGAAGAGCAGATCAATGCTCTGATGTTTAAAAGGCGGCAGGAGAAGGATTAGCATGTTGCTGAAAAAAGGTTTATGGAGTCTGAGATTGCATCTTTGTCTGCAAAGCTTAAAGAGTCAGAGAATCATGTCATCTTTTTAAACAAAAGCTTTAGTGACTGGATTGTGTCCCAGGAGTTGTGGGGCGAAACACGATGCTATAATGGCGGAGTATGACATTCTCTGAAAGGGTTTACTGAGCATTGTTCAGCATGCTCTCAACTGCAAAGTCATCGAGCAGCAATTTGGTGCAGCCATGGTTGCCGCACGTGCGTATGAGCGGACCCTATTCTGGAATGTTATTCACCAAGAGTTGTATGTACCCCTCCTGATTCCTCCAAATATTGCTGAGCTACTCTCTTATGGAGCCAAAGAAAAATGTGAAGAAGCTTGTGCCCGACTTCAACAAATCCCGATCCCCCGTCTACAATATCTCATCAATGATCCTACCATCTCTGCTCAGGAGATAATCAATGACAAACTTGACTGAGTTTGTTAAGCTACCCAGGATGGATATTACTTATCCATGCTTGGGTAGCGTTTTTTGCTAGTGAGGGATGGGCCTTGCAACCTTGGAGGTTTCGCATCCCTATATAATATTTTTATTTTATGTTTAAAGCAGGGTATGCATCTGATCGCTGGGTGCGAGGATGGCATACTCTCCTTAGTGTAGGGCAAACGTTCCAGCCAATGCCACCCCCCTTTTTATTTTTTATATTATCGTATAGTAGGTCAAATTTTGGTACATGTCCTGCCTTTATGATCTGCGATTGACTTTATATCTCCTAACTGTAATTTGTTGGCTTTGATTGAATATAATTCGATATCTTTTGGTTAAGGTGCAATTATTGCATTTTTATGAAATCACCATGGCGGTTATAATGATTCATTACAATTTTATGCACTCAATAACTGTTGTTTAAATAAATGCCATGACTTCATGACGGGAGCGACCCGTCAATCGTTTCATGATCTTTTTATTCTTGCGCTAACAATCTAATGTCTTACCCAAACGTAAGCAACCCAATGCTTATAAGTTTATACTCAAGACTTTTATAAAAAATTTTATAAGTATGTACGCATATACAATCCAATGTAATTTACCCGTACTATAGACAAACCAATGTCTATACTCAAGAGTCTTCCGGCCACACCAATGTCCGGGTTATTCAAACAAGTATACCAAACTTGTGTTTTATAGTCTAGACTGTGCAAGTCTCCGTCTTGCACGGTGTACGAGCGTTTGAACCAAACCAATGTTTTACTACTGTCAACATTAAAAATAGTATTAGTAACCAAACTAAACTATGCCACTTGAGATTCGGAGTGTGTCCCTGTGCAGCTTAAGGGGAATGCAATCAACAAATATAAAAATGCACAAGCTATTGGCTTAAATTGCATGATTCAATTTATTTCAAACACATCACTTGACCAACATTTAGTTGTCATGTTTACAATGGAAAATAAAAATTTACATAATAAAAACTTTTAACAGTTATTTGGGGTGATCAATCCCTCTGTAATTTTTTCATATGTAGCACCGTTTCAGTGTTTGCGCATGCCAAGTGCGTTTTATTGCTTTTCCATCTAAACTTGCTAGTCGATACGCCCATGTATCGCTTACGCCAATAACCTTGTATGGTCCTTACCATTTAGGTCCGAGTTTACGCGTGTCTTCTGCTCTGCTTACTTCATTCTTTCGCCACACCAAGTCATCCAATTGGAAAGATAATGGTTATATGCGCTTATTATAGTAGCTTGCGATTTTTTGTTTGTTGATTGCTTCTTTTATGGCCGCCATTTCCTTGCGCTCTTCAACTAAGTTTAGATTTTCACGCAGTTCTTCGCTATTGCTACTTTCATCGAAGGAAACTATGCGCATAGTTGGCACATTTATTTCAGCGGGTATTACAGCCTCGGACCCGTACACCAAACTGAAAGGTGTTTCATTGGTTACCTGACATTTATTTCAGCGGGTATTTCAGCGGGTATTATTGCCTGAAATTGTTTTCAGCGGTTTGGCTTCTACCCACTTTGTAAAATAATCAATGGCCACTACCAGAAACTTTACACCTCCTGGTCGTACGGGGAATGACCCCACTATGTCAATTGCCCATTTGCAGAATGGCCATGGAGATGCGATCGGTATCATTGGATGCCGTGGAGCTTTGCTTACCGGTGCGTGAAGCTGACACGACTGACATTTGCGTATCACTTCTGCCGCATCTCTGTACATTGACAGCCAATAGTACCCGAGCCGCATTATTTTGGACGCAACTATTTTGTGTCCCGAGTGCAAAGCGCATATTCCCTCATGCACTTCCCGTATGATCGATTCTGCTTGAGTTGGATTAAGACACCGCAAATGAGGTCTCAGAAAAGACTTTCTGTATAGATATCCCTTGTCTAACAAATACATTGGTGCTTTCATCTTAATCTTTCTTGCTTCTATTGAATCTATCGGCAATGTTCCTTTGTTCAGAAATTCTACTATCCGTGTCATCCAACTCTGCTCCTCTTCTTCATCTGCGGCAGATACACTGTCTGTCTCGATGGATTTTACTTTCACTTCCTCGGCCCAAATTTCTTTTTTAAAATGGCTGAATGTTAAGGCGGCTAACTTACTGAGTGCATCTGCCTTTTTATTCAATGTTTTTAAAACCTGAGTTATCTGAAATAAATCGAAGTCTACTGCGAGCTCTTACACAAACTTCAAGTACTTTTGCATCGATTCGTCATGTGCTTCAAATATTGTGTTGAATTGGTTTGTAACTAACTGCGAATTGACATATACAGACAGCCCTTTTACCTCCAGATATTTTGCTATCCGCATTCCGGATAACAACGCTTCATACTCAGCTTCATTGTTTGTTACAGGGAAGCTAAAGCACAGCACGGAGGTATATTCTTCTCCTTCTGGACATTTTAGGACTATTCCTGCCCCTGCGCCTTCTGGACCACAAGCCCCATCTGTGTGCATTTCCCACAGCTGCTCGGGCGGAGGTGGTATTTCTTTTTATGCATGCAAGACTTCGATATCTCCCGCTGTTTCAGCCAGATAATCTATAAGGACTTGCCCTTTTACCGCACTTCTTGGTGAGAAGCTTATCTCATGCTCACCCAATTCAATAGCCCATTTGGCAATGCGATCAGAATTTTCTGGTTTATATAGCACCTGCTTTATTGGCTGGTCTGTTAGGACCATTATTGGATGTGCTTGGAAATATCTCCTTAAGCGTCTAGCAGTATGCACGAGCGCATAAATCAGTTTTTCAATTGCAGGGTAGTTTAATTCACTTCCTGTTAAAGCTTTGCTAACAAAATATACAGGTATTTATACTTGTCCCATGTTTGCTATCAATACTGAACTTATTGCTTCTTTTGATGCTGCTAAGTATAGTATCAATGTTTCTCCCGCGATCGGCGCGGTTATTGTCGGCAACTCTTTTAACAACTTTTTCATTTCCTGAAATGCCACTTCTGCTTCCTCTGTCCATTTGAAATTCGTTTTCTTTAAGCAATTTTTTAATGTCCCGAAAAAGGGGAGCGATCGCTCTGCGGATTTTGATAAGAACCTTGTTAATGCCGCCAATTTACCCGTTAAACTTTTCACTTCTTTTTTATTTTTGGGTGACGGCATATTTTCGATTGCCTCTATTTTCTTTGGTTTTGCGCGTATCTCACGCTCAGTTATTATATGACCACGAAACTTTCCTTCCTCTTCTCCAAAACTGCACTTCGACGGGTTGAGCCTCATATTTATCGTTCTCAACGATGCAAACGTTTCTAATGTATCTTCCAACAAACCTTGTTCTATTGTGCTTTTTACCACCAGATCATTAACATATGCTTCTAAATTTCTGCCAATCTGACCCTTGAAAGCCTCGTCTATTACTCGTTGGTACGTTGCTCCGGCATTTTTAGACCAAACGGCATCTTGGTATAGCAGTATATGCCCTGACTTATGTGAAAGGCAGTTTTATCCTCATCGTCTGCTGCCATTTGTATCTGATGGTATCCTTTGTAGGCATCCAGAAAACATTTATATCGGAAGCTGGCTAGCGACTCAACTTTCTAGTCTATTTTTGGTAGAGGATAATTGTCTTTTGGGCAGGCTTTGTTAATATCTGTGAAGTCAACACACATACACCAAGACCCATCGGGCTTTTTTACCAGTACTGGGTTTGCTACCCACGTCTAGTACCTTACTTCTCGTAATATGTTTGCTTTGACCAACTTGTCGACTTCCGCCTTTAACCATTAGCTTCTTTCTGGTGCCATACCGCATTTCTTTTATCGTACTGACGTCAGACTTGGATTTGCATTAAGTTTATGCTCAGCAATTTCTCTTGGTACGCTAGTCATGTCTGCTTCTTTCCATGAAAAGACATCCGTA
The DNA here is from genome assembly GCF_046630445.1 of Rutidosis leptorrhynchoides. Lineage (NCBI taxonomy): Eukaryota > Viridiplantae > Streptophyta > Magnoliopsida > Asterales > Asteraceae > Rutidosis > Rutidosis leptorrhynchoides. The sequence goes on from NC_092343.1 coordinate 4,240,221, forward strand.
TTAGAAGCTAATATGTTACGAAGCTTAAACTTTGTCTCATCGAACAATCCTCTGCTGATTTTAATTTTTTTTTCTGGATATCGCGGGTTTGCGATGATCATGCAGCTTCACAGCTGTTCTGCCTCACTTGGCTATTTTTCTGCTTGTTCTAGGCTGCAACACTTGCATCATGTTTTTCTGACCTTATCGTTTCAATTCCTAATGGCGTTGGGAACTTGATAAGGTCATGCACTGTGGAAGGGATAGCTCCCAGCTTTTGCAAAGTTGTGCGTCCCAAAAGCGCATTATATTTTGAGTAAGACCTTACTACAGCAAATTCTATTGTTGTACTTCTTACCAATTCCTTATTATCGTCATCCACCAGCTCTAGCTCTAATTCGATGATTCCAATTGGCCATGCAGACTCCCCAGAAAATCCTTATAATGCGGTGCTAGGAGCTATTAGCCTGGCTCGCACCGCTCCTGGCAGCAAACGGAAACAATGTTCGTACATTATATCAACACCGCAGCTGGTGTCTATATGTAATCGCTTTATGATGTACCCGCGGCTTTTGACGCGTCCTTTAATTGTGATGGGTGCATCTGAGGGTTCCTGTGCTATGACCGGAAACATGATGGGAGTGTTTTACCATTCTTTAGATAATTCTAACTTGCATCTCTGATTTGCTAGCCCGCTGGTTACCATATTAATGGTTTTATCCGTTTCCCTTCCATCATTCTTCTTTTGCCACAGATATTCTTTTTCTCTTTTCGGCTTCTCGCTTGATGCTTTTCCACTTTTCTTCAAGTGTTGTAATCTTCCCTTTTTAAGTTCGGCAACCACCTTTTCGATTAGATGCCGACATTCATTTGTTTCGTGACCGTAATCGTCATGAAAGTCACAAAACTTGCTTTTGTCTCTATTCTCATACTTTGACATGGGGACCGGGGGATCGAAGTCTTTGCATACTGCCTTTGTAGCCAAAATTTTTTTTGGCGTTTTCGTGAGATCTTTTACTAATGCAACGTTCTCGGTGTGATTACTTTTGTACCTCTGACTTCCTCCCCCTTGTTGTTGTTAAATTTGCGGTATTTATCGTTATTGTAATTACCGCTTCGGGACGGCCCATTGTTATTGTACCATTTGCCATGATCTGGCACTCTTCCTTGCGTCCGATAATAGTCTTCATCAATGTCCATGTACGAAGAGTTGCTTTCGCGGTTTTGTTTTATATCTTCTTGCGCGCGCATATAGTCATGCGTTTCTTTTATAGCTTCCACGAAAGTTTCTGGCACTCTTCTGCGCAGCCGCTGCCACAAATAGAGATGTCTATCGGTGTCTATGCAGTGTATAAAATCGGACACCTTCTGACTCTCTGGGAGGTCTTGTATTTTTGCCACTTCCTTGGTGTATCTATCGATGATTTCCCCCAGACTTTCTTTTTGCTTTTGTTTAATGTCGTGACATTCAACATGTGTTCTTTTGCAAGCGCGTAGGTTGTGGAAATTTAATAAGAATCTTGAACGCAGATCCGCAAAACCTGTGATGCTCTGCGCTGGCAAATTGTTGAACCATTTTCTTGCTACCCCTTGCAGTACTATTGGTTGCATATGACATGCTACTTCGTCACCCCAGCTGTGTGTTCTTGCGGTTCCTTCAAATTTTTGCAAAAAATCATCTGGATCTGACAATCAATCGTAACTTTCTAACGTTAATGGTACCACTAATGCTACTATTTTACAATATGCGGTACGAACTTTTCAGTTGTGGGAGCGAGCTCAAGACTTTGCTTGGCTTTTTGTCCTTGCATTACCGTGAACCAGTTGTTTATGAATTCATGAACTCTTGCCGGTTCATTAAAAGCCGGTGCCAAATGCGGCGGTGCGACCTACTGCAGCTGAGATATAAAACTATTTGGTTGGGTCGAATCGTATTGCGGCCCGCTATATTGGTTGCTTGCAATATTAGGTTGCGAATACGCATACGTAGTTGACCCTTGTTGCGGTGTCAGCGTGATATATGAACCATCTTGATTTCTCAGGCCCATCTGCCTGATTCTTTCCTGAGCGCTTTCGGTGGTAACCCTTTCAATAGGAGTTTCAGGCTCAACCGAAGTGATGATGGGCATGGTGCCTACATAGGTGGTTTTAACTTTAAAAACCGATGGAACGGTTTCGCTTGGAGAACCGAAGCTCAGATTCTTTGGAGGCAAATCCTCGAATGGTTTGAAGCTAGTTCCCGTTTCTAGTAAGCTTCCATTGGGGGAGTGCCACCAACTCTTAGATGATTCTTTTAGGACCGTTTCTGATGTAACTGGTCCTATCTCAATATTTGATGTTGATGGAGGCTTTGATGTACCTTTGACTGGTGTCGGTGGCGTCGATGGTGTATTCGTGACAGTCGATGTAGATGTTTGAAACTCTTGACTTACTGGAGAATCTGATCGCCCCTGATTTTTGGCATTCTTACTTCCTCCACCCATTCTTGCTGACAATTTTCTAAACCAGAAAGTGACCGATTAATTAAACAAAAAAGTTTTACGAAAAAAGTTACCTATAATAAATCGTATACAACATAAATTACAATTTTATTTGTTTCATATAATCGGTCCCACGGGTGGCGCCAAATGATCAAGCATATTTTCACGAGGTCAAGGTGTACCTACGCTTGAGTGCATAATAGGGTTTAAGGACTGATAACATTCGGACCTCCGACGCTTAGTCGTGGATAACCAACATCGGTATCGTTTCGATTCCAACAGAGTGGACGACTTAAGAGTCCACCAACAACCTAGTATACGAGGTTGAGTGGCCCAAAGACATGAAGGTTTTATATTTTGAGACATACCTGAAAGTCTTTAAGATCATATGAAGCTTTGTTCGTACGATGAAGATATGTATGCTGTTGTTACGTATGAGTAACGAGTATGTTTTTAGGGTTTATGAGCTATGTATTTATAGGCTCACGAATTAGGGTTTTGATAGAATCTCTTTCCTCATTAAATGCGATCTCTTCCCAACTAACTTTTGCTAGTTAAGGAAAAGAATCCGAATTAACTATACCGTACATTCTTCTAGAATGTACTGGAATCTTACACAAGTATACGAAACTCACATCAGATGGTATAGGCGCATAGAGTGCGACTATACCCGTGCCATATGTAGTGACCCGAACTTTTCCATGTTTATATATTAAATGAAAAATATAATTGCATGATTAAATGTTTCTAACATGTTAAGCAATCAAACTTATTAAGACTTGATTATTTGAAATGAGTTTCATGTAGACAATTGACCACCCAAGTTGACCGGCGATTCACGAACGTTAAAACTTGTAAAAACTATATGATATATATATATATATATATATATATATATATATATATATATATATATATATATATATATATATATATATATATATATATATATATATATATATATATATATATATATATAGTTAACATGATATTATGATAAGTAAGTATCTCACTAGGTATATTAACAATGAGTTATATGCATAAAAAAAATGAGACTACTAAGTTATGAAACTTGAAACGATATATATAACGATTATCGTTATAACAATGTCTTATTAAATACATATGTATCATATTAAGATATTGTTACACTATATTTAACATGATAAAATGATAATTATATATATATATCATTAAGTATGTTAACAATGAACTACATATGTAAAACAAGACTACTAACTTAAGAATTTCGAAACAAGACATATATGTAACGATTATCGTTGTAACGACATTTTAATGTATATATATCATATTAAGATATATTCATACATAATAATATCATGATAATGTAATAATTTAACATCTCATTACATATAATAAACAATGGTTTAACAACATTAAATGAGATCGTTAACTTAAAGGTTTCAAAACAACACTTACATGTAACGACTAACGATGACTTAACGACTCAGTTAAAATGTATATACATGTAGTATATTAAGATGTATTAGTACAATTTTGAAAGACTTCAAAACACATATCAAAGTACTTCTACTTAACAAAAATGCTTACAATTGCATTTTCATCAACAATTCTACTCGTATGCACCCGTATTCGTACCCGTACAATACCCAGCTCCTAGACGTATATACTATTGGTATATACACATAATAATTCAGGTTTTAGTAGCCCAAGATAGTCAACAAACATGTGGGACCAACCATTTGGCAACTAGCATGAAATATCTCACAAAATTACAAACTAATGGAGCCTATATCACAAGTGCTAAATCACGTTTTCATTCACCAACCATAAACACTTTCATTTTTCAATTTTTATGAATCAAACTACTCTCTCTTAAGTTCTCTCTTGATGTTCTATGTGTTCTTCATCATCTTCAACAAAATCTAGCTCAATCTAGTTCATAAATCATAACCTATATCAACTTATAAAACAACTACTCAAGAAAACTTCAAGAACACTTTCAAGTTTGCAAGTCTACTTCCAAGCTTTCTAATCCATTCCAAGTAATCATCCAAGATCAAGATACCTTTGTTATTTATAGTAGGTTATCTTTCTTATTCAAGGTAATACTCAAATTCAAACTTTGATTCAATTTCTATAACTATAAACTATCTTAATTCGAGTAAAAATCTTACTTGAACTTGTTTTCGTGTCATGATTCTGCTTCAAGAACTTTCAAGTCATCCAAGATCCTTTGAAGCAAGATCATTTCTTATCACTTCCAGTAGGTTTACCTACTACACTTGAGGTAGTAATGATGTTCATAACATCATTCGATTCACATATATATATATATATATATATATATATATATATATATATATATATATATATATATATATATATATATATATATATATATATATATATATATATATATATATATATATATATATATATATATATATATATATATATATATATATATATAACTATCTTATTCGAAGATCTAAACTTGTAATCACTAGAACATAGTTTAGTTAATTCTAAACTTGTTCTCAAATAAAGTTAATCCTTCTAACTTGACTTTTAAAATCAACTAAACACATGTTATATATCTATATGATATGCTAACTTAATGATTTAAAACCTGGAAACACGAAGAACACCGTAAAACCGGACATACGCCGTCATAGTGAAATCGGGGGGCTGTTTTGGGTTAGATAATTAAAAACTATGATAAACTTTGATTTAAAAGTTGTATTTCTGGGAAAATGATTTTTCTTATGAACATGAAACTACATCCAAAAATCATGGTTAAACTCAAAGTGGAAGTATGTTTATCAAAATGGTCATCAAGACGTCGTTCTTTCGACTGAAATGACTACCTCTTACAAAAATGACTTGTAACTTGTATTCCGGACTATAAACTTATAATTTTTCTGTTTAGTTTCATAAATTTCAGTTCATTATGAAACCATAGCAACTTGAATCACTCAAAACGAATTTAAAACGAAGAAGTTATGGGTAAAACAAAATTGGATATTTTTGCTTGTTGTAGCTACATGAAATTTGTAACAAATCTATTCTAACCATAACTTAACTAACTTATATTGTATTATACATGTACTTTAACATATTATGTAATCTTGATAGACCATAGACACGTATACAATATTTTGACATATCATATCGACGTCATCTATATATATTATTTGGAACAACCATAGACACTCTATATGCTGTAATGCTAGAGTTCGCTATACAGGGTTGAGGTTGATTCCAAAATATATATACTTTGAGTTGTGATCTAGCCTGAGACTTGTATACACTGGGTCGTGGATTGATTCGAGATAATATATATTGATTTATTTCTGTACTATTAACTATGGACAATTAGTTGTAGATGAAAGGATCCGTTCATATACGTTATAAACGATTCACAATAGTTGATTTCATCGCGAGGTACTTGACCTCTATATGTTACATTTTATAAACATTGCATTCGTTTTAAAAGACCAAACTTTCATTTCATCGAAAGTTGACGGACATGCATACCATTTCATAATATATCAAACTATCAATGACTTAATAATAATCTTGTTGAAATCAACGACTCGAATGCAACGTCTTTTGAAATATGTCATGAATGACTCCAAGTAATATCTCTAGAATGAGCAAATGCATAGCGGAAGATTTCTTTCATACCTGAGAATAAACATGCTTTAAAGTGTCAGCCAAAAGGTTGGTGAGTTCATTAGTTTAACATAAATAAACATTTTCATCATTTTAATAGACCACAAGATTTTCATTTTCAGTTCTCATAAATATACGTCCCATGCATAGAGACAAAAATATCATTCATATGGATTGAACACCTGGTAACCAACATTAACAAGATGCATATAAGAATATCCCCTATCATTCCGGGAAATCCTTCGGACATGATAAAAATAACATCGAAGTACTAAAGCATCCGGTACTTTGGATGGGGTTCGTTAGGCCCAATAGATCTATCTTTAGGATTCGCGTCAATTAGTAGACTGGTTTACTAATTCTTAGGCTACCAAGCTAAAAGGGCATATTCGGCTTCGATCATTCAACAATATAATGTAGTTTCGATTACTTGTGTCTATTTCGTAAAACATTTATAAAAGCAGCGCATGTATTCTCAGTCCCAAAATATATATTGCAAAAGCATTTAAAAAGGGAGCAAATGAAACTCACAATAATGTATTTTGTAGTAAAAATACATATGACGACATTAAACAATGCAGGGTTGGCCTCGGATTCACGAACCTATATCAATTGTGGATATATTAATACACGTAATCGTAATCGATCAATTATATATATATTTTTGTTATTAATCATATATTGTTATACTATATGTTATTTAGATAAATTTAATATATTTAGTTTATATGTTTTGTATAACTATTACTTATCATTAATAATAAAACTATATATTAAGGTTTAGTATACATTTATATATTATTTGATATAGCTTAACTAATATCTTTTTAGTAATAAAAGTATAGCGTAATGTATTTTTATATAAAAGTATCTATTTATGATAATATTGATAGTTTTAGTGATAACAAAATAATAATTTTATAAGAATGATAATAATGATAATAAGTTTAGTAATAATAATACTAATGATTATATTAATAATAATAATGATAATATTTATAATACTACTTATGTTACTAATAATAATAACAATATTCTTATTTATAATTATAATCATAATAATAATATTGATAACTAATTCTTGCATGACAAAATTTATAATAATAAATACATTAGTAATGTTAATAATAATAATAATGGTTTTAATACTTATAACTATGATAATAATAATAATAAGTGGTATAATACTAATAATAACAATAATATCAATAACAATAATAATAATCATAGTAATAATAATAACATTAATAATAATAATAATATAAATGATAATCAAAATAATAATAATAATAATAATAATAATAATAATAATAATAATAATAATAATAATAATAATAATAATAATAATAATAATAATAATAAATAACAAAATAAGACTACCTTTAAAAGAAGCTTTTAAAAGAAATAAATGCCATGGCCAGGGCTCGATCCCATGACCTCTCGCTCACTCAAACACTCCCAAACCACCTGCTCTACTTGTTTTTCTGAAATTAATCCCGAGTTTATATTATATAACCTATATAATCGTCAAATTATATTTCGAATTATTATTTATATATACATATACACATATCTATTTACAATTAATTATTCGTGAATCGTCGAGAGCAGTCGAAGGTCAATTGAATATATGAACATCGTTTCAATTTTTTTTTTTAGACTCAACATTACATACTTTGCTTATCGTATCGAAATCATATAAAGATTAAGTTTAAATTTAGTCGGAAATTCCCGGGTCATCACAGTACCTACCCGTTTAAGAAATTTCGTCCCGAAATTTGAGTGGGATCATCATGACTGACAATAAGTATGTTTTCATGACGCATACGAGTTAGAAATTAGAGTTTTATCATCATTGGGTAATATGGATAAAATAATTCGATTAATCGAAGAATATAAGTGAAGCTATCACAAAAGAGTGAAATGAGAAAATAATGTTTCGTCATATCCCTTGACGTAGATATAGTTGATTTTTCAAGTTCAAGAGATTTGGAGAAAATTTTTGTAATAAGATTTGATTTTTCGGAAATTAAGGGAATTAGGATCCGTTTTAAATACGATCATCTGTTTTGATTTCTCTGTAAGATATTTTACTATAAATCCACCCCTTCGTTTTCTTACAACTTGTAGTGACCCGAACTTTTCCATGTTTATATATATTAATTGAGATTGATATTTACATGATTAAATGTTTCCAACATGTTAAGCAATCAAACTTGTTAAGACTTGATTAACTGAAATATGTTTCATATAGACAATTGACCACCCAAGTTGACCGGCGATTCACGAACGTTAAAACTTGTAAAAATGACATGACGATATAGATATGGATATACATATGGTTAACATGAGATTATGATAAGTAAGTATCTCCATAAGTATATTAACAATGAGTTATATACATATAAATAAGACTACTAACTTAAGGATTTCGAAACGAGACATATATGTAACGATTATCGTTGTAACGACATTTAAATGTATATATATCATATTAAGATATATTAATATATCATAATATCATGATAATATAATAATTTAACATCTCATTAGATATAATAAACAATGGGTTAACAACATTAATTGAGATCGTTAACTTAAAGGTTTCAAAACAACACTTACATGTAACGACTAACGATGACTTAACGACTCAGTTAAAATGTATATACATGTAGTGTATTTAGATGTATTAAAATACTTTTGGAAGACTTCAAGACATATATCAAAACACTCATACTTAACGAAAATGGTTACAGTTACTTTCCCATTCTTTTCTTTCATCAAGAATTCTAGTCGTATTCTTACCCGTATTATACACAGCTTCAAAATGTACTTACTATGGGTATATACCAATAGGAACTAGCATGGGATTCCACTCTTGATTATGTCATGTATGACTAATCAATTTTAACTTCTACCATGAGCTAGTCAACTAACTAGAACTCCTTTTAACCCCACTCACCACTCACCAATTACCACTCATCATTCACTCCATTTCACTTCCAATTCTCTTTCTAATTCTCTCTCAACATACACACACACACACTATTATGAACGTATTTTTCCAGTAGTTAATCATCATCTTCATCAAAAATCACTTCAAGAATCAAGCAATAATCATCATAGGAAGAACACTTCAAGAACACTTCAAAAATCCCTTCAAGTTTACTAATTTACTTCCAAGCTTTCTAATCCATTCCAAGTAATCATCTAAGATCAAGAAACCTTTGTTATATACAGTAGGTTATCTTTCTTATTCAAGGTAATATTCATATTCAAACTTTGATTCAATTTCTATAACTATAAACTATCTTAATTCGAATAAAAATCTTACTTGAACTTGTTTTTGTGTCATGATCCTACTTCAAGAACTTTCAAGCCATCCAAGATCCTTTGAAGCTAGATCATTTCTTGTCACTTCCAGTAGGTTTACCTACTAAACTTGAGGTAGTAATGAGGTTCATAACATCATTCGATTCATATATATAAAACTATCTTATTCGAAGGTTTAAACTCGTAATCACTAGAACATAGTTTAGTTAATTCTAAACTTGTTCGCAAATAAAAGTTAATCCTTCTAACTTAACTTTTAAAATCAACTAAACACATGTTCTATATCTATATGATATGCTAACTTAATGATTTAAAACCTGGAAACACGAAAAATACCGTAAAACCGGATTTACGCCGTCGTAGTAACACCGCGGGCTGTTTTGGGTTAGTTAATTAAAAACTATGATAAACTTTGATTTAAAAGTTGTTATTCTGAGAAAATGATTTTTATTATGAACATGAAACTATATCCAAAAATTATGGTTAAACTCAAAGTGGAAGTATGTTTTCTAAAATGGTCATCTAGACGTCGTTCTTTCGACTGAAATGACTACCTTTACAAAAACGACTTGTAACTTATTTTTCCGACTATAAACCTATACTTTTTCTGTTTAGATTCATAAAGTAGAGTTCAATATGAAACCATAGCAATTTGATTCACTCAAAACGGATTTAAAATGAAGAAGTTATGGGTAAAACAAGATTGGATAATTTTTCTCATTTTAGCTACGTGAAAATTGGTAACAAATCTATTCCAACCATAACTTAATCAGCTTGTATTGTATATTATGTAATCTTGAGATACCATAGACACGTATACAATGTTTCGACCTATCATGTCGACACATCTATATATATTTCGGAACAACCATAGACACTCTATATGTGAATGTTGGAGTTAGCTATACAGGGTTGAGGTTGATTCCAAAATATATATAGTTTGAGTTGTGATCAATACTGAGATATGTATACACTGGGTCGTGGATTGATTCAAGATAATATATATCAATTTATTTATGTACATCTAACTGTGGACAACTAGTTGTAGGTTACTAACGAGGACAGCTGACTTAATAAACTTAAAACATCAAAATGTATTAAAAGTGTTGTAAATATATTTTGAACATACTTTGATATATATGTACATATTTGTAATAGGTTCGTGAATCGACCAGTGGCCAAGTCTTACTTCCCGACGAAGTAAAAAAATCTGTGAAAGTGAGTTATATTCCCACTTTTAAAATCTAATATTTTTGGGATGAGAATACATGCAGGTTTTATAAATGATTTACAAAATAGACACAAGTACGTGAAACTACATTCTATGGTTGAATTATTGAAATCGAATATGCCCCTTTTTATTAAGTCTGGTAATCTAAGAATTAGGGAACAGACACCCTAATTGACGCGAATCCTAAAGATAGATCTATTGGGCCTAACAAACCCCATCCAAAGTACCGGATGCTTTAGTACTTCGAAATTTATATCATATCCGAAGGGTATCCCGGAATGATGGGGATATTCTTATATATGCATCCTGTTAATGTCGGTTACCAGGTGTTCACCATATGAATGACTTTTATCTCTATGTATGGGATGTGTATTGAAATATGAAATCTTGTGGTCTATTATTATGATTTGATATATATAGGTTAAACCTATAACTCACCAACATTTTTGTTGACGTTTTAAGCATGTTTATTCTCAGGTGATTATTAAGAGCTTCCACTGTCGCATACTTAAATAAGGACGAGATTTGGAGTCCTTGCTTGTATGATATTGTGTAAAAACTGCATTCGAGAAACTTATTTTGTTGTAACATATTTGTATTATAAACCATTATGTAATGGTCGTGTGTAAACAGGATATTTTAGATTATCATTATTTGATAATCTACGTAAAGCTTTTTAAACCTTTATTGATGAAATAAAGGTTATGGTTTGTTTTAAAATGAATGCAGTCTTTGAAAAACGTCTCATATAGAGGTCAAAACCTCGCAACGAAATCAATTAATATGGAACGTTTTTAATCAATAAGAACGGGATATTTCAGTTGGTATCAGAGCGTTGGTCTTAGAGAACCAGAATTTTGCATTAGTGTGTCTTATCGAGTTTGTTAGGATGCATTAGTGAGTCTGGACTTCGACCGTGTTTACTTGAAAAATGATTGCTTAACAAATTTTGTTGGAAACTATATAATTTTAACATGTGAATATTATGTGATATATTAATCTCTTAACGCGTTTGATATTATGTGATAGATGTCTACCTCTAGAACAAGTCCCATTGACTCACCTAATAATAATGAAGAGTCAAATGTAAATTGGAATGATTCGTGGACTGATTCACAAATTCCCGAAGAGGAACCGGAAGAAGAGTCGGAACCAGAAGAAGAATCGGAACCAGAAGAAGAATCGGAACCGGATGAAGAAATAGAACCGGTGGGGGAAATAATAAAACGGTTAAGTAAAAGAAAATCCTCAACCAACCGACCAAGGTTAATTATGGTCAATGGTGTTTCCGCTAAGGAAGCAAAATATTGGGAGGATTACCAATTCTCCGATGAATCGGATTCTGACGAGAATTCCGATGATGTTATAGAAATTACCCCAACTGAATTTAAAAAGGCAAAAGAAAATAATAAGGGAAAGGGCATAAAAATAGAGAAATCTAATTCCAACCCCGATGAACTTTATATGTATCGTCAACCCCCGAAGTCCTTAAGTTGTAACAATGACCCAGGAACCTCTAAACCACCAGGTTTTTCTAAACCGTTGTGGAAAATAACAGCTAGTATTAGGGGAACATCATATATCCCTAGAAACTTGACAAAACGAACCAAAACCGAAGAAGAAGAAACAAGCGAGTCGGAATAAGATAGTTGTATTCGTGTGGTGTAATATATGTAATATAGTGTGCTTATGCTTTATGATATATGTAAAAATTGCTTGTATTAATAAGTATTTTTTTTTATGAATCTAACTCTTGTCTATTTTACAGTATAAAAATACAAAATGGATAGACAATCCAATATTTTAAGAGACCTACCCGGAGACATGATTGATGAAATCTTGTCTAGAGTCGGTCAGAATTCTTCGGCACAACTATTTAAGGCGAGATCAGTTTGTAAGACATTCGAAGAACGTTCCAAGAATGCCTTGGTTTATAAAAGGCTTTCGTTCGAAAGATGGGGGATATCACATTGGGAAATCCATAAGTTACGATGTGTTTACTTTGACGCATATATTGCGGGGAACCCAAATGCTATTTTACGCAACGGGTTAAGAAATTATTTTGACTCAATATATCCGAATATTGGACTTCGTGATTTAGAAAAAGCAGCTAACATGCAACATAAAGAAGCATGTTATGCTTACGGATTAGTAATGTTCTCTTCTCACCAAAGTGAGAACAAGAACATCGGCCTACAACTATTAAACAAAACGTTCCCACAAGTGACGGAGTCGGTAATTGGGGTAAGAAATGAGGTTTTTAGATTGTTACGGGACTGTTGGACATTACGTAACCCTCGTCCCTTTGACGACGTTACAACACGCTGTCTTATCAACGGCCATAACGGTTATATTCCACAAGACCAAGGATGGGAAGTAGTCCTAGTAAAACCAGAATGCATGACTTATTTCTGGACGTATGAATTACATGTCTTTATTGCCTTTGCTGAACGACTTGTGTACTAGCTAGAATTATCTTCACAACTATCTTGTATCAAAGTTATTGTGTGCTATATTTCATGCTTTATGTAAAATAAGCGGTATTGTAAGTTTGTAAAATATTGTATAAAGGTTTGAACGCGAAATATTATTATAATCAGTTTTTCATATAGAATTGTAGTAGTTGAATTGTATATTAGCTACTAAGTATGAACTTAACGGGTAGGTACTACCAGAATTTAAACTTATAAAATGCTAATATGAAGAAAAAGCTTTTATAAATGAGTTCATATTATGCTACGAAATACTATTAACTACTCTTAATATTCTGTATGATTAACTTGTTCCATTTGATAATTTTGAAGGATATGGCACCGACTACTCGACACACCGTGAATATGAATGAAGAGGAATTCCGTACTTTTCTAGCTTCAAACATAGCCGCAGTACAGGCTGCGCTACATACCAACAATAACCTTGGATCTAGCAGTACAGAAAATCGTGTAGGATGCACCTACAAAGAATTCACTGCCTGTAAACCTTTGGAATTTGATGGAACCGAAGGACCGATCGGATTGAAACGGTGGACCGAGAAGGTCGAATCGGTGTTTGCCATAAGTAAGTGTACTGAAGAGGACAAAGTGAAGTACGCTACGCATACCTTCACAGGTTCTGCGTTAACATGGTGGAATACCTATCTAGAGCAAGTGGGACAAGACGATGCGTACGCACTACCGTGGTCAGCATTCAAGCACTTGATGAACGAGAAGTACCGTCCCAGAACCGAGGTCAATAAGCTCAAGACAGAACTTAGAGGGTTACGAACCCAAGGATTTGATATTACCACGTACGAAAGACGATTCACAGAATTGTGCCTATTGTGTCCGGGAGCATTCGAAGATGAGGAAGAGAAGATCGATGCGTTTGTGAAAGGATTACCGCAAAGAATCCAAGAAGATATAAGTTCACACGAGCCCGCCTCCATACAACAGGCATGTAGAATGGCTCACAAACTAGTGAACCAGATTGAAGAAAGAATTAAAGAACAGACTGCTGAAGAGGCCAATGTGAAGCAAGTCAAAAGAAAGTGGGAGGAAAACGGTGATAAGAATCATCAATACAACAACAACAGCAATTACAACAATAATCGCAACAATTATCCCAACAATCGGAACATCAATCGCAACTACAACAAACAGCCCAACAACAACAACAACAACAACAACAACAACAACAGCAACTACAACAATCATCCCAACAACAATAATAACCGCAACAACAACAACAATCAGAAGCAGCTATGCCAAAGGTGTGAAAAGTATCACTCGGGGTTCTGCACCAAATTTTGCAACAAGTGTAAAAGAAATGGTCATAGTGCGGCGAAGTGTGAGGTCTACGGACCAGGGGTTAATAGAACGAAAGGAACAAATGGTGTCGGAACGAGTAATGGCGGAGCAAGTAGTGTCGGAGCAAGTTATGCCAATGTAGTTTGTTATAAATGTGGAAAATCGGGCCACATTATTAGAAATTTCCCGAACCAGGAGAACACGAATGGACAAGGCCGCGGAAGAGTTTTCAATATTAATGCGGCAGAGGCACAGGAAGACCCGGAGCTTGTTACGGGTACGTTTCTTATTGACAATAAATCTGCTTATGTTTTATTTGATTCGGGTGCGGATAGAAGCTATATGAGTAGAGATTTTTGTGCTAAATTAAGTTGTCCATTGACACCTTTGGATAGTAAATTTTTACTCGAATTAGCAAATGGTAAATTAATTTCAGCAGATAATATATGTCGGAATCGAGAAATTAAACTGGTTAGCGAAACATTTAAGATTGATTTGATACCAGTAGAGTTAGGGAGTTTTGATGTGATATTCGGTATAGACTGGTTGAAAGAAGTGAAAGCAGAGATCGTTTGTTACAAAAATGCAATTCGCATTATAGAAAAAGGAAAACCCTTAATGGTGTACGGAGAAAAGGGCAACACGAAGCTACATCTTATTAGTAATTTGAAGGCACAAAAACTAATAAGAAAAGGTTGCTATGTTGTTCTAGCACACGTCGAGGAAGTACAAACTGAAGAAAAGAGCATCAATGATGTTCCCACCGCAAAAGAATTTCCCGATGTATTTCCGAAAGAATTACCGGGATTACCCCCGCATCGATCCGTTGAATTTCAAATAGATCTTGTACCAGGAGCTGCACCAATAGCTCGTGCTCCTTACAGACTCGCACCCAGTGAGATGAAAGAACTGCAAAGCCAATTACAAGAACTTTTAGAGCGTGGTTTCATTCGACCAAGCACATCACCGTGGGGAGCTCCTGTTTTGTTTGTCAAGAAGAAAGATGGTACATTCAGGTTGTGTATCGACTACCGAGAGTTGAACAAACTTACCATCAAGAACCGCTATCCACTACCGAGAATCGACGACTTATTTGATCAACTACAAGGCTCGTCTGTTTATTCAAAGATTGACTTACATTCCGGGTATCATCAAATGCGGGTGAAAGATGATGATATTCCAAAGACTGCTTTCAGAACACGTTACGGTCATTACGAGTTTATGGTCATGCCGTTTGGTTTAACTAATGCACCAGCTGTGTTCATGGACCTTATGCACCGAGTGTGTGGACCATACCTTGATAAGTTTGTCATTGTTTTCATTGATGACATACTTATTTACTCAAAGAATGACCAAGAACACTGTGAACATTTGAGAAAGGTGTTAGAAGTATTGAGAAAGGAAGAATTGTACGCTAAGTTTTCAAAGTGTGCATTTTGGTTGGAAGAAGTTCAATTCCTCAATCACATAGTGAACAAAGAAGGTATTAAGGTGGATCCGGCAAAGATAGAAACTGTTGAAAAGTAGGAAACCCCGAAAACTCCGAAATACATACGCCAGTTTTTAGGACTAGCTGGTTACTACAGAAGGTTCATCCAAGACTTTTCCAGAATAGCAAAACCCTTGACTGCATTAACGCATAAAGGGAAGAAATTTGAATGGAAGGATGAACAAGAGAAAGCGTTTCAGTTATTGAAGAAAAAGCTAACTACGGCACCTATATTGTCATTGCCTGAAGGGAATGATGATTTTGTGATTTATTGTGACGCATCAAAGCAAGGTCTCGGTTGTGTATTAATGCAACGAACGAAGGTGATTGCTTATGCGTCTAGACAATTGAAGATTCACGAGCAAAATTATACGACGCATGATTTGGAATTAGGCGCGGTTGTTTTTGCATTAAAGACTTGGAGGCACTACTTATATGGGGTCAAAAGTATTATATATACCGGCCACAAAAGTCTTCAACACATATTTAATCAGAAACAACTGAATATGAGGCAGCGTAGGTGGATTGAATTGTTGAATGATTACGACTTTGAGATTCGTTACCACCCGGGGAAGGCAAATGTGGTAGCCGATGCCTTGAGCAGGAAGGACAGAGAACCCATTCGAGTAAAATCTATGAATATAATGATTCATAATAACCTTACTACTCAAATAAAGGAGGCGCAACAAGGAGTTTTAAAAGAAGGAAATTTAAAGGATGAAATACCCAAAGGATCGGAGCAACATCTTAATATTCGGGAAGACGAAACCCGGTATAGGGCTGAAAGGATTTGGGTACCAAAATTTGGAGATATGAGAGAAATGGTACTTAGAGAAGCTCATAAAACCAGATACTCAATACATCCTGGAACGGGGAAGATGTACAAGGATCTCAAGAAACATTTTTGGTGGCCGGGTATGAAAGCCGATGTTGCTAAATACGTAGGAGAATGTTTGACGTGTTCTAAGGTCAAAGCTGAGCATCAGAAACCATCAGGTCTACTTCAACAACCCGAAAACATTACCATGAATTTCATCACTAAATTGTCAAGGACTGCAAGTGATTTTGATACTATTTGGGTAATAGTTGATCGTCTCACCAAATCAGCACACTTCCTACCAATAAGAGAAGATGACAAGATGGAGAAGTTAGCACGACCGTATTTGAAAGAAGTCGTCTCCAGACATGGAATACCAATCTCTATTATCTCTGATAGGGATGGCAGATTTATTTCAAGATTCTGGCAGACATTACAGCAAGCATTAGGAACTCGTCTAGACATGAGTACTGCCTATCCACAAACTGATGGGCAGAGCGAAAGGACGATACAAATGCTTGAAGACATGCTACGAGCATGTGTTATTGATTTCGGAAACAGTTGGGATCGACATCTACCGTTAGCAGAATTTTCCTACAACAACAGCTACCATTCAAGCATTGAGATGGCGCCGTTTGAAGCACTTTATGGTAAAAAGTGCAGGTCTCCGATTTGTTGGAGTGAAGTGGGGGATAGACAGATTACGGGTCCGGAGATTATACAAGAAACTACCGAGAAGATCATCCAAATTCAACAACGGTTGAAAACCGCCCAAAGTCGACAAAAGAGCTACGCTGACATTAAAAGAAAAGATATAGAATTTGAAATTGGAGAGATGGTCATGCTTAAAGTTGCACCTTGGAAAGGCGTTGTTCGATTTGGTAAACGAGGGAAATTAAATCCAAGGTATATTGGACCATTCAAGATTATTGATCGTGTCAGACCAGTAGCTTACCGACTTGAGTTACCTCAACAACTCGCGGCTGTACATAACACTTTCCACGTCTCGAATTTGAAGAAATATTTTGCTAAAGAAGATCTCACTATTCCGTTAGATGAAATCCAAATCAACGAAAAACTTCAATTCATCGAAGAACCCGTCGAAATAATGGATCGTGAGGTTAAAAGACTTAAGCAAAACAAGATACCAATTGTTAAGGTTCGATGGAATGCTCGTAGAGGACCCGAGTTCACCCGGGAGCGTGAAGATCAGATGAAGAAGAAATACCCGCATCTATTTCCAGAAGATTCGTCAACACCTTCAACAGCTTAAAATTTCGGGACGAAATTTATTTAACGGGTAGGTACTGTAGTGACCTGAACTTTTCCATGTTTATATATATTAATTGAGATTGATATTTACATGATTAAATGTTTTCAACATGTTAAGCAATCAAACTTGTTAAGACTTGATTAATTGAAATATGTTTCATATAGACAATTGACCACCCAAGTTGACCGGCGATTCACGAACGTTAAAACTTGTAAAAACGACATGACGATATAGATATGGATATACATATGGTTAACATGAGATTATGATAAGTAAGTATCTCCATAAGTATATTAACAATGAGTTATATACATATAAACAAGACTACTAACTTAAGGATTTCGAAACGAGACATATCAATTGTGGATATATTAATACACGTAATCGTAATCGATCAATTATATATATATTTTTTTGTTATTAATCATATATTGTTATACTATATGTTATTTAGATAAATTTAATATATTTAGTTTATATGTTTTGTATAACTATTACTTATCATTAATAATAAAACTATATATTAAGGTTTAGTATACATTTATATATTATTTGATATAGCTTAACTAATATCTTTTTAGTAATAAAAGTATAGCGTAATGTATTTTTATATAAAAGTATCTATTTATGATAATATTGATAGTTTTAGTGATAACAAAATAATAATTTTATAAGAATGATAATAATGATAATAAGTTTAGTAATAATAATACTAATGATTATATTAATAATAATAATGATAATATTTATAATACTACTTATGTTACTAATAATAATAACAATATTCTTATTTATAATTATAATCATAATAATAATATTGATAACTAATTCTTGCATGACAAAATTTATAATAATAAATACATTAGTAATGTTAATAATAATAATAATGGTTTTAATACTTATAACTATGATAATAATAATAATAAGTGGTATAATACTAATAATAACAATAATATCAATAACAATAATAATAATCATAGTAATAATAATAACATTAATAATAATAATAATATAAATGATAATCAAAATAAAAATAATAATAATAATAATAATAATAATAATAATAATAATAATAATAATAATAATAATAATAATAATAATAATAAATAACAAAATAAGACTACCTTTAAAAGAAGCTTTTAAAAGAAATAAATGCCATGGCCAGGGCTCGATCCCATGACCTCTCGCTCACTCAAACACTCCCAAACCACCTGCTCTACTTGTTTTTCTGAAATTAATCCCGAGTTTATATTATATAACCTATATAATCATCAAATTATATTTCGAATTATTATTTATATATACATATACACATATCTATTTACAATTAATTATTCGTGAATCGTCGAGAGCAGTCGAAGGTCAATTGAATATATGAACATCGTTTCAATTTTTTTTTTTAGACTCAACATTACATACTTTGCTTATCGTATCGAAATCATATAAAGATTAAGTTTAAATTTAGTCGGAAATTCCCGGGTCATCACAGTACCTACCCGTTTAAGAAATTTCGTCCCGAAATTTGAGTGAGATCATCATGACTGACAATAAGTATGTTTTCATGACGCATACGAGTTAGAAATTAGAGTTTTATCATCATTGGGTAATATGGATAAAATAATTCGATTAATCGAAGAATATAAGTGAAGCTATCACAAAAGAGTGAAATGAGAAAATAATGTTTCGTCATATCCCTTGACGTAGATAGGGTTGATTTTTCAAGTTCAAGAGATTTGGAGAAAATCTTTGTAATAAGATTTGATTTTTCGGAAATTAAGGGAATTAGGATCCGTTTTAAATACGATCATCTGTTTTGATTTCTCTGTAAGATATTTTACTATAAATCCACCCCTTCGTTTTCTTACAACTTGTAGTGACCCGAACTTTTCCATGTTTATATATATTAATTGAGATTGATATTTACATGATTAAATGTTTCCAACATGTTAAGCAATCAAACTTGTTAAGACTTGATTAATTGAAATATGTTTCATATAGACAATTGACCACCCAAGTTGACCGGCGATTCACGAACGTTAAAACTTGTAAAAACAACATGACGATATAGATATGGATATACATATGGTTAACATGAGATTATGATAATTAAGTATCTCCATAAGTATATTAACAATGAGTTATATACATATAAACAAGACTACTAACTTAAGGATTTCGAAACGAGACATATATGTAACGATTATCGTTGTAACGACATTTAAATGTATATATATCATATTAAGATATATTAATATATCATAATATCATGATAATATAATAATTTAACATCTCATTAGATATAATAAACAATGGGTTAACAACATTAATTGAGATCGTTAACTTAAAGGTTTCAAAACAACACTTACATGTAACGACTAACGATGACTTAACGACTCAGTTAAAATGTATATACATGTAGTGTATTTAGATGTATTAAAATACTTTTAGAAGACTTCAAGACATATATCAAAACACTCATACTTAACGAAAATGGTTACAGTTACTTTCCCATTCTTTTCTTTCATCAAGAATTCTAGTCGTATTCTTACCCGTATTATACACAGCTTCAAAACGTACTTACTATGGGTATATACCAATAGGAACTAGCATGGGATTCCACTCTTGATTATGTCATGTATGAATAATCAATTTTAACTTCTACCATGAGCTAGTCAACTAACTAGAACTCCTTTTAACCCCACTCACCACTCACCAATTACCACTCATCATTCACTCCATTTCACTTCCAATTCTCATTCTAATTCTCTCTCAACACACACACACACACTATTATGAACGTATTTTTCCAGTAGTTAATCATCATCTTCATCAAAAATCACTTCAAGAATCAAGCTATAATCATCATAGGAAGAACACTTCAAGAACACTTCAAAAATCCCTTCAAGTTTACTAATTTACTTCCAAGCTTTCTAATCCATTCCAAGTAATCATCTAAGATCAAGAAACCTTTGTTATATACAGTAGGTTATCTTTCTTATTCAAGGTAATATTCATATTCAAACTTTGATTCAATTTCTATAACTATAAACTATCTTAATTCGAGTAAAAATCTTACTTGAACTTGTTTTTGTGTCATGATCCTACTTCAAGAACTTTCAAGCCATCCAAGATCCTTTGAAGCTAGATCATTTCTTGTCACTTCCAGTAGGTTTACCTACTAAACTTGAGGTAGTAATGAGGTTCATAACATCATTCGATTCATATATATAAAACTATCTTATTCGAAGGTTTAAACTCGTAATCACTAGAACATAGTTTAGTTAATTCTAAACTTGTTCGCAAACAAAAGTTAATCCTTCTAACTTAACTTTTAAAATCAACTAAACACATGTTCTATATCTATATGATATGCTAACTTAATGATTTAAAACCTGGAAACACGAAAAACACCGTAAAACCGGATTTACGCCGTCGTAGTAACACCGCGGGCTGTTTTGGGTTAGTTAATTAAAAACTATGATAAACTTTGATTTAAAAGTTGTTATTCGGAGAAAATGATTTTTATTATGAACATGAAACTATATCCAAAAATTATGGTTAAACTCAAAGTTGAAGTATGTTTTCTAAAATGATCATCTAGACGTCGTTCTTTCGACTGAAATGACTGCCTTTACAAAAACGACTTGTAACTTATTTTTCCGACTATAAACCTATACTTTTTCTGTTTAGATTCATAAAATAGAGTTCAATATGAAACCATAGCAATTTGATTCACTCAAAACGGATTTAAAATGAAGAAGTTATGGGTAAAACAAGATTGGATAATTTTTCTCATTTTAGCTACGTGAAAATTGGTAACAAATATATTCCAACCATAACTTAATCAACTTGTATTGTATATTATGTAATCTTGAGATACCATAGACACGTATACAATGTTTCGACCTATCATGTCGACACATCTATATATATTTCGGAACAACCATAGACACTCTATATGTGAATGTTGGAGTTAGCTATACAGGGTTGAGGTTGATTCCAAAATATATATAGTTTGAGATGTGATCAATACTGAGATACGTATACACTGGGTCGTGGATTGATTCAAGATAATATTTATCGATTTATTTCTGTACATCTAACTGTGGACAACTAGTTGTAGGTTACTAACGAGGACAACTGACTTAATAAACTTAAAACATCAAAATATATTAAAAGTGTTGTAAATATATTTTGAACATACTTTGATATATATGTATATATTGTTATAGGTTCGTGAATCAACCAGTGGCCAAGTCTTACTTCCCGACGAAGTAAAAATCTGTGAAAGTGAGTTATAGTCCCACTTTTAAAATCTAATATTTTTGGGATGAGAATACATGCAGGTTTTATAAATGATTTACAAAATAGACACAAGTACGTGAAACTACATTCTATGGTTGAATTATCGAAATCGAATATGCCCCTTTTTATTAAGTCTGGTAATCTAAGAATTAGGGAACAGACACCCTAATTGACGCGAATCCTAAAGATAGATCTATTGGGCCTAACAAACCCCATCCAAAGTACCGGATGCTTTAGTACTTCGAAATTTATATCATATCCGAAGGGTGTCCCGGAATGATGGGGATATTCTTATATATGCATCCTGTTAATGTCGGTTACCAGGTGTTCACCATATGAATGACTTTTATCTCTATGTATGGGATGTGTATTGAAATATGAAATCTTGTGGTCTATTATTATGATTTGATATATATAGGTTAAACCTATAACTCACCAACATTTTTGTTGACGTTTTAAGCATGTTTATTCTCAGGTGATTATTAAGAGCTTCCACTGTTGCATACTTAAATAAGGACGAGATTTGGAGTCCATGCTTGTATGATATTGTGTAAAAACTGCATTCAAGAAACTTATTTTGTTGTAACATATTTGTATTGTAAACCATTATGTAATGGTCGTGTGTAAACAGGATATTTTAGATTATCATTATTTGATAATCTACGTAAAGCTTTTTAAACCTTTATTGATGAAATAAAGGTTATGGTTTGTTTTAAAATGAATGCAGTCTTTGAAAAACGTCTCATATAGAGGTCAAAACCTCGCAACGAAATCAATTAATATGGAACGTTTTTAATCAATAAGAACGGGACATTTCACAACTCACACCTTCTTATTCTTTCTCCTCAATTCATATTTTAAAGCGTTCATCAATATGCTTCATCCAGTTCTACTTCTTGATATATTCCTCACTTTCATATCTGTCATTCTTCTTTTTCACCTACCGCCGAAAGAATCTATTTACTTTTACTATACTCTTGGGTTTATAGTGTTTCTAGTTCTTCCTTGTCTTTACATTGCCATATGCATCGATATATATGGTTTATAGTTTCTGGGTTTTTGTTGGGTTTTATATCTTCCCTTATATTTCGATGTCCCTACTTCTGTTTTCTATAATCATTGTCATCCACAGTTAATGCTCTCTTTTATTTGCTGCGATTTATACTCCAATTTCTGTTTCGTAGCTTTGTCCTTTTGTTTCTTCTTCTTGCGATTAAGCACCGCTTGAAATGGTCTAGAATTTGCAGATATAAATTTTGAAATGAACATTGTTAATGTTCTAAGAAAGAAATGGTAATGGTACGATATTGATTTGTTAAATTGCCAGAATACCCTGGAAAATATCGAATCATCAAGAAATATTTTCCTGATATTTTAGAGATTAAATAGAATACAAGAGTCGTGTAACATGGCCCATGTTGACGTTATAATCTGTGATTCATCACGGTCCATTTTAGAAACTTAGCATGAACTACTGTAATATAATCACGTTGATCAAGTGTCATTATATTATACTAACTCATGCATCAATTCCCAACACTACTTGAAAAACATTCATAATTTAAACTCGAATTTTAAAGAAATTTAGAAACTAAAGTAGTTTCCTTTATGATGTAATATAGATAGCACGAAGAGATAAATAATTTCGGATGAGAATATTTATGAAAATATCTTCAGAAATATCGAAGATATTTATGATGATATTTTGGAATTTCTAAGTTCGATGGTTAATGAAGAAAGATTTTCCGTAAGATTTTAACATGAGTACGGAGCAAGATATTGGTTGAAGGTTTCATCGGATCCAGAATTACTTGGATTCTTTGAATATATGGTATGGTCCTTGTATTTGGCCTTGGTCTCCTTCATGGTTTGCTCAATCTATTTTTCAGTACCAAATTTTCTTTCGAGCGTTCCTAACACTCCCTTCGTTATCATCAAACTTTTAGCCGTTTAGACCATCTACAATTTTTTTTATTTCCTCGGTATTTAATGCTACGATATTTGAATTATCGATTATCAATCCGAGGTGGTTTCAGAAGAATTGTGTTTTTAGATGATTAAACACTGATGGTACTATGGTGGAATATAAAAGGTTCCCCGGTAACGATGACGAAAGGCGAACTTATATATTAAAGTTATAATAGAGTTCATTCGAATGAAAAGTCGAAGTTGATTTGCTGAAGCTGTGATAAAATTGGCTAATTTTGAAAAGAAATTGCAAAGTTATTTTCGGTAATAACAACGCCAAAGGAGCTAGCACAGATATGTTTTAAACGTTTACTCAGATTCCGAGTGTTATCAGGTGCATATCTATATGCATAAACATTTCCTTCCGTAGATGAGATGCAGTTGGTCCATTCTCCCGATTAAGGTGTTTTCAAGAATCATAAAAAGTTTGAACGCAGATTGTAATCGTCAAGATACAAATGGGGTTTAAGATGAAATCAAGTGGCAAACTTGAAGAATTGTTTAGTTTCATATGTTATAATCAATATTTTAATTCATTTTAATTTTTCAATGTTATTAGTCCACAGTCGATAGTCCACAATTAACAGTCCAATAATTCATATATAGTTTAATATATAATATTCGAATTAATTAATACGTATCGTGTGTAGTGACCCGAACTTTTCCATGTTTATATATATTAATTGAGATTGATATTTACATGATTAAATGTTTCCAACATGTTAAGCAATCAAACTTGTTAAGACTTGATTAATTGAAATATGTTTCATATAGACAATTGACCACCCAAGTTGACCGGTGATTCACGAACGTTAAAACTTGTAAAAACTATATGATGACATATATATGGATATATATATATATAGTTAACATGATACTATGATAAGTAAACATATCATTAAGTATATTAACAATGAACTACATATGTAAAAACAAGACTACTAACTTAATGATTTTTAAACGAGACATATATGTAACGATTATCGTTGTAAAGACATTTAATGTATATATATCATATTAAGAGATATTCATACATGATAATATCATGATAATATAATAATTTAAAATCTCATTTGATATTATAAACATTGGGTTAACAACATTTAACAAGATCGTTAACCTAAAGGTTTCAAAACAACACTTACATGTAACGACTAACGATGACTTAACGACTCAGTTAAAATGTATATACATGTAGTGTTTTAATATGTATTTATACACTTTTGAAAGACTTCAATACACTTATCAAAATACTTCTACTTAACAAAAATGCTTACAATTACATCCTCGTTCAGTTTCATCAACAATTCTACTCGTATGCACCCGTATTCGTACTCGTACAATACACAGCTTTTAGATGTATGTACTATTGGTATATACACTCCAATGATCAGCTCTTAGCAGCCCATGTGAGTCACCTAACACATGTGGGAACCATCATTTGGCAACTAGCATGAAATATCTCATAAAATTACAAAAATATGAGTAATCATTCATGACTTATTTACATGAAAACAAAATTACATATCCTTTATATCTAATCCATACACCAACGACCAAAAACACCTACAAACACTTTCATTCTTCAATTTTATTCATCTAATTGATCTCTCTCAAGTTCTATCTTCAAGTTCTAAGTGTTCTTCATATATTCTACAAGTTCTAGTTACATAAAATCAAGAATACTTTCAAGTTTGCTAGCTCACTTCCAATCTTGTAAGGTGATCATCTATCCTCAAGAAATCTTTGTTTCTTACAGTAGGTTATCATTCTAATACAAGGTAATAATCATATTCAAACTTTGGTTCAATTTCTATGACTATAACAATCTTATTTCAAGTGATGATCTTACTTGAACTTGTTTTCGTGTCATGATTCTGCTTCAAGAACTTCGAGCCATCCAAGGATCCGTTGAAGCTAGATCCATTTTTCTATTTTCCAGTAGGTTTATCCAAGGAACTTAAGGTAGTAATGATGTTCATAACATCATTCGATTCATACATATAAAGCTATCTTATTCGAAGGTTTAAACTTGTAATCACTAGAACATAGTTTAGTTAATTCTAAACTTGTTCGCAAACAAAAGTTAATCCTTCTAACTTGACTTTTAAAATCAACTAAACACATGTTCTATATCTATATGATATGCTAACTTAATGATTTAAAACCTGGAAACACGAAAAACATCGTAAAACCGGATTTACGCCGTCGTAGTAACACCGCAGGCTGTTTTGGGTTAGTTAATTAAAAACTATGATAAACTTTGATTTAAAAGTTGTTATTCTGGGAAAATGATTTTTATTATGAACATGAAACTATATCCAAAAATTATGGTTAAACTCAAAGTGGAAGTATGTTTTCTAAAATGGTCATCTAGACGTCGTTCTTTCGACTGAAATGACTACCTTTACAAAAACGACTTATAACTTATTTTTCCGACTATAAACCTATACTTTTTCTATTTAGATTCATAAAATAGAGTTCAATATGAAATCATAGCAATTTGATTCACTCAAAACGGATTTAAAATGAAGAAGTTATGGGTAAAACAAGATTGGATAATTTTTCTCATTTTAGCTACGTGAAAATTGGTAACAAATCTATTCCAACCATAACTTAATCAACTTGTATTGTATATTATGTAATCTTGAGATACCATAGACACGTATACAATGTTTCGACCTATCATGTCGACACATCTATATATATTTCGGAACAACCATAGACACTCTATATGTGAA
Organism: Rutidosis leptorrhynchoides; assembly: GCF_046630445.1. Lineage (NCBI taxonomy): Eukaryota > Viridiplantae > Streptophyta > Magnoliopsida > Asterales > Asteraceae > Rutidosis > Rutidosis leptorrhynchoides. The sequence goes on from NC_092343.1 coordinate 4,267,282, forward strand.
TGTTGGAGTTAGCTATACAGGGTTGAGGTTGATTCCAAAATATATATTGTTTGAGTTGTGATCAATACTGAGATACGTATACACTGGGTCGTGGATTGATTCAAGATAATATTTATCAATTTATTTCTGTACATCTAACTGTGGACAACTAGTTGTAGGTTACTAACGAGGACAGCTGACTTAATAAACTTAAAACATTAAAATATATTAAAAGTGTTGTAAATATATTTTGAACATACTTTGATATATATGTATATATTGTTATAGGTTCGTGAATCAACCAGTGGCCAAGTCTTACTTCCCGACGAAGTAAAAATCTGTGAAAGTGAGTTATAGTCCCACTTTTAAAATCTAATATTTTTGGGATGAGAATACATGCATGTTTTATAAATGATTTACAAAATAGACACAAGTACGTGAAACTACATTCTATGGTTGAATTATCGAAATCGAATATGCCCCTTTTTATTAAGTCTGGTAATCTAAGAATTAGGGAACAGACACCCTAATTGACGCGAATCCTAAAGATAGATCTATTGGGCCTAACAAACCCCATCCAAAGTACCGGATGCTTTAGTACTTCGAAATTTATATCATATCCGAAGGGTGTCCCGGAATGATGGGGATATTCTTATATATGCATCTTGTTAATGTCGGTTACCAGATGTTCACCATATGAATGATTTTTATCTCTATGTATGGGATGTGTATTGAAATATGAAATCTTGTGGTCTATTATTATGATTTGATATATATAGGTTAAACCTATAACTCACCAACATTTTTTGTTGACGTTTTAAGCATGTTTATTCTCAGGTGATTATTAAGAGCTTCCGCTGTGGCATACTTAAATAAGGACGAGATTTGGAGTCCATGCTTGTATGATATTGTGTAAAAACTGCATTCAAGAAACTTATTTTGTTGTAACATATTTGTATTGTAAACCATTATGTAATGGTCGTGTGTAAGCAGGATATTTTAGATTATCATTATTTGATAATCTAAGTAAAGCTTTTTAAACCTTTATTTATGAAATAAAGGTTATGGTTTGTTTTAAAAATGAATGCAGTCTTTGAAAAACGTCTCATATAGAGGTCAAAACCTCGCAACGAAATCAATTAATATGGAACGTTTTTAATCAATAAGAACGGGACATTTCAGTTGGTATCCGAGCGTTGGTCTTAGAGAACCAGAATTTTGCATTAGTGTGTCTTATCGAGTTTGTTAGGATGCATTAGTGAGTCTGGACTTCGACCGTGTTTACTTGAAAAATGATTGCTTAACAAATTTTGTTGGAAACTATATATTTTTAACATGTGAATATTATGTGATATATTAATCTCTTAACGCGTTTGATATTATGTGATAGATGTCTACCTCTAGAACAAGTCCCATTGACTCACATAATAATAATGAAGAGTCAAATGTAAATTGGAATGATTCGTGGACTGATTCACAAGTTCCCGAAGAGGAACCGGAAGAAGAGTCGGAACCGGAAGAAGAATCGGAACCGGAAGAAGAATCAGAACCGGATGAAGAAATAAAACCGGTGGGGGAAATAATAAAACGGTTAAGTAAAAGAAAATCCTCAACCAACCGACCAAGGTTAATTATGGTCAATGGTGTTTCCGCCAAGGAAGCAAAATATTGGGAGGATTACCAATTCTCCGATGAATCGGATTCCGACGAGAATTCCGATGATGTTATAGAAATTACCCCAACTGAATTTAAAAAGGCAAAAGAAAATAATAAGGGAAAGGGCATAAAAATAGAGAAATCTAATTCCAACCCCGATGAACTTTATATGTATCGTCAACCCCCGAAGTCCTTAAGTTGTAATAATGACCCGGGAACCTCTAAACCACCAGGTTTTTCTAAACCAATGTGGATAACGACGGCTCGTATTAGGGGAACATCATATATCCTAGAAACTTGGCAAAACGAACCAAAACCGAAGAAGAAGAAACAAGCGAGTCGGAATAAGATAGTTGTATTCGTGTGGTGTAATATATGTAATATAGTGTGCTTATGCTTTATTATATATGTAAAAATTGCTTGTATTAATAAGTATTTTTTTTTTATGAATCTACCTCTTGTCTATTTTACAGTATAAAAACACAAAATGGATAGACAACCAAATATTTTAAGAGACCTACCCGGAGACATGATTGATGAAATCTTGTCTAGAGTCGGTCAGAATTCTTCGCCACAACTATTTAAGGCGAGATCAGTTTGTAAGACATTCGAAGAACGTTCCAAGAATGCCTTGGTTTATAAAAGACTTTCGTTCGAAAGATGGGGGATATCACATTGGGAAATCCATAAGTTACGATGTGTTTACTTTGACGCATATATTGCGGGGAACCCAAATGCTATTTTACGCAATGGATTAAGAAATTATTTTGACTCAATATATCCGAATATTGGACTTCGTGATTTAGAAAAAGCGGCTAACATGCAACATAAAGAAGCATGTTATGCTTACGGATTAGTAATGTTCGCTTCTCACCAAAGTGAGAACAAGAACATCGGGCTACAACTATTAAACAAAACGTTCCCACAAGTGACGGAGTCGGTAATTGGGGTAAGAAATGAGGTTTTTAGATTGTTACAGGACTGTTGGACATTACGTAACCCTCGTCCCTTTGACGACGTTACAACACGCTGTCTTATCAACGGCCATAACGGTTATGTTCCACAAGACCAAGGATGGGAAGTAATCCTAGTAAAACCAGAATGTATGACTTGTTTCTGGACGTATGAATTACGTGTCTTTATTGCCTTTGCTGAACGACTTGTGTACTAGCTAGAATTATCATCACAACCATCTTGTATCAAATTTATTGTGTGCTATATTTCATGCTATATGTAAAATAAGCGGTATTGTAAGTTTGTAAAATATTGTGTAAAAGTTTGAACGCGAAATATTATTATAATCAGTTTTTCATATAGAATTGTAGTAGTTGAATTGTATATTAGCTACTAAGTATGAACTTAACGGGTAGGTACTACCCGAATTTAAACTTATAAAACGCTAATATGAAGAAAAAGCTTTTATAAATGAGTTCATATTATGCTACGAAATAATATTAACTACTCTTAATATTCTGTATGATTAACTTGTTCCATTTGACTATTTTGAAGGAAATGGCACCGACTACTCGACACACCGTGAATATGAATGAAGAGGAATTCCGTACTTTTCTAGCTTCAAACATAGCCGCAGTACAGGCTGCGCTACATACCAACAATAACCTTGGATATAGCAGTACAGGAAATCGTGTAGGATGCACCTACAAAGAATTCACTGCCTGCAAACCTTTGGAATTCGATGGAACCGAAGGACCGATCAGATTGAAACGGTGGACCGAGAAGGTCGAATCGGTGTTTGCCATAAGTAAGTGTACTGAAGAGGACAAAGTGAAGTATGCTACACATACCTTCACAGGTTCTGCGTTAACATGGTGGAATACCTATCTAGAGCAAGTGGGACAAGACGATGCGTACGCACTACCATGGTCAGCATTCAAGCACTTGATGAACGAGAAATACCGTCCCAGAACCGAGGTCAATAAGCTCAAGATAGAACTTAGAGGGTTACGAACCCAAGGATTTGATATTACCACGTACGAAAGACGATTCACAGAATTGTGCCTATTGTGTCCGGGAGCATTCGAAGATGAGGAAGAGAAGATCGACGCGTTTGTAAAAGGATTACCGGAAAGAATCCAAGAAGATATAAGTTCACATGAGCCCGCCTCCATACAACAGGCATGTAGAATGGCTCACAAACTAGTGAACCAGATTGAAGAAAGAATTAAAGAACAGACTGCTGAAGAGGCCAATGTGAAGCAAGTCAAAAGAAAGTGGGAGGAAAACGGTGATAAGAATCACCAATACAACAACAACAGCAATTACAACAATAATCGCAATAATTATCCCAATAATCGCAACATCAATCGCAACTACAACAAACGGCCCAACAACAACAACAACAACAACAACAACAACAACAACAACAACAGCAACTACAACAATCATCCCAACAACAATAATAACCGCAACAACAACAACAATCAGAAGCAGCTATGCCAAAGGTGTGAAAAGTATCACTCGGGGTTCTGCACCAAATTTTGCAACAAGTGTAAAAGAAATGGTCATAGCGCGGTGAAGTGTGAGGTCTACGGACCAGGGGTTAATAGAACGAAAGGAACAAATGGTGTCGGAACGAGTAATGGCGGAGCAAGTAGTGTCGGAGCAAGTTATGCCAATGTAGTTTGTTATAAATGTGGAAAACCGGGCCACATTATTAGAAATTGCCCGAACCAGGAGAACATGAATGGACAAGGCCGCGGAAGAGTTTTCAATATTAATGCGGCAGAGGCACAGGAAGACCCGGAGCTTGTTACGGGTACGTTTCTTATTGACAATAAATCTGCTTACATTTTATTTGATTCAGGTGCGGATAGAAGCTATATGAGTAGAGATTTTTGTGCTAAATTAAGTTGTCCATTGACGCCTTTGGATAGTAAATTTTTACTCGAATTAGCAAATGGTAAATTAATTTCAGCAGATAATATATGTCGAAATCGAGAAATTAAACTGGTTAGCGAAACATTTAAGATTGACTTGATACCAGTAGAGTTAGGGAGTTTTGATGTGATAATCGGTATGGACTGGTTGAAAGAAGTGAAAGCAGAGATCGTTTGTTACAAAAATGCAATTCGCATTATACGAGAAAAAGGAAAACCCTTAATGGTGTACGGAGAAAAGGGCAACACGAAGCTACATCTTATTAGTAATTTGAAGGCACAAAAACTAATAATAAAAGGTTGCTATGCTGTTCTAGCACACGTCGAGAAAGTACAAACTGAAGAAAAGAGCATCAATGATGTTCCCATTGCAAAAGAATTTCCCGATGTATTTCCGAAAGAATTACATGGATTACCCCCACATCGATCCGTTGAATTTCAAATAGATCTTGTACCAGGAGCTGCACCAATAGCTCATGCTCCTTATAGACTCGCACCCAGCGAGATGAAAGAATTGCAAAGCCAATTACAAGAACTTTTAGAGCGTGGTTTCATTCGACCAAGCACATCACCGTGGGGAGCTCCTGTTTTGTTTGTCAAGAAGAAAGATGGTACATTCAGGTTGTGTATCGACTACCGAGAGTTGAACAAACTTACCATCAAGAACAGCTACCCACTACCGAGAATCGACGACTTATTTGATCAACTACAAGGCTCGTCTGTTTATTCAAAGATTGACTTACGTTCCGGGTATCATCAAATGCGGGTGAAGGAAGATGATATTCCAAAGACTGCTTTCAGAACACGTTACGGTCATTACGAGTTTATGGTCATGCCGTTTGATTTAACTAATGCACCAGCTGTGTTCATGGACCTTATGAACCGAGTGTGTGGACCATACCTTGACAAGTTTGTCATTGTTTTCATTGATGACATACTTATTTACTCAAAGAATGACCAAGAACACGGTGAACATTTGAGAAAAGTGTTAGAAGTATTGAGGAAGGAAGAATTGTACGCTAAGTTTTCAAAGTGTGCATTTTGGTTGGAAGAAGTTCAATTCCTCGGTCACATAGTGAACAAAGAAGGTATTAAGGTGGATCCGGCAAAGATAGAAACTGTTGAAAAGTGGGAAACCCCGAAAACTCCGAAACACATACGCCAGTTTTTAGGACTAGCTGGTTACTACAGAAGGTTCATCCAAGACTTTTCCAGAATAGCAAAACCCTTGACTGCATTAACGCATAAAGGGAAGAAATTTGAATGGAAGGATGAACAAGAGAAAGCGTTTCAGTTATTGAAGAAAAAGCTAACTACGGCACCTATATTGTCATTGCCTGAAGGGAATGATGATTTTGTGATTTATTGTGACGCATCAAAGCAAGGTCTCGGTTGTGTATTAATGCAACGAACGAAGGTGATTGCTTATGCGTCTAGACAATTGAAGATTCACGAGCAAAATTATACGACGCATGATTTGGAATTAGGCGCGGTTGTTTTTGCATTAAAGACTTGGAGGCACTACTTATATGGGGTCAAAAGTATTATATATACCGACCACAAAAGTCTTCAACACATATTTAATCAGAAACAACTGAATATGAGGCAGCGTAGGTGGATTGAATTATTGAATGATTACGACTTTGAGATTCGTTACCACCCAGGGAAGGCAAATGTGGTAGCCGATGCCTTGAGCAGGAAGGACAGAGAACCCATTTGTGTAAAATCTATGAATATAATGATTCATAATAATCTTACTACTCAAATAAAGGAGGCGCAACAAGGAGTTTTAAAAGAGGGAAATTTAAAGGATGAAATACCCAAAGGATCGGAGAAGCATCTTAATATTCGGGAAGACGGAACCCGGTATAGGGCTGAAAGGATTTGGGTACCAAAATTTGGAGATATGAGAGAAATGGTACTTAGAGAAGCTCATAAAACCAGATACTCAATACATCCTGGAACGGGGAAGATGTACAAGGATCTCAAGAAACATTTTTGGTGGCCGGGTATGAAAGCCGATGTTGCTAAATACGTAGGAGAATGTTTGACGTGTTCTAAGGTCAAAGCTGAGCATCAGAAACCATCAGGTCTACTTCAGCAACCCGAAATCCCGGAATGGAAATGGGAAAACATTACCATGGATTTCATCACTAAATTGCCAAGGACTGCAAGTGGTTTTGATACTATTTGGGTAATAGTTGATCGTCTCACCAAATCAGCACACTTCTTGCCAATAAGAGAAGATGACAAGATGGAGAAGTTAGCACGACTGTATTTAAAGGAAGTCGTCTCCAGACATGGAATACCAATCTCTATTATCTCTGATAGGGATGGCAGATTTATTTCAAGATTCTGGCAAACATTACAGCAAGCATTAGGAACTCGTCTAGACATGAGTACTGCCTATCATCCACAAACTGATGGGCAGAGCGAAAGGACGATACAAATGCTTGAAGACATGCTACGAGCATGTGTTATTGATTTCGGAAACAGTTGGGATCGACATCTACCATTAGCAGAATTTTCCTACAACAACAGCTACCATTCAAGCATTGAGATGGCGCCGTTTGAAGCACTTTATGGTAGAAAGTGCAGGTCTCCGATTTGTTGGAGTGAAGTGGGGGATAGACAGATTACGGGTCCGGAGATTATACAAGAAACTACCGAGAAGATCATCCAAATTCAACAACGGTTGAAAACCGCCCAAAGTCGACAAAAGAGCTACGCTGACATTAAAAGAAAAGATATAGAATTTGAAATTGGAGAGATGGTCATGCTTAAAGTTGCACCTTGGAAAGGCGTTGTTCGATTTGGTAAACGAGGGAAATTAAATCCAAGGTATATTGGACCATTCAAGATTATTGATCGTGTCGGACCAGTATCTTACCGACTTGAGTTACCTCAACAACTCGCGGCTGTACATAACACTTTCCACGTCTTGAATTTGAAGAAATGTTTTGCTAAAGAAGATCTCACAATTCCGTTAGATGAAATCCAAATCAACGAAAAACTTCAATTCATCGAAGAACCCGTCGAAATAATGGACCGTGAGGTTAAAAGACTTAAGCAAAACAAGATACCAATTGTTAAGGTTCGATGGAATGCTCGTAGAGGACCCGAGTTCACCTGGGAGCGTGAAGATCAGATGAAGAAGAAATACCCGCATCTATTTCCAGAAGATTCGTCAACACCTTAAACAGCTTAAAATTTCGGGACGAAATTTATTTAACGGGTAGGTACTTTAGTGACCCGAACTTTTCCATGTTTATATATATTAATTGAGATTGATATTTACATGATTAAATGTTTCCAACATGTTAAGCAATCAAACTTGTTAAGACTTGATTAATTGAAATATGTTTCATATAGACAATTGACCACCCAAGTTGACCGGTGATTCACGAACGTTAAAACTTGTAAAAACTATATGATGACATATATATGGATATATATATAGTTAACATGATACTATGATAAGTAAACATATCATTAAGTATATTAACAATGAACTACATATGTAAAAACAAGACTACTAACTTAATGATTTTTAAACGAGACATATATGTAACGATTATCGTTGTAAAGACATTTAATGTATATATATCATATTAAGAGATATTCATACATGATAATATAATAATTTAAAATCTCATTTGATATTATAAACATTGGTTTAACAACATTTAACAAGATCGTTAACCTAAAGGTTTCAAAACAACACTTACATGTAACGACTAACGATGACTTAACGACTCAGTTAAAATGTATATACATATAGTGTTTTAATATGTATTTATACACTTTTGAAAGACTTCAATACACTTATCAAAATACTTCTACTTAACAAAAATGCTTACAATTACATCCTCGTTCAGTTTCATCAACAATTCTACTCGTATGCACCCGTATTCGTACTCGTACAATACACAGCTTTTAGATGTATGTACTATTGGTATATACACTCCAATGATCAGCTCTTATCAGCCCATGTGAGTCAACTAACACATGTGGTAACCATCATTTGGAAACTAGCATGAAATATCTCATAAAATTACAAAAATATGAGTAATCATTCATGACTTATTTACATGAAAACAAAATTACATATCCTTTATATCTAATCCATACACCAACGACCAAAAACACCTACAAACATTTTCATTCTTCAATTTTATTCATCTAATTGATCTCTCTCAAGTTCTATCTTCAAGTTCTAAGTGTTCTTCATATATTCTACAAGTTCTAGTTACATAAAATCAAGAATACTTTCAAGTTTGCTAGCTCACTTCCAATCTTGTAAGGTGATCATCCAACCTCAAGAAATCTTTGTTTCTTACAGTAGGTTATCATTCTAATACAAGGTAATAATCATATTCAAACTTTGGTTCAATTTCTATAACTATAACAATCTTATTTCAAGTGATGATCTTACTTGAACTTGTTTTCGTGTCGTGATTCTGCTTCAAGAACTTCGAGCCATCCAAGGATCCGTTGAAGCTAGATCCATTTTTCTCTTTTCCAGTAGGTTTATCCAAGGAACTTAAGGTAGTAATGATGTTCATAACATCATTCGATTCATACATATAAAGCTATCTTATTCGAAGGTTTAAACTTGTAATCACTAGAACATAGTTTAGTTAATTCTAAACTTGTTCGCAAACAAAAGTTAATCCTTCTAACTTGACTTTTAAAATTAACTAAACACATGTTCTATATCTATATGATATGCTAACTTAATGATTCAAAACCTGGAAACACGAAAAACATCGTAAAACCGGATTTACGCCGTCGTAGTAACACCGCGGGCTGTTTTGGGTTAGTTAATTAAAAACTATGATAAACTTTGATTTAAAAGTTGTTATTCTGGGAAAATGATTTTTATTATGAACATGAAACTATATCCAAAAATTATGGTTAAACTCAAAGTGGAAGTATGTTTTCTAAAATGGTCATCTAGACGTCGTTCTTTCGACTGAAATGACTACCTTTACAAAAACGACTTGTAACTTATTTTTCCGACTATAAACCTATACTTTTTCTATTTAGATTCATAAAATAGAGTTCAATATGAAATCATAGCAATTTGATTCACTCAAAACGGATTTAAAATGAAGAAGTTATGGGTAAAACAAGATTGGATAAATTTTCTCATTTTAGCTACGTGAAAATTGGTAACAAATCTCTTCCAACCATAACTTAATCAACTTGTATTGTATATTATGTAATCTTGAGATACCATAGACACGTATACAATGTTTCGACCTATCATGTCGACACATCTATATATATTTCGGAACAACCATAGACACTCTATATGTGAATGTTGGAGTTAGCTATACAGGGTTGAGGTTGATTCCAAAATATATATAGTTTGAGTTGTGATCAATACTGAGATACGTATACACTGGGTCATGGATTGATTCAAGATAATATTTATCGATTTATTTCTGTACATCTAACTGTGGACAACTAGTTGTAGGTTACTAACGAGGACAGCTGACTTAATAAACTTAAAACATCAAAATATATTAAAAGTGTTGTAAATATATTTTGAACATACTTTGATATATATGTATATATTGTTATAGGTTCGTGAATCAACCAGTGGCCAAGTCTTACTTCCCGACGAAGTAAAAATCTGTGAAAGTGAGATATAGTCCCACTTTTAAAATCTAATATTTTTGGGATGAGAATACATGCAGGTTTTATAAATGATTTACAAAATAGACACAAGTACGTGAAACTACATTCTATGGTTGAATTATCGAAATCGAATATGCCCCTTTTTATTAAGTCTGGTAATCTAAGAATTAGGAAACAGACACCCTAATTGACGGGAATCCTAAAGATAGATCTATTGGGTCTAACAAACCCCATCCAAAGTACCGGATGCTTTAGTATTTCGAAATTTATATCATATCCGAAGGGTGTCCCGGAATGATGGGGATATTCTTATATATGCATCTTGTTAATGTCGGTTACCAGGTGTTCACCATATAAATGATTTTTATCTCTATGTATGGGATGTGTATTGAAATATGAAATCTTGTGGTCTATTATTATGATTTGATATATATAGGTTAAACCTATAACTCACCAACATTTTCTGTTGACGTTTTAAGCATGTTTATTCTCAGGTGATTATTAAGAGCTTCCGCTGTCGCATACTTAAATAAGGACGAGATTTGGAGTCCATGCCTGTATGATATTGTGTAAAAACTGCATTCAAGAAACTTATTTTGTTGTAACATATTTGTATTGTAAACCATTATGTAATGGTCGTGTGTAAACAGGATATTTTAGATTATCATTATTTGATAATCTAAGTAAAGATTTTTAAACCTTTATTTATGAAATAAAGGTTATGGTTTGTTTTAAAAATGAATGCAGTCTTTGAAAAACGTCTCATATAGAGGTCAAAACCTCGCAACGAAATCAATTAATATGGAACGTTTTTAATCAATAAGAACGGGACATTTCATCGTGACCCGTGTACATGTCTCAGACTCGATCACAACTCAAATTATATATATTATTGTAGAATCAACCTCAACCCTGTATAGCTATCTCAATCATTACTGCATATAGAGTGTCTATGGTTATTCCAAATAATATATATAGATGCGTCGATATGATATGTCAAAACCTTGTATACGTGTCCCGATATTTAAAGTGCGTAAAATAAATAACAGAAATTAAATGACGATAAATAAAATTGCGATAATTAAATTACGATAAATAAACTGCGATAAATAAAATTTAATCAGTTAAATAGGAACAGTTAGCTAGGATTTTGTTAGCGTGGATTCATAACAAAATTTTCTCATGGTTAATTTATTTGTTTCTAACAAATTTTATTTTTGTCTAATGTTTTCTTCATTATGCCACTTGTTGGATTCTGATAGATCAAAATCCAAATATGAAATTGAATGAAAATGGATTCGTATATCTGTGGATGTAAATAGGAGAGTAAATGACTGTTGAATCAACTTCGAAGTATGTAAAGTGTAATTATTAATGTGAAATCTAAATATTCCTCGGGTATTACCTACCCGTTAAAATATTTTCACCATTAACAGTTTGTACAAAAGAATTTTAATTACAATCTTTATGAAGATATATATACATATATATTTTCTTCAGATGTAATCGTAGATTTAATGAGTTACCATGATATTAATCTCATTTGCTTTTTGGTTTGAGCTAAAATAAGTAATCTCTAAAACTTTTAGAAACCACATATTCTTCGCAGAATATTTCTTCATTGAAGTTATGGATCAATACTTAATAATTCATTGCTGTTGGTACTCCTTGGTATCTATGGTGCGTATGATGTTGATGTTCGAGGTATGGATTGTGATGTCGAGACGTGTGATGCGGATGTTGCTGTTGGTGGTGGTACTGTTGCTGCCGGTGGTGCTGCTGGTGCTTGTAATCTTTGCACCATATTCTCCAAAGCCGTAACCCGGGCGCGAAGCTCGTTGACTTCTTCTATTACCCCGGGGTAATTGTCAGTTCGGACGAGCGGATAAATAAAATCTAGAATTTGGTTTAGTATATAATCATGACGAGATACTCTGGAAATGAGAGAGAAAATGGTGTTTTGGACAGGTTCGCCGGTAAGTGCATCAGGTTCTTCGCCAAGTGGACAATATGGTGGATGAAAGGGATCACCTTCTTCTTGTCTCCAATGACTAAGTAGGCTACGAACCCAGCCCCAATTCATCCAGAATAGATGATGACTGATTGGTTGGTCCATTCCGGTCACACTGCTTTCGGAGCATGAGTGGGACTCCATGTCAAAATAGTTGTCGGAATAACTATCGGAATAGCTATCGAAATCTGAGGGACTCGAACTGGTTGAGGGATTCATCTCGTACAATCAGATGAAGGATTTTCGATAAGAAATAGATTATAGGATGTAGATTAGTATCCTGCAATACATAATTTACATTGCATATATAATACTAAAATCGCATAAGTTACGAAGGAATCTATGGAATATGTCAGGCAAAGTTACAGTAACAGATACGCTAAGATATGAAGTAGCAGATACGCTAAGATATGAATTTTGTCTATACACTATTCATGCAATCCAGGCAGTAAGATATGTCTAGATTAAGAATGATAAGTAAGTGATTTCCTAAGAATGATAAGCAGGTAATTTTCAACACGAAATGATAAGCAAAACTTTTGACATGCAGACACGGTCGAAGTCCAGACTCACTAATGCATCCTAACGACTTATCAGTTAGACACACTAATGTAGACCTGGTTCGCTAAGACCACCGCTCTGATACCAACTGAAAGGACCCATTCATATACATTATAAACGATTCACAATAGTTGATTTCATCGCGAGGTACTTGACCTCTATACGTTACATTTTACAAACATTGCATTCGTTTTAAAAGACCAAACTTTCATTTCATCGAAAGTTGACGGACATGCATACCAATGACTTAATAATAATCTTGTTGAAATCAACGACTCAAATGCAACATCTTTTGAAATATGTCATGAATGACTCCAAGTAATATCTCTAGAATGAGCAAATGCACAGCGGAAGATTTCTTTCATACTTGAGAATAAACATGCTTTAAAGTGTCAACCAAAAGGTTGGTGAGTTCATTAGTTTAACATAAATAAACAATTCCATCATTTTAATAGACCACAAGATTTTCATTTTCAGTTCTCATAAATATACGTCCCATGCATAGAGACAAAAATATCATTCATATGGATTGAACACCTGGTAACTAACATTAACAAGATGCATATAAGAATATCCCCTATCAATCCGGGAAATCCTTCGGATATGATAAAAACAACATCGAAGTACTAAAGCATCCGGTACTTTGGATGGGGTTCGTTAGGCTTAATAGATCTATCTTTAGGATTCGCGTCAATTAGTACACTGGTTTACTAATTCTTAGGCTACCAAGCTAAAAGGGGCATATTCGGCTTCGATCATTCAACCATATAATGTAGTTTCGATTACTTGTGTCTATTTTGTAAAACATTTATAAAAGCAGCGCATGTATTCTCAGTCCCAAAATATATATTGCAAAAGCATTTAAAAAGGGAGCAAATGAAACTCACAATAATGTATTTTGTAGTAAAAATACATATGACGACATTGAACAATGCAGGGTTGGCCTCGGATTCACGAACCTATATCAATTGTAGATATATTAATACACGTAATCGTAATCGATCAATTATATATATTTTTTTGTTATTAATCATATATTGGTATACTATATGTTATTTAGATAAATTTAATATATTTAGTTTATATGTTTTGTATAACTATTACTTATCATTAATAATAAAACTATATATTAAGGTTTAGTATACATTTATATATTATTTGATATAGCTTAACTAATATCTTTTTAGTAATAAAAGCATAGCGTAATGTATTTTTATATAAAAGTATCTATTTATGATAATATTGATAGTTTTAGTGATAACAAAATAATAATTTTATAAGAATGATAATAATGATAATAAGTTTAGTAATAATAATACTAATGATTATATTAATAATAATAATAATGATAATATTTATAATACTACTTATGTTACTAATAATAATAACAATATTCTTATTTATAATTATAATCATAATAATAATAATGATAACTAATTCTTGCATGACAAAATTTATAATAATAAATACATTAGTAATGTTAATAATAATAATAATAATGGTTTTAATACTTATAACTATGATAATAATAATAATAAGTGGTATAATACTAATAATAACAATAACATCAATAACAATAATAATAATCATAGTAATAACATTAATAATAATAATAATATAAATGATAATCATAATAATAATAATAATAATAATAATAATAATAATAATAATAATAATAATAATAATAATAATAATAATAATAATAATAATAATAATAATAATAATAATAATAATAATAATAATAATAATAATAATAATAATAAATAACAAAATAAGACTACCTTTAAAAGAAGCTTTTAAAAGAAATAAATGCCATGGCCAGGGCTCGAACCCATGACCTCTCGCTCACTCAAACACTCCCAAACCACCTGCTCTACTCGTTTTTCTGAAATTAATCCCGAGTTTATATTATATAACCTATATAATCGTCAGTGCCTCTTCTTCTTCTTTTTCTAAAAAAAAATTACCATGGCCGAGGATTGAACCCGCGACCTCTCGCTACCCGACACCCTTTCTAACCACTCTTCTGCTTGATACTTATCTGACTTAAAGCACAACATAAATTTATTAAACCTATTTGTTTGCCTGTTTCTATTTTCTTCTTCAAACCAAAACATCATTGTCCTTCGGTATTATCTTGATATCACCATCCATCATCATATTTCTCCTTACATTTATCATAACTACCATCATAACTCAACGTACATCATTATAATACCATTGGTCATCATCATCTTTATCATCATAGAACCATCATGACACCATCATCATAATTTCTATTCGATCATGGGCTTTATAAATTGAAACAATAAAACAGCTTGATACAGTTCTTCTACTGGGCCAGAAATAATATTTGGGCTTAATTTAATCCCTGTTGGGCTCTTAATGATTAATGGGCTGAACGAAGGAAAAGAAAAAAAAATATATATAACGATGGAAGTTGAGTAGCAATTTTCTGGAGCAGTCGAGGGTTGTATGTCATTCGATGAAATCAGGAAATAGAAGAATAATAGTAGTAGTTGTTGGTGTTTGCTGTTTAACGAGTAGAAAAGAAAAATAAATATACTATTCATCGTCTTCATTTTTCTTCGGTTACTTTCATCTTTCATCTCGTCATCACTCATGTACATCTAAATCATAATAGAAATAGAACTAGCGTGTAGCATCCAGGTTGCAGTAAATATGGTGATGATTTGTTGGGTTTGCTTCGATAGTTCAACAGGAAGTAGCAGTAGCATGAACAAAAGATGTAGTAGCAGCAGCAGGTCGTTTGGTGATAATCTTAAGATGGGATTCAAAGGATGGAAGCAAGAGAAAGAAGAAGGTGTGGCGATGGTGAGGTGGTGGAGCAAAGTGGTGACCGAGGGTTGGGTGTAGGTGATTATGTAGATAGAAAGGATGGTGATTAAAGTAGGTTCGAATGAAGGTGGCCGGGTTGTTTGTGGTTGTCGATGGAAGATGATCATATAGTACTCGCGTATGTATGTGTATATATATATATAAAGATGATGAAGGTGATGGTTGGTTTGGTTATCTCACGGTGGTGAGTGGCGACTTATGATGGCCGGTTGTAGTGGTGGTGTAGGGTGTCGACAGATGTTGGGGGTTTAATCTTCGGTTGATCAAGCCTATGTATATGTATATATATGTAGTATAGAGAATAGAAGTTGTATGCATAGTTCTTGGTTTAAGTCTCAATGTAAACAGAAATACAGACGAAGTGAAGTGGTTATTTTTATGGTGTGTATGCATAAGTAATTTGTATATACATATATTCACTTTAAGGAGATAAACCAAACAAGCACAGCCGATTGTTTGATAATTGAGATCACAGATTGTCCACATATATCTATAATTTATAATATAATAATTCTAATAATAACTAAATAGAATAATATAATAATTAATGATAATAATTTAATAATATTAAAGGAACTTGTGAAAAAAAAACTCATAGCAGCCATCTTTTTTGTTACTTCTGCCGACACTTCTTCACGGCCCGTGAATCGTGCACTATTTGAAATAAGGGGCGAATAAAAGTCTTCGAAAAAAATCCCATATTTTTAAATTAACTATATTTATTTATTTTGGTCATTATGGTATAAAATTCAATCATTAATTTGATAAATAAAAATTACATCAACTGTCCCTCTCATTTATGAGTGAAATATAAAAAATGTTAAAATTACATAATTAGATCCTAAATATACTTTTAATAAGCCTATAACTTATATAACTCATTTTCGGATAACCTTTTATTTTAAAATTACATAAGTTTGAATTTAACTTGTTCAATATCAATCGAAACATCAAACGAGTATTACAATCATTAATATTTATTTTCAATATACTTTATTTATATATAGAGATATATTTTAAATAATAATTATTATAATATCCTATTTTTATTTTATTAATTTTTAATAACAACAACATATAATACTTCAAATCATATTTTGAATTATTATTTATATATACATATACACATATCTATTTACAATTAATTATTCGTGAATCGTCGAGAGCAGTCGAAGGTCAATTTAATATATGAACATCGTTTCAAATTTTTTTTTAGACTCAACATTACATACTTTGATTATCATATCGAAATCATATAAAGATTAAGTTTAAATTTAGTCGGAAATTCCCGGGTCATCACAGTAGATTACTAACGATGGAATGCTAACTTAACAAACTTAAATCATTAAAACGTAATAAAAATGTTGTGAATATATTTCGATCATACTTTGATATATATGTATATATTTGTTATAGGTTCGTAAATTGACCAGTGGCCAAGTCTTATTTCCGGCAAAGTAAAAATCTGTGAAAGTGAGTAATAGTCCCATTTTTAAAATCTAATATTTTTCGGATGAGAATACATGCAATTTTATAAATATTTTACAAAATAGACACAAGTACGTGAAACTACATTCTATGGTTGAATTATCGAAATCGAATATGCCCCTTTCTGCTTGGTAGCCTAAGAATTAGGGAACTGGCCCCTAATTGACGCGAATCCTAAAGATAGATCTATGGGCACTAGCAAGTCCCAGTCAGAGAATTTGAACTGCTTTAGTACTTCGATTTTATCATGTCCGAAGGGAGTCCCGGAATGATGGGGATATTCTATATGCATCTTGTTAATGTCGGTTACCAGGTGTTCACCATATTAATAATTTTTATCTCTATGTATGGGTTGTATATTTATGAAAAAATGGAAATATGAAATCTTGTGGTCTATTATTACTATTTGATCAATATATAGGTTAAACCTATAACTCACCAACATTTTTTTTTGACTTTTTAAGCATGTTTATTCTCAGGTGATTGTTAAGAGCTTCCGCTGTTGCATACTAAATTAAGGACAAGATTTGGAGTCCATGCTTGTATAATATTATTTAAAAACTTCATTCGAAGACTTAAGTTGAAGTGTAATATTATTGTAAACCATTATGTAATGGTCGTGTGAAACGCTATATTTTAGATTATCATTATTTGATGATCGTCGTAATGTTTTAAAGCTTTATCGATAAAATAAAGGTTATGGGTTGTTTTAAAAATCGAATGCAGTCTTTGAAAAACGTCTCATATAGTGGTCAAAACCTCGCAACAAAATCAATTAATATGCAACGTTTATAATCGATATGAATGGGACATTTCAGTAGGTATCCGAGTGTTGGTCTTAGAGAACCAGAAATTTGCATTAGTGTCTCTTATCGAGTTCGTTAGGATGCATTAGAGAGTCTGGACTTCGACCGTGTTTACTTGAAAAACGATTGCTTAACATTTTTTTGTTGGAAACTATATATTGTTAACATGTAAATATTATGTGATATATTAATCTCTTAACATGTTTGATATTGGGTGATAGATGTCTACCTCTAGTACAAATTCCATCGACTCACCTAATAATAATGAAGAGTCGAATATACTTTGGGAAGATTCACAAATTCCCGAAGAGGAACCGGAAGAAGAGGAACCGGAAGAAGAGGTTTCAGAGGAGGAAATGTTAGGAACCAGAGAAAAATAGATAAATAAAAGAAAATCCTCGACCAATGGATCAAAGTTAATAATGGTCAATGGTGTTTCCGCCAAGGAAGCAAAATATTGGGAAAATTACCAATTTTCTGATGAATCGGATCCCGATGAGGATTCTGATGATGTTATAGAAATTACCTCGACCCAATTTTAAAAAGAAAAAGAAAACAATAAGGTAAAAGGCAGCAAAATAGAAAAACCCGAGCCCAAAACCGATAAACTTTATGTTAACATGAAGTACCCTGATGGGATGTACCGTAAACACCCGTATTTCTTAAAATTTCACTATAACCCAGGAACATCTAAGCCACCAGGTTTTTCTAAACCATTTGTGAAAATGACGGCTCGTATTAGAGGAGCACCATATATCCCTAGGAAATTAGCGAAACGAACCAAGTCTGAGGAGGAAGAAACGAGTGAGTCAGAATAGAGAGTTGTAATCATGTTGTGTAATATATGTATTGTAGTATGCTTGTATTTTTATGTTATATGTAAAAATTGCTTGTATTATTTGATAATTATCTTTTACGAATCTAATCTCCGTCTATTTTACAGTATAAAAACACACAATGGACGTTAAGGATAGACAACCGAATATTTTAGAAGACCTATCCGGGGACATGATTGATGAAATCTTGTCTAAAGTCGGTTAGAATTCGTCGGCACAATTATTCATGGCGAAATTAGTTTGTCGAACATTTGATAGACGTTCCAAGCATGCCTTAGTCTATAAAAGGCTTTCCTTTAAAAGATGGGGTATATCACATTGGGGAGACCTTAAGTTACACCGTGTTTTCCTTAAAGCATTAAGTGCGGGGAATCCAAATGCAATTTTACGCTACGGGTTAAGAACTTATTTTGACTCCACATATCCCAACATAGGACTTCGTTCTTTAGAAAGAGCTTTCAACATGCAACTTAAAGAAGCATGTTATGTTTACGGGTTAGTGATGTTCGCTTCTCACCAAAGTGAGTAAAAGAACATCGGATTACAACTGTTAAATAAAACATTCCCACAAGTGACGGATTCAGTAGATGGGGTGAGAAATAAGGTTTTTAGATTGTTACGGGGCTGTTGGGCATTACGTAACCCCCGTCCTTTTGAAAACGTTACAGCGTGCTGTCTTGTCAACGCTCGCAACGGTTATTTTCCACAAGACCAAGGATGGGAAATAGTCTTAGTAAAACCAGAATGCATGACTTGTTTCTGGACGTATGAATTACGTGTCTTTATTGCCTTTGCTGAACTACTTGCATATTAACTAGAATTGTCTTCGCAACTGCTTTATATCAAAGTTTTTATGTGCTATATTTCATGCTATATGTAAAATAGCGGTATTGTAAGTTTGTAAAATATTGTATAAATGTTTGAATGTGAAATATTATTGTAATCAGTTTTTCATATAGAATTGTAGTAGTTGAAATGGGGTATACACTCTTATTTTTATTTCTATTATTATTATAATTATTATTATTATTATTATTATTATTATTATTATTATTATTATTATTATTATTATTATTATTATTATTATTATTATTATTATTATTATTATTATTATTATTATTATTATTATTAATAAATATTGTTATTAGTGATAAGTTATTGTTATCATCATTAACATAATTAATATTATTATCATTACTGTTATTGCTACGTATTATCATTAAGTATTATTAGTATTATTAATATTGTTATTATTAATTTTATCATTTTTACTATTAATATATGTATTATGATTATTATTATGATTATGACTATTATTGTTATCATTATTATTATTATTATTACTATGGTTATCTTTATTAGTAAAAACATCATTTTTAGTAAAATTATCATTAGTATTAAAGTTATTATCCTTATTACATTTATCATTTTCAAAAATTAACTTTATCATTATTATTACTATTATTACTATCAATATTATCACTATCATTTTTTATCATTATCAGTACTACTACAAATAGATATTTTTATATATAAATACATTACACTATATTTTTATTATTAAAAAGATATAAATTATTCTATATATAAAAGATATCAATTAAAATATAAATATATATTTTTTTCATATATAAACCTTAATATACAATTTTATTATTATTAAAGATGAATAATAGTTATATAAAACTATATAAATAATAATCATTTTTAAATATATATACAAACTAAATATATAATATATAAAGTTATAAGATATGAAATTGTTCGATTACGAGTATATATTTTAATATATATATATATATATATATATATATATATATATATATATATATATATATATATATATATATATATATATATATATATATATATATATATATATATATATATATATATATATATATATATATATATATATATATATATATATATATATATATATATATATATAGATATAGATATATATACACGAATGATATAGGTTCGTGAATCCGAGGGCAACCCTGCATTGTTCAGTTGTTCAATACTGTCATATGTATATTTACTACAAAATACAATATAGTAAGTTTTGTCATACCCCGTCCAAAATCTTCCGAACGAATACATTAACACATGGTACCATCGCGGTGAACTGACGTCTAAATGCCATGAACGACTCCATGTAATATGAGCAAATGCACAGCGGAAGGTTTCTTTCATACCTGAGAATAAACATGCTTTAAAGTGTCAACCAAAAGGTTGGTGAGTTCATAAGTTTATTGTAAACAGTAAAAATTCATTATTTTGATAGACCACAAGATTTAAATGCTGCATGGTACAAATGGGCCCGAATCCTATACCCACCTGTAATGTACATGCTATATCTTTTAAATACAGTACATCTTTCTCGTGTACGAAAACATTTTCATAAATCATAGTAACCGTACACATACCTTGTGCACAAAAATAACATACACATAACCTGTGTATAAAATCATTCTCTCGATATATAACATTCACATCAACTGGTGGCAATTATCATGTCCACATAATTCAATGGTGGCAATTATCATGTCCACATAATTCAACGGTGGCATTTATCATGTCCACATAATTCAACGGTGGCAATTATCATGTCCACATAATTCAATAATAATCCGTAGAACTTCTGTCTGTATAATAATTCATTCAAGGAATGTTTTGCTTGTGTCTATCTCGTCAAACATTTATTAAAGTATTTCATGTATTCGCAGTTCAAAATATATTTCAAAAGCATTTAATAAAGCAGTTATAAAAACAGCGCATGTATTCTCAGTCACAAAAATGTAAAGAGTAAAAGGGAGCAAATGAAACTCACGCTTATAATTATTGTAAAACAGTTAATAAAACATTTGCATGTATTCTCAGCCCAAAAAAAATGTAAAGAGTAAAAGGGGAGCAAATGAAACTCACCATACTGTATTTTGTAGTAAAAATACATATGACGTCATTTGAACAAAAATAGGGTTGGCCTCGGATTCACGAACCTATATCATTTATATATATTAACACATATAAGGTAATCGAACAAATTATGTATTGATATTAATAATATATATATATATATTATTTTAATTGTTATATATTTTTATATATTTTGTATATATGTTTCATATTTATATTTGTTTGATAGAATGATAATAATAAAGATAGTGAATAATACGTTGTTTTATTTTATGATAATAATAATAATCATATTAATAATAATGATATTAGTAATAATAATAGTATACATAAAATAATACTAATAAAAGTAATAATGATAATAATAATAATAATAATAATAATAATAATAATAATAATAATAATAATAATAACAATAATAATAATAAGAGGGTTACCTCAAAGAATAGGTCTTAAAAAAATAACGCCCTTGCCCAGGCTCGAACCCACGACCTCTCTTTCAACACACAACACCCAAACCATTGAACTACCATGTTACTTTCTGTTTTATTACTGAATAAAAACCATATAATCCATATCGAAACTTACTCATCTTCCTCATGTAATCTCATCATTCGGTCATACAATCATAAATCATACAACCACCATTTTCATCATTCATCAACGTCTTTCTTCTCTATCATTACTCATCACACTCGATATCTTTCATCATCAACTTCATAACCATAATCATAATCATAATTATCATTATCATCCTAACATCATGATACCATTGTCATCATATCATAATCACTACCATCACATCTCTTCATTAATACGTATCATTATCAATGAATCAGTATTATATGGTTTTATTTGAACGAAGAAAAGGTTGATAAACCAATGTGTTTGGTTACGATTATACAGCAAAGGCAAGAGCCGATAACTAATGATTCGCTCCAATTGTCAAAATTATATTATCTTGGCCCAACAATAGAGAAGCCCTTAGCCCATCAATTATAACCATATCCGTAAATAGAAATGAGGGTGTACGTGCGTGTGTTTGGTTTATTTTAACACTGAACAACTTTATGTATACCACTAGGTTTTCGGTTATGATTGAGTGGCTTTAAAAAAAAATGATGACAGTAAAAACATATGTTATTGGATACTCCATCTTGACCCCCCTCTCCATTCCTTCTTCTTTTAAATCGTAAAAAACAATTCATCACTCATTTGCTTCGGTGTGAATCAGACAGGAACTGCAGCAAAACTAATAAATTTTCGATTACATGTCAAGGAAGGGGTCCATGAATAAAGGAAGAAAAAAAAAATATATACGCTGATCAAAAAAAATAATGAACTTTCGGTGATCCCTCCATTTTTTTATTATTGCTTTTTGTTCCACTAGACATAGTCTACCATTTAATTAACAAGTGGGTGCTGGCTGTCAAACAAGGATCGACTAAAAGCAGGAGAAAGTGAGTTGCAAGTGGGGTTTGCTTATTTGATTGTTTGTTCTTTATCGGCCAGAAAAAAATATAAAGAACGTTGCAGCATTATTTCTATTGATAAAGTTATTCGGTGATTAACATTTAAATACATGGTGACATATGGTGTGAGAGTTTTTCATAACTGCAGCGACTTCCTTTATTGTAGAGGGTTTGGTGATTTTCGAATTCAAGACAGAATTAATAGCAGCCGGAATTCAAGACAGACGATAATGGTATTAAGGTGGTTTCACGAAGAAGCAGAAGCAAGATAGAGAGAAGACGAAAATAGATGTTGGGGTGGTCGACGATAAAATCAAAGACAAACAGAAAAATTTATATATATATATATATATATATATATATATATATATATATATATATATATATATATGTATGTTCCTGGTTATAAAAGGCTTTATGGTGGTGGTCTAGGTTGATTTGAGTAGTCCCGAAAAAGAAGAAAGATAGGGGTGGTTTATGTTGATAGTTTACGTAGAAGAAGAAGATTACGGAGTTGTAAAGTTGTAAGTTGAGTGGTGGCGTGAAGATTGAGTTGTGGTGCTCGAGTTTATGGTTAGCCGATGGTTCATCAAAACAAATTTAGAGAAGGTGTTTCATGGGTTTTGTGGTGATAGAGGTGGATGATATTGTGTAAGTGTTTCATTTATGTAAGTGTTGTCTTCCCTCTGTAAATCTAAACTCGTGTATATATTTATCCTATATTCTCATGTGTACATAATTATGTGATTATGTAATATTTTTGATGGAAGTCGTATGATTGATTGGATCTATATTTGACTTGTTTTGTAGTGAATGCAGTTGACATTCATGGCGCATATAATAGAGAAAAGAGGGATAGGAGATTAAAGCTGATTTTGATATCTAACTGCATTGTACCCGAAGTTGTTTTGTAGTGATTTGGAGTAGACAGAGTGAATTTCGTGAGCAGGGAAAGAAGAAGAATTAAAAGTGGATTATGATCGATAACAGATTCGTACTATATTTTTTTTATCTCAGTATCTAATAATTTGTATCTGACAGAATTATTATATTAAAGGTTGATTCTTATCAGATTATACATGTTCTTATATATTATTTATAGTGATTATTAGATATTTTTGATTCAATATTGTTTTATAGTGTGATGGTGCTCGACAGAAATTTCTTCAGTCTGACAGGATCAATTAGGAAGACAAAATTAGATACAGAATTCAATCAGATAGTGATGCTTAATAGATTATAATTATTCCACTGTTTATCTATAATTATTATTAATAGTTAGTAATTAAAATATATTAATTCGAATAAAATATTACGGATAATAAATAAAAAAAATACTGGTATTAATAATAATAGATATAATAATACTATAACAATTTATACATATCAATTTCATATCTATGTTATATATTGAAAATAATAATATTAATAATTAGTAATTATGATATATTAATTATAATAATACTTTTAATATTATTAATAATAAGAATAATAATAATGATCTCAATACCAGGTACAATAATAGTTATTAATAATAATAATAATTATGATATTAATAACATTAATAATGATAACAATAATATAAGTAATAATAATAATTAATAATAATAATAATATAACAAATTAAATGTATCAAATCTTATATTTATATATTAGATTAAAATGATAATACTTATAATACCGATATTAATATCAATATTAATATTTAAGTAGTACTTATTAATTACATATCATATATTGAATATTATACATTTTAATATATAACAATATACATAATTATCAATTAAGTATATATTTCATATATGTAAATATATGTATATACACATTCATTTTAATAACACCTAATTATTCTGTATTTTATTTTATGTTTTTAATTCTAATGATTAAATTATATTTTATTAAATCACATTAATATATATACACTTTTATTTATAAAAATATCTATATATTTACATATTTATTTACACACATTTGTTCGTGAATCGACGAAAACAGTCAAAGGTCAAATGAATATAAGAAATAATTCAAAATTTTTGAGACTCAACCTAACAGACTTTTCTTATCGTGTCAAAAATATTAAATCGAATCGAGAGTTCGGTTTAAAATTAGTCAAAAATATCCGGGACACTACAGTACCTACCTGTTAAAGAAATTTCGTCCCGAAATTTGAGTGGTGACAGTTGGAATTGAAATCGAGAATTTTGGAGTACCAGATTTTGAACTCAGATTCCTATTAGAAAAATTTTAGTCATCCAAGAAGGTTTCATCGAAGAAAAATGATAAGATTTAAGATTTCTCCGAGATTGATACGCAAATAATTTATGAATGTTCTTCTCGGGATGAGTTCGGGTTCATAATGAATTCGTATCAAGTAACATGGTTCATGATGAATACAAGTCAAGTAACACTGTTCGTGGTGATGGTAAGGTCGATCAAGCATTACCATCATCACGTTCCATTAGAACTTTCACATGACCTACTGTAATATAATAACGTTGATCAAGTGTCATTATATTACATTAACTCATGCTTTCATTTTCCAACACTACTTCAAAAACATTCATATTTTAAATTCGAAGGTTCACATAATATGGAAACTAAAATAGTTTCCTTTTATGATATAATACAGATAGCGCGGAGAGATAATTAATTTCGAAGGAGAATATTTATGAAAATATCCTCAGAAATATCGAAGATATTTTTGATGATATTTTGGAATTTCTAAGTTCGATGAATGATGAAGAAAGATTTTTTGTAAGATTTTAACATGAGTACGGAGCTAGATATTCGTTGAAGGTTTCATCGGATCTAGAATTATCTGGTTTCTTTGAACATATGGTATGGTCCTTGTATTTGGCCTTGGTCCCCTTCATGATTTGCTCAATCTGTTTTTCAGTACCAAATTTTCTATCGAGCGTTCCTCACACTCATTTCTTTATCATCAAACTTTTGGCCGTTTAGAACATCCACAATTTTTATGTTTCCTCTGCATTTAATGCTACTATATCTGAATCATCGGTTATCAATCCGAGGTGGTTTCAGGAGAATTGTGTTTTTAGATGATTAAACGCTGATGGTAATATGGTGGAATATAAAAGGTTCCCCGGTAACAATAAAAGAGCACGCAGTTATAACAAGATTATAATATGGTTGTTTCGAACGAAAAGTCGAAGTTGACTTGCTGGAGTTGTGAAAAAACTGGCTATCTTGAATAGGAGTTGCAAGGTTATTTTTGGTAATAATAACACTAAAGGAATTAGCACAGCTACGTGTTAAACGTTTATACAGGTTCTGACAATTTTTCAGGTGCATATCTATATGCGTAAATCTTTTCTTCCGTAGATGAAGTGCGGTTGATTCATCCTCCCGATTGAAGTGTTTTTCAAGAATCACGAAAGGCTTGAACGCAGATTGTAATCGTCAAAATACAAATGAGGTTTAAGATGAAATCAAGTGGCAAACTTGAAGAATTGTTTAGTTTCATATGTTATAATCAATATTTTAATTCATTTTAATTGTCCACTGTTGGTAGTCCTCAATTGATTAGTCAACAGTTAGCTAGGAACAGTTAGCTAGGATTTTGTTAACGTGAATTCTTAACAAAATTTCTCATAGTTAATTTGTTTGTTTCTAACAAATTTTATTCCGTCAAATGTTTTCTTCATTATGCCACTTGTCAAATCTTGACTTGGATTCTGATCGGTCAAAATCCGAATATGAAATTGAACTTGGATGAAAATAGTTGTTCTTTGATGAATGGATATGTATATGTGTTAATTTGAGCAGTGTTGTTAATGACTACTGAATCTGAATTGAAGAATGTACAGTGTAACTTATTAATGTGAAATTTAAATATTCCTCGGGTATTACCTACCCGTTAAAATATTTTCACCATTAATAGTTTGTACAAAAGAATTTTTAATTACGATCTTTATGAAAACATATATACATATATATTTTCTTCAGATGTAATTAGGGATTTAATGAGTCAATATAATATTAGACTCATTTGATTTTCGATTTGAGCTAGAATAAGTAATCTCTAAAACTTTTAGGATTCACATATTCTTCGCAGAATATTAATGAAGTTATGGATCAATACTTGATCGTTAATTATTAGGATCCACATATTCTTCGCAGAATATTAATGAATTTATGGTTCAATACTACATTGTTAATTGCTGTTGGTACTCCTTGGTATCTAAGGTGCGTATGATGTTGATGTTCGTGGAACATATTGTGAAATTGAGGCTTGGGATGCAGATGTTGTTGTTGGTGGTACTGTTGATGCCGGTAATGTTGCTGAAGCTAGGAATGGAAATGGATCGGATATGGATCGGATTACGCCATATCCACATCCATATCCATTAACCAAAGTTCCATCCATATCCATATCCATATCCGTTAACCAAATTTTCATCCATCCATATCCATATCCATATCCAATATTCATCCATTTAGATCATCCATATATGCTTTAAGCAGATCGGATCGGATGGATATCCATCGGATCGGATGAGTATTGCCATCCCTAGCTGAAGCTGGTACATTTTGCACCATATTTTTCCAGGCTACATCTCGGGTGCGAAGCTCGTTTACTTATTACTTCGGGATGATTGTCGGTAGGAACGAGCGAGTGAATAAGGTTTTGAAATTGAGATAGTATATAATCGTAGCGAGATATTCGAAAGATGAGGGTGAAAATGGTGTTTCTAATAGGTTCACCGGTAAGTGCTTCAGGTTCTTCGCCAAAAGGTGAATTTGGTTGGTGGAAGGAATCGCCTTCTTCGCGTCTCCGTTGATTAAGTCGACTACGAATTCATCAGGTGAATTGGGGATGGCTGATTGATTGATTCATTCTGGTGACGCTGCTTTCGGAGCTGGAGTGGGACTCCATATCGGAATCCGAGGGACTTGAACTAGTGGTGAGTTCCATTTCGTACGATTGAATAACGGATTTCTCGAAATGAAATGATTTTCGGATATCGGATGATATTCTAATTTCATAGAATACCTATATATAGAATAGAAGATCCCATAAATTACGGAGGAATTTACGGAATATTTCATGCAAAGTTTACAGTAACCGGTACGCTAAGATACGAATTAGCAGATACGCTAAGATGTGAATTTTGTCTACACACTATTCATGCAGTCAATGCAGTAAGATGTGTCTAGACTAAGAATGATAAGCAGGTAATTTTTGACAAGAAATGATAAGCAAAACTTTTGACATGTGGACCAGGTTCTAGTCCAGACTTATTAATATAACCTAACAACTACTAGGTCGAAGTCCCGACTTCACTAATGCATCCTAACAACTAACTGTTAGACACACTAATGCAGACTCACTAATGCATCCTAACAACTACCTGTTAGACACACTAATGCAAACTCACTAATGTATTCTAACAACCACCTGTTAGACACACTAATGCGGACCTGGTTCGCTAAGACCACCGCTCTGATACCACATGTCATACCCCGTCCAAAATCTTCCGAACGAATACATTAACACATGGTACCATCGCGGTGAACTGACGTCTAAATGCCATGAACGACTCCATGTAATATGAGCAAATGCATAGCGGAAGGTTTCTTTCATACCTGAGAATAAACATGCTTTCAAGTGTCAACCAAAAGGTTGGTGAGTTCATAAGTTTATTGTAAACAGTAAAAATTCGTCATTTTGATAGACCACAAGATTTAAATGCTGCATGGAACAAATGGGCCCGAATCCTATACCCACCTGTAATGCACATGCTATATCTTTTAAATACAGTACATCTTTCTCGTGTACGAAACCATTTTCATAAATCATAGTAACCGTACACATACCTTGTGCACAAAAATAACATACACATAACCTGTGTATAAAATCATTCTCTCGATATATAACATTCACATCAACTGGTGGCAATTATCATGTCCACATAATTCAATGGTGGCAATTATCATGTCCACATAATTCAATGGTGGCATTTATCATGTCCACATAATTCAACGGTGGCATTTATCATGTCCACATAATTCAACGGTGGAAATTATCATGTCCACATAATTCAATAATAATCCGCAGAACTTCTGTCTGTATAATAATTCATTCGAGGAATGTTTTGCTTGTGTCTATCTCGTCAAACATTTATTAAAGCATTTCATGTATTCGCAGTTCAAAATATATTTCAAAAGCATTTAATAAAGCAGTTATAAAAACAGCGCATGTATCAGTCCCAAAAAAATGTAAAGAGTAAAAGGGAGCAAATGAAACTCACGCTTATAATTATTGTAAAACAGTTAATAAAACATTTGCATGTATTCTCAGCCCAAAAAAAATGTAAAGAGTAAAAGGGGAGCAAATGAAACTCACCATACTGTATTTTGTAGTAAAAATACATATGACGTCATTTGAACAAAAATAGGGTTGGCCTCGGATTCACGAACCTATATCATTTATATATATTAACACATATAAGGTAATCGAACAAATTATGTATTGATATTAATAATATATATATATATATATATATATATATATATATATATATATATATATATATATATATATATATATATATATATATATATATATATATATATATATTTTAATTGTTATATATTTTTATATATTTTGTATATATGTTTCATATTAATATTTGTTTGATAGAATGATAATAATAATGATAGTGAATAATACGTTGTTTTATTTTATGATAATAATAATAATCATGTTAATAATAATGATATTAGTAATAATAATAGTATACATAAAATAATACTAATAAAAGTAATAATGATAGTAGTAATAATAATAATAATAATAATAATAATAATAATAATAATAATAATTATAATAATAATAACAATAATAATAATAAGAGGGTTACCTCAAAGAATAGGTCTTAAAAAAAATAACGCCCTTGCCCAGGCTCGAACCCACGACCTCTCTTTCAACACACAACACCCAAACCTTTGAACTGCCATGTTACTTTCTGTTTTATTACTGAATAAAAACCATATAATCCATATCGAAACTTACTCATCTTCCTCACGTAATCTCATCATTCGGTCATACAATCATAAATCATACAACCACCATTTTCATCATTCATCAACGTCTTTCTTCTCTATCATTACTCATCACACTCGATATCTTTCATCATCAACTTCATAACCATAATCATAATCATAATTATCATTATCATCCTAACATCATGATACCATTGTCATCATATCATAATCACTACCATCACATCTCTTCATTAATACGTATCATTATCAATGAATCAGTATTATATGGTTTTATTTGAACGAAGAAAAGGTTGATAAACCAATGTGTTTGGTCACGATTATACAGCAAAGGCAAGAGCCGATGACTAATGATTCGCCCCAATTGTGAAAATTATATTATCTTGGCCCAACAATAGAGAAGCCCTTAGCCCATCAATTATAACCATATCCGTAAATAGAAATGAGGGTGTACGTGCGTGTGTTTGGTTTATTTTAACACTGAACAACTTTATGTATACCACTAGGTTTTCGGTTATGATTGAGTGGCTTTAAAAAAAATGATGACAGTAAAAACATATGTTATTGGATACTCCATCTTGACCGCCCTCTCCATTCCTTCTTCTTTTAAATCGTAAAAAGCAATTCATCACTCATTTGCTTCGGTGTGAATCAGACCGGAACTGCAGCAAAACTAATAAATTTTCGATTACATGTCAAGGAAGTGGTCCATGAATAAAGGAAGGAAAAAAAATATATACGCTGATAAAAAAATAATAATGAACTTTCGGTGATCCCTCCATTTTTTTATTGTTGCTTTTTGTTCCACTAGACATAGTCTACCATTTAATTAACAAATGGGTGCTGGCTGTCAAACAAGGATCGACTAAAAGCAGGAGAAAGTGAGTTGCAAGTGGGGTTTGCTTATTTGATTGTTTGTTCTTTATCGGCCAGAAAAAAAATATAAAGAACGTTGCAGCATTATTTCTATTGATAAAGTTATTCGGTGATTAACATTTAAATACATGGTGACATATGATGTGAGAGTTTTTCATAACTGCAGCGACTTCCTTTATTGTAGAGGGTTTGGTGATTTTCGAATTCAAGACAGAATTAATAGCAGCCGAAATTCAAGACAGACGATAATGGTATTAAGGTGGTTTCACGAAGAAGCAGAAGCAAGATAGAGAGAAGAGGAAAATAGATGTTGGGGTGGTCGACGATAAAATCAAAGACAAACAGAAAAATTTATATATATATATATATATATATATATATATATATATATATATATATATATATATATATATATATATATATATATATGTTCCTGGTTATGAAAGGCTTTATGGTGGTGGTCTAGGTTGATTTGAGTAGTCCCGAAAAACAAGAAAGATAGGGGTGGTTTATGTTGATAGTTTACGTAGAAGAAGAAGATTACGGAGTTGTAAAGTTGTAAGTTGAGTGGTGGCGTGAAGATTGAGTTGTGGTGCTCGAGTTTATGGTTAGCCGATGGTTCATCAAAACAAAATTAGAGAAGGTGTTTCCTGGGTTTTGTGGTGATAGAGGTGGATGATATTGTGTAAGTGTTTCATTTATGTAAGTGTTGTCTTCCCTCTGTAAATCTAAACACGTGTATATATTTATCCTATATTCTCATGTGTACATAATTATGTGATTATGTAATATTTTTGATGGAAGTCGTATGATTGATTGGATCTATATTTGACTTGTTTTGTAGTGAATGAAGTTGACATTCATGGCGCATATAACAGAGAAAAGAGGGATAGGAGATTAAAGCTGATTTTGATATCTAACTGCATTGTACCCGAAGTTGTTTTGTAGTGATTTGGAGTCGACAGAGTGAATTTCGTGAGCAGGGAAAGAAGAAGAATTAAAAGTGGATTATGATCGATAACAGATTCGTACTATATTTTTTTATCTCAGTATCTAATAATTTGTATCTGACAGAATTATTATATTAAAGGTTGATTCTTATCAGATCATACACGTTCTTATATATTATATATAGTGATTATTAGATATTTTTGATTCAATATTGTTTTATAGTGTGATGGTGCTCGACAGAAATTTCTTCAGTCTGACAGGATCAATTAGGAAGACAAAATTAGATACAGAATTCAATCAGATAATGATGCTTAATAGATTATAATTATTCCACTGTTTATCTATAATTATTATTAATAGTTAGTAATTAAAATATATTAATTCAAATAAAATATTACGGATAATAAATAAAAGAAATACTGGTATTAATAATAATAGATATAATAATACTATAACAATTTATACATATCAATTTCATATCTATATTATATATTGAAAATAATAATATTAATAATTAGTAATTATGATATATTAATTATAATAATACTTTTAATATTATTAATAATAAGAATAATAATAATGATCTCAATACCAGGTACAATAATAGTTATTAATAATAACAATAATTATGATATTAATAACATTAATAATGATAACAATAATATAAGTAATAATAATAATAATATAACAAATTAAATGTATCAAATCTTATATTTATATATTAGATTAAAATGATAATACTTATAATACCGATATTAATATCAATATTAATATTTAAGTAGTACTTATTAATTACATATCATATATTGAATATTATACATTTTAATATATAACAATATACATAATTATCAATTAAGTATATATTTCATATATGTAAATATATGTATATACACATTCATTTTAATAACACCTAATTATTCTGTATTTTATTTTATGTTTTTAATTCTAATGATTAAATTATATTTTATTAAATCACATTAATATATATACACTTTTATTTATAAAAATATCTATATATATTTACATATTTATTTACACACATTTGTTCGTGAATCGACGAAAACAGTCAAAGGTCAAATGAATATAAGAAATAGTTCAAAATTTTTGAGACTCAACC
The DNA here is from genome assembly GCF_046630445.1 of Rutidosis leptorrhynchoides. NCBI lineage: Eukaryota > Viridiplantae > Streptophyta > Magnoliopsida > Asterales > Asteraceae > Rutidosis > Rutidosis leptorrhynchoides. Next base: position 4,300,385 of record NC_092343.1, read on the forward strand.
TAACAGACTTTTCTTATCGTGTCAAAAATATTAAATCGAATCGAGAGTTCGATTTAAAATTAGTCAAAAATTTCCGGGTCACTACAAGTTTATTTGATCCCCTTTTACTTTTTACATTTTTGGGACTGAGAATACATGCGCTGTTTTATAACTGTTTTACTAAATGCTTTTGAGATACATATTTTTGAACTGAGAATACATGAACTGCTTCTATAAACGTTTGACGAAATAGACACAAATATTCAAAACTACATTCTATGATAGAATTATTTGGATTCAGAGGTTCGATTTATATAAAGATTGTATTATCGACCATCGGTGAGATGATTTCATCATTGCACTACGCGTTAGCTACCGATTTGGTTCGAATTTTGTAGTTAGTAACGGTGAGATGATTTTGTCATTGCACTACGCATTAGCTACCGTTTTAGCTACCCTCGGTGAGATGATTTCGCATTGCACTATGCGTTAGCTACCGTTGTATTATATTGTATCGGATTTTGTAGTTAGTAACAGTGAGATGATTTTGTCATTGCACTATGCATTAGCTACCATTTTAACTAACCTCGGTGAGAAGATTTTGCATTGTACTACGCACTAGCTACCGTTGTAAAATTATATTGTATTAACTACCACGGTGAGATGATTTTGTCATTGCACTACGCATTAGCTACCGTTGGTGAGTTATTTGAAAGGTTCCGGTGTTCTTCATATGAATGATTTTACAGCAGTGAGCAGACCTGTACAGATTGTTTTCGAAATATGAGTATCTTGTGGTCAATTATAATATTGAAAATGATTGATTATGATAAACTAATGAACTCACCAACCTTTTGGTTGACACTTTAAAGCATGTTTATTCTCAGGTATGAAAGAAATCTTTAGCTGTGCATTTGCTCATATTAGAGATATTACTTGAAGTCGTTCATGGCATATTTCAAAAGACGTTGCATTCGAGTCGTTGAGTTCATCAAGATTATTATTAAGTCAATTATAGTTGGATATATTATGAAATGGTATGCATGCCGTCAACTTTCGATGAAATGAAAGTTTGTCTTTTAAAAACGAATGCAATGTTTGTAAAATATATCATATAGAGGTCAAGTACCTCGCGATGTAACCAAATGTAATGTATTCGTCCAGATGGATTAGGACGGGTCATTAAAGTTGGTATCAGAGCGGTGGTCTTAGCGAACCAGGTCTTGGATTAGTGTGTCTAACTGATTATTGTTTAGATGCATTAGTGAGTCTGGACTTCGACCGTGTCTGCAAGTCAAAAGTTTTGCTTATCATTTCGTGTCAAAAATTACCTGCTTATCATCCTTCGGAAATTACCTGCTTATCATTCTTAGTGTAGACACATGTTACTGCATTAATTGTATGAATAGTGTATAGACAAAATTCATATATTAGTGTATCTGCTAATTCATATCTTAGCGTATTTGTTACTGTAAACTTTGCCCGACATATTCCGTGAATTCCTCCGTAATCCACGAAATTTTTTGTTCTATATATATGGATATTATATATAATTAGAATACCATCCGATAGCCGGAAATCATTTCATATCGAAAAATCCTTTATTCAATCGTACGAAATGCAACTTGCCACTAGTTTAAGTCCCTCAGATTCCGATATGGAGTTTCACTCGAGCTCCGAATGTGATGACCCGAAAATTTCCGACCAAATTTAAATTTGATCTTTATATGTTTTCGACACGATAAGCAAAGTATGTAATGTTGAGTCTAGAAAATTTTGGAACGATGTTCATACATTCAATTACCCTTCGACTATTCCCAATGATTCACGAACAATTATATTTAACTTGATATATATATATATATATATATATATATATATATATATATATATATATATATATATATATATATATATATATATATATATATATATATATATCAGTTAAAGACATTAACATGAAATTAGATGTATAACACTTTACATGAAAGTATTTGTTTCGATATATGTTAACATATTTATCGATGGAAATTAAAAGATAATATCAAATGATTGAATTATCAGATGCATTGTGATGATTAGGGATCTCGGTTGTAAGGCCCAAGATGATGTGAGAAATCTTTCCCTTTTAACGATATTCGGAATAAATGGTAAGGTGATTTACAAGTTAGAACAAATGTGTCAATTAACGATAACTAGACAAATATTAATGGAGATTCCTGTTTAATTTCCGATATACGCTTTACAATAATTCACTCGTGACTTTTGATAAAGTTACTACTTAACTTTCATATTATTTAATGTAAGATGAAATTATAAAATGCAGATAACTTAGAAGTTGGATATCGACAAATTAAATAAATTAAGGTTTTACTAAAATAATTTCAAGCACTTAACTATCCATTGAACTTTACTCGACGATTCACGAACAGTCGTTTATAAATAAATATGTATGTATATATGCATGAAAGTATATATAATAATTAGAATATTAAAAATATAATTAAAAATATAGAATCAAATTTGTAAAATAAAATACAAAATAATTATGTTGTAATATAAAATAAATTAAATCTAAATATATATGATTTCTATGTATAGGTAATATTATAGGTATATTGTAATATATATAAAAACTAAATAATCAAAATATGTTATTATGGATATTAGATAATTATTAAATGTTACATAGTTAATAATATGTAAAACGTACCTACAAATTTAAAATAGAATATTATTACCTTTATTAAAATAATAATTAATAATAATATTAATATAAATAATATTACTATAGATATAGAAATTGTTATGTAAAAATTGTTATGTTATTATTATTAACATAATTATTATCATTAATAATATTAATATTATTATAATTAGAATCATTAATAGTATTATTATTATTATTATTATTATTATCATTTTATTATCATTATTATCAAACTTATCAAATTTATCACTTGTTATTAATAATATTACCACATTATTATTATTATCTTTATCAATATTATTATCATTATTATTAATATCATTTTATTATTAATATTATTTGATAATTATTATTAATTATATTATTATTAGCATTTTTATTATTATTGATAATATTAACAATATTATTATTATTAATATATTAATTATTAATATAAATGACAGAATATAAATACAGGAATTTTTACGCGTAATTTTTACATCACTATCTTCTTTCTCTTTTCTTATTCTGCTTGTGATCCCTTGTCTTCCATTATTCTTCTACAAAGCTGTATTGAACAATCATAAACATCATTCAATCAATTTCAATTCGAAATGGAAAACAGAACCAAAAGAAACAGAACCGATATTTATTTATTTTTTTAAAACCCATTAAACCTTCGATCTGATTCGAAGAAAATTGAAGAGAAGTAGAAATGCAGAAGTGATCTAATTCATGTCATGATCCTATCTGCAAGGTTTCAAATCTTAATTCGCAATATCAAAGTCGAATTTTGAAGTCAAAGCTTCGGTTTAAAAAGGTCAAACATTTGTTCTATGAACGAATTCGAATTCTCTGTTATGATTTAAGTTAAATTGACGACTCTTAAAGTTTCTAGGATTGATTTACAAACTATTTCGTGAAGAAAGCATTATCTAAAACCTCCTAAAAATCAAAATCACGATTTTTTTTTTGTAGTTCGCGAACTGCAGTAGGCAGTTTTCATTTATATTTTTTCTCTTTCATTCTTGTTCTAATTAAATCAATCACTTTGGGTTAGTTTTAAATTCATTGGAAGAACTAAAATTATGTAATTACTTAAGTCACTGTGATTAATCTGATGCAATGATTTAACGGGTAAAGAAGAAGAAGAACATGGTGACAGGAAGATACTGTATATGTATTCAAACCGCGGTATAAAAATCAGAAATGATATGGATGGAGGAGTGGTCGTAGGTGTTTTCAGTTTATTGGGAGGTTGCGTGTTCGAGCCTGGGCAATGGCGTTATATTTTTTTAGAGCCTATTATTGAGGTAGCATTTTTATTATTTTTCCTATTTTATTATTATTATTTGGTTAATATGTTGTTATTATTATTATGAATATGAATTCCAAGTATAATTATTATTATTTTGTTTTGCTATTATTATGATTAGGATTGAGATCATGAAAAGATGAATATAATTTTGAAGATGTTAAGATTTATATTAACTAAATAAGAATAATGATAAGATGTGATCTTTGTAAATGTTTTAATGATATTAGTATTAAGTTTATAAGATGGAAGTATTATGGTATAATATTAAGATTACTAAATAATAAGAAAATTTTGATATAAAATATGGTTATAATTATAAAGGTTGATAAAAACATATTCATTATAATAATTAATCGTCAATTCTAATACTGAACACGAGAACTCTTAATTTGAATATAAAAATGTAATATGAATAAAAATGATGAAAGAACAATGATAAAAATAATGTAGAACGATGAAGATGATTAATGGTATAATTATTAATATCTGTATATTATTATTATTATTATTATTATTATTATTATTATTATTATTATTATTATTATTATTATGATTATGATTATTATTATTATTATTATTATTATTATTATTATTATTATTATTATTAGTATTAAAATTATTATTACTATTTTAATCATTTTTATTATTGTTATTATCATTATTAACGTATATCATTACTACTATTATTATAAGTATTATCATTACTATTATTATTTTATCATTTTTATTATTATTATTAAGTATCATTATTATTAATATTATTCCTATCATTAATATTATAACAAGTAAAAAAAAAATTTAATAACACAACTATACTAAAAATAAATGTTAATTATTTAACTAAGGTATATAAAATAAACATATTTAATTAAATTATTAATGAAAACTATAAATTATTAAATATAACATTTGCATCACTAATAATAATATCTAAATTTGTTCGATTTCAATTATATGTGTTAATATATATATAATTGATATAGGTTCGTGAATCCGAGGCCAACCATGCATTGTTCAGTTCCGTCGTATGCATATTTTTACTACAAAATATCGTATCGTGAGTTTCATTTGTTCCCTTTTTAAATGCTTTTGCAATATATATTTTTTTTTGGGGACTGAGAATACATGCGCTATTTTTATAAATATTTGACGAAATAGACACAAGTACTTGAAAATTACATTCTATGGTTGGATTATCGAATCGAATATCACCTTTTTAGCTTGATAGCCTAAGAATTAGAGAACATACACCCTAATTGACGCGAATCCTAAAGGTAGATCTACGGGCCCTAACTCCCCCCATACTGGAAAATGGTATGCTTTAGTACTTCGAGTTATTAATACAGATGGATTTCTGTTTTGGGGATATTCTATATGCATTATGTTAACGTCGGTTACCAGGTGTTCAATCCATATGAATGATTTTTGTCTCTATGTACGGGACGTATATTTATGAGAAAAGGAAATGAAAATCTTGTGGTCTATTAAAATTATGGAAATGATTGATTACTATAAACTAATGAACTCACCAACTATTTGGTTGACACTTTAAAGCATGTTTATTCTCAGGTATTAAGGAAATCTTCCACTGTACATTTGCACATTTTAAAGATATTACTTGGAATCATTCATGGCATATTTCAAAAGACGTTGCATTCGAGTCGTTGAATTCATCAAGATTGATAATAAGTCATTCGTAGTTTGGATATATTATGAGATAGTATGCATGGCTGTCAACTTTCGTTGTAATGAAAGTCTGTCTTTTAAAAACGAATGCAATGTTTGTGAAATGTATCATTTAGAGGTCAAATACCTCGCAATGTATTCATACGTTATTGTATTCGTCCTTATGGATTAGGACGGGTCGTCTCATGTGGTATCAGAGAGGTGGTCTTAGTGAACTAGGTCTGCATTAGTGTGTCTAACTGATAAGTCGTTAGGATGCATTAGTGAGTCCGGACTTCGACCGTGTCTGCGTGTCAAAATTTTTTCTTATCATTTTTGTCAGAAATTACCTGCTTATCATTCTTAGTCTAGACACATCTTATTGCATTGATTGCATGAATAGTGTATAGACAAAATTTATATCTTAGCGTATCTGCTAATTCATATCTTAGCGTATCTGTTACTGTAAACTTTGCCTGACATATTCCGTAAATTTCTCCATAATCTACGAAATCTTTTGCTCTCTATATATAGATATTCTATGTAATTAGAATACCACCCGATAGCCGAAAAATCATTTCATATCGAAAAATCCTTTGTTCAATCGTACGAAATGGATTACGCCACGAGTTCAAGTCCCTCGGATTCCGATATGGAATTTCACTCGAGCTCCGAAAGCAGTGTGACCAGAATGGATCAACCAATAAGCCATCATCTATTCTGGATGAATTGGGGATGGGTTCGTAGTCTACTTAATCATTGGAGACAAGATGAAGGCGATCCCTTCCATCCACCACATTTCCCTCTTGGCAAAGAACCTGAAGCACTAACCGGCGAACCTGTCCGAGACACCATTTTCTCTCTCATTTCCAGAGTGTCTCGTCACGATTATATACTATCTCACATTCTAGATCTTATTCATCCGCTCATCCGAACCGGCAATCACATCGGTGTAACAGAAGAAGTCAACGAGCTTCGCGCTCGGGTAGTGGCTTTGGAAAATATGGTGCAAAGGTTACAAGCACCAGCAGCAACACCGGCAGCAATAGTACCACCATCAGCAACACCAACAGTACCATCACCACCACCAACAACAACATCCGCATCGCACACCTCAACATCACAATCTGTATCTCGAGCATCAGCATCATACGCACCATAGATACCAAGTAGTACCAACAACAAGAACCGATGAAGTATTAATTTATAACATCATTGGAGGAACATTCTGTGGCGATTATGTAATCTCCAAAGTCTTAGAGATTATCTATTATAGCCTTAACCATAAATCAGATGAGTGGACCGAGATGATAAAAGGAAGAATAAAACCCTGACAAGGATGGTGCACGAATTACAAGCTAGACTTGTTTACCAGCAGCATCAACAGTACCATCAGCATCACTAGCACTGCCAGTACCGCCAGAGTCACCGTCAGTATTCCCAACACCAGAAAAATCTGTAACGCTACAAGCTTCATCAATTACATAACCACCAATGATATCGACAACACAATCACTAATAAGTATATCGAAATAACGAGTTATGAAGTATTAACTCATTTCCACTAAAGGATTTATATATATATCTTTTATATATAAATTTTTTTAAACCATAATAAATCTTTCTGTACTAAACTATTATGTGTGAATCTTAACTACTCGGTTAATTCATATTACTAATATGCTATGATGTACATATTTCGTCAGCAACTTAACCATCGTTAACTACAATCTCTATTTTAATTCAAGGAATTCCATTTCATAATAAATCAAGTGTATTATTCAAATATATGTTTGATTTTACACTTTCATCATCGATGTACTCGAAACTTTTTAGACAACATCATTCGTACCTTGCGAAGTTCACAAGGATTCCACAAATACCAACATCATGCATCAACAAATAACGAAGTATTAATTCATAATTTCAATCACATTGAAGAAATACTCCGTAAAAGTTATGTAATTTCTAAAGTTTAGGGATTATTCAATTCTAGTTTCAACCGTAAACCAAATGAGTTTAATTAAATATTAACTCATTAAATCTATGTTACATCTGAAGAAAATGTACATATATATATTTTCATAAAGACTGTAATAAAATTCTTTTGTACAAAATATTAATTGTGAAATTTTTTTTAACGGGTAGGTAATACCCGAGAGATATAGAAATTCACAATTTATATGTTACATTCTTCAAATATGATTCAGCAATCATCAACTATACTCACTATTTTCATAACAATATACATTCTTTCATAAAAATCAAAACAACCATACTCATTCAAATTCAATTACATATTCTGATTTTGAAATTGCAAAATTCAATTCGAGATATAACCAGTATCATCACTCTTAGATTCCTACATCTTTCAAAGTTATACTTTGACTTCAAAACTATGTTAGAACATCATAGGCATATTAACGATTACAATCTATGTTCAAACCCTCCGAAATTCCTGAAGACACTTCAAATAATGAACAATCAAGATGATGATCCAACCACATATTACCCACAGTCTTGTACCTGAAAAACCCTCGAAACCAAAGTCATAGTTTAACACGTATCCGTGTCAGACCTTTTGACATTTATTAGCTAAAATAATTTTTCAATTCCTTTTCAAAATAGACAGTTTTGTCACAGCTCCAACAAGTCAACTTCGACTTTTCAATTGAAACAGTCTTATTATAACCTCGATATAGATATTGCCCTTTCGTCATCATTACCGGGGAACCGTTTATATGCCACCACATTAGCAGTAAACTTATCAACAACCGTAATGATCTAGGATTTTCCGAAAATCATTATGTTTATCGAAACCCCATCATTTACTCATCTGCATCTTGTAACGAGAATTGCCATAGAAATCATCGGGAATTAGCAAGCAGTATTTTGAAATCTCGCAGCATGTCTACGCCAATAGTTATATGTGTACATATAACGTCTATCTCCTGGACTTACATGCTTCGAATATGAAGTTTCTGAAAAAACACCCCAATCTACGATTTAGTTCTCGAAATTTTAAAAAATGCTGATGAAGCAGCAAAAACCATAAACGACCTTAACAGTAAAAAGTTTGATGATAAAGAATAGTGTGTTGACAAACCTCGGAAAAAGAGAAGGATTGGAACTGGAAAACGGATTGAGCAAACTATGAAGGAGGCTGTGGACAAATCACAAAGACTAAACCTGCCTTCAAAGAATCCAAATGATTCAGTATCTACTGAAGTTATTAACGAATACCTTACTCCTGACTCTAAACCCTTGCGGACAATATTCTTCATCATCCTCTGGTATTAAAAATTCTAAGATATCATCGTATCTTTCATTATAAATATCTTTGATATTTCTAAATATATTTTCATAAATATTTTTATCTGAAATCATTTATCTCTTCGCATTATCTGTATCATATCATAAAGGAAAATGTTTTAGTTTCTAAACATCTGAAACCTCTGAGTGTAAAGTATGAATGATTTGAAGTAATGTTGGGAACTGAAACATGAGTTAGTATAATATAATGACACTTGATCAACGTGATTATATTACAGTAAGTCAGGCTGAGTTTCTAAATGGAACGTGATGATTCACAGATCATAACATCCTCATGTGCTGAAAGGACCCGTCCTAATCCATCTGGACGAAGTCACCAACATCTGGTCCCATTGCGATGATCGACTCCAAATAATGTCTTTAAGTCGAGCAAATGCACAGCGGAAGATTTCTTTCATACCTGAGAATAAACATGCTTTCAAGTGTCAACCAAAAGGTTGGTGAGTTCATAGGTTTATCATAAAACAATAAGATTCATCATTTTTGATAGATCACAAGATTTAAATCCTGCATGGTACAAATGGGCCCGAATCCAATACCCACCTGTAATGTACATGCTATATCTTTTAAATACAGTACATCTTTCTCGTGTACGAAACCATTTTCATAAATCATAATAACCGTACACATATCTTGTGCACAAAAATAATATACACATAACCTGTGTATAAAATCATTCTCTCGATATATAACATTTACATCAACTGGTGGCAATTATCATGTCCACATAATTCAATGGTGGCAATTATCATGTCCACATAATTCAATGGTGGCAATTATCATGTCCATATAATTCAATTGTGGCAATTATCATGTCCACATAATTCAATAATAATCCGCAGAACTTCTGTCTGCATAATAATTCATTCGAGGAATGTTTATCTTGTGTCTATCTCGTCAAACATTTATAAAAGCATTTCATGTATTCGCAGTTCAAAATATATTTTAAAAGCATTTAATAAAGCAGTTGTAAAAGTATCGTATGTATTCTCAGTTCCAAAAATATAAAGAGTAAAAAGGGAATCAAATGAAACTCACGCATATAAATATTGTAAAACAGTTAATAAAGCATTTGCATGTATTCTCAGCCCAAAAATGTAATGAGTAAAAAGAGAGCAAATGAACTCACCTAATGTATTTTGTAGTAAAAATACATATGACTATATTGAACAACTGAACAATGCAGGGTTGGCCTCGGATTCACGAACCTATATTATTCATATATTTATTAAAGCATATACTTGTAATCGAACAAGTTTAGATATTATTATTAATTGTTATGTTGGTAACTTGTATGTTTCATTACTAACCAAATTAACTATACTTTATTTTATATACATTAGATAAATATGTAGTATTTATTATGAAAATATTAATGTTGTTATGTGATATGTTTTAAATATATTCTTATGTAGTTATTTATTTGGTAAAATAATATCAATAATAATAAATAAAAATTTGTATCTTTTTATGATAATAATAATAATACTAAAAGTAGTTAGATTTAGTAATGATATTGATATTAATAGCTTTGATAATAATACTAATAATAAAAGTAATGTTAGTAATAATAATAATTTTAATAGAAAAGATAATAATGATAACATAAAAATGTTAGTCTTCATAAAAACAATATTTTAAATAATAATGGTACTTTTAATACAACTGATGATTTTAATAGAAATTTTTTAATAGTCATACTATATATTTTCATAGTAATAATAATAATTTTAATAATATTAATTATACTAAAAACCTTATTTTTAATATTAGTAATAATAATAATTACTTAATAACAATTAATAATAAATAATAATAATAGTAACAATAATAATAATAATAATAATAATAATAATAATAATAATAATAATAATAATAATAATAATAATAATAATAATAATAATAATAATAATAATAATAATAATAATAATAATAATAATAATAATAATAAGAGAATTTATAATAACTACCTCAAAGAAGTGGCTCTTAAAAAAATGCCCAAGTCCGGGTTTGAACCCGCGAGTCCCGCTAACCCGATAATTCCCTTAACCATTCGTCCGTTTCTGTTTTTGCTATCAAATATCATCACCGACATCATGTTCATTATCATACCATCTTCATTTTATCATGCATCATCAATATTCATATCGACATGTTACCCATCATCATCATCATGTGTTATTACTATCATCATCATCCTTACTTCACAATCATTATCATTATCATCATCATAGAACTCATTATCATATTAACATCATAACTTACATCTATCATTATCCATATACCATCATCTTTCTAATCCTATATCCTCATCTTTCACGACATAACGTCATCAATCATCATCTTAATAACATCTAACTAGCCACCCGATTTACCTATGATATTTGTTATTTATTCAGTCCAAGAATATTTCTGCTCAATAACCCAAAACTCACGGCCCAATTGAGATATTGGCCCAATTAAATTTTGAAGTATAGCTTTCCAATAAATATGATCCAGTTGTTCGATTTCTCACTTATTTGTCTATTAACATGTACTAGATTTATTAAAATATAACCAACAAACAACTCTTGTAACCAAATTCGATTTCCCTCACTCTTTTAATATTCAAGTGGGTAACTTTTGTTAAAGTTGTCTGCCACATTTGCTAAATAATTTAAAACAAAAGCAATCACCTTTTCATTTTCTATCTCATTCAATATTTTATTGAGCATCATCAACTTTGTGTCATTATTAATAGCAATCTTTGATATAGTTAAAGAAAGAAGGCACATGGTATCGTAGGGTATTCTCTTGTACATGTCGGCAATAATAAAAGCAACAATAACAACTATATTCGCTCATGGTTTTGTTAAATGAGAAGAAGGCAGAAATGACGAGCTGTAACAGTAGCATAATTAATAGGTAGGGTTGTTCATGGAGTTTGAGAGTTGGAATAAAATGGGCGTTTCATATCAGCTGCATATATACTTCTTATTCTTGTTTTTAATTCGAAAAGAATCAAGGAGAGATTAGAGTTGAAGAACCGTGGTGAGTGTGGTTGAATATGGTTGTTTTGCATGTGGTTCTCGAGCCGAGAGAAAGTGAAAGAGTGAGAGAGATTGAGGTTCGAAAGAAAGAAAAGAAAGAAGAACATACCGTAATATGTTGATGGTGATTATTAAGTGTTGGCTGTTTCTGGTTCCAAAATAGAAAAACAATAGTATTAATGGTGGTTCTTCGAATAAGAGTAGGAGAGAGATAGTTAGAGTGACGGCAGCAATCCAAGTTGTAGTTTTTGCGGTTTTGATTTATAATGACTTGGAGCTGTACAGGAGCAGCAACACTAGTACAATAGTTGTTGTGTTGTGGGGGTTGCAGCTGATTACACATGTATGTAAGTGTGAAGTGGAAAGGTGGTTGTCATCATCATTAGTAGCCATAAGCTCAATCAATATATGTAACTGTGTTCTTGGGTTATCTACGTGCATTGAGCCAAAAATAAAAACAAATAAGAAGTAGCGAACAGTTGTAAGTTGATGTGGTTCATCGAATTGGTTGATAACAAAACAGTAGTAGCATCGATGGGTGGTGTTTTTAACAAAAGACAATAAGGTGTAGCCATGAACCATGGTTTTCGGTTTGTGGTTTGGTTTATGGGTCTTCTTCTAACAACAACCCAAGTAGTTTTGAAAGGCTAATATCAAGTGTAGCAGATTCAAATGGAATCAGAAAGAAAAGAAATATTTCAAGCAGTGGTTGAAGAAGGAAGAAGGTTGTATGAATAATTTAACAATTGTATTGCTCGATCCTTACATATTATTAGTTGTGTCGACAGAATTCTTCATCCAAGAACAAGAATACAAAAAAAAAAAAGGAGAAAATGACTGTCAACAGAATTTGGACGTTTTTGTTATCTTGATGTCATGATTTGTACGAATTCTTCAATTTGATACAGGTTGAGAGTGATATAAATCCTTAATTGATTCTGTGTTTTCAATATCCAATTAATCATTAATCAAAATTATTAATAATAATACAGATTTATATATTTATATATTTAGTTGTATATGTATTTATATATATGTATCAAATTCCTATTTTTTTGTTAACTATCTAATATAATTATTCTAATACATATTAATATTAATAATACTAATAATAATATTTTTAATAGTAATATTACTTAATAAAGGTCAATAATAATAAATGACAAATAATAATATGATAAATATTAATACTAAAATGATAATTTTAATTATTAATAATGATAATAATATTATAATTGATAGTAATAATCTTATTAGTTATCTACACACAACTGTTCGTGAATCGTCGGGAATAGTCAAAGGGTAATTGATTACATGAATATAGATTTCAAAACTTTCGAGACTCAACATTACAGATTTTTGCTTATCGTGTCGGAAACATATAAAGATTAAAGTTTAAATTTGATCGGAAATTTTTGGGTCATCACAGTATCTACCCGTTAAAGAAATTTCGTCCCGAAATTTGAGTGAGGTGGTCATGGCTAACAATAAAAATGTTTTCATGACAAATATGAGTTGATAAATAGAGTTTTATCATCATTGAGTAATATGGATAAAACAATTCGATTGCGTGAAGAGTATAAGTGAAGCTATCACAAAAGTGTGAAATGAGTAGGTATATATTCGTCATATCTTTTGACGTAGATAGGATCGATTTCCCGAGTTCAAGAGATTTGGAGAAAATCTTCGTAATAAGATTTGATTCTTCGAAAATTAAGGGAATTAGGATCCGCTTTAAATGCGATCATCTGTTTTGATTGCTCTGTCGGATATTTTAATAAAAATCCACCCCCCGTTGTTTCCTTACAACTCACACCTTCTATTCTTTCTCCTTTAATTCTTACTTTGAATCATTTGTCAATATGCTCCATCCAGTTCTGGTTCTCGATATACTTCTAACCTTCATAACTGTCATTCTTCTCTTTCATCTACCACCGGAGGATTTTGTTTACTTCTACTATTATCTTTGGGGTTATAGTGTTGTTAATTTTCCCGTGTCTTTACGTGGCAATACGTATTGATATGCACGGTTTGTAATTTATGTGTTGTTGTCGAGCTTTATATTTTCTTTTATATTCAAGAGTTCCATACTTTTGTCTCCTCTTCATGACTTCAAGTCAAGCGAATAATGGTCCAGAATTCGTAGGTATGGACTTTGAAATGAACATAGTTAATTTTCTAAGAAAGAAATCGTAATGGCACGATCTTGAATTGGTAAATTACCAGAATATCCGGAAAGATAGAACTATCAAGAAGATATGTTCTTAATATGTTTGAAGATTAAATAGAATGCAAGAGTCGTGTAAATGGCACATGATGATGGTACTGAGAATCATCACGTTTCATTAGAAACTCAACATGACTTACTGTAATATAATCACGTTGATCAAGTGTCATTATATTATACTAATTCATGCATCATTTCCCAACACTACTTCAAACCATTCATATTTTAAATTCGAAGATTTACAGAATATAGAAACTAAAATAGTTTCCTTTTATGATATAACACAGATAGCATGGAGAGATAATTAATATTGGACGAGAATATTTATGAAGATATCTTCAGAAATATTGAGGATATTTACAATGAAAGATACGATAATATCTTGGAATGTTAGAACCAAATTGTGATGAAGAAATTCATTCACGATGATTTAGAGCGGTTAAGGAGTAAGGTATTCGCTAAAGATTTCATCAAAATCAGAATCATCAGGATTCTTTAAATACAGGGTTTGGTCCTTGTATTTGTCGTTGGTCTCCTTCATGTTTGCTCGATTCATTTTTCAGAACTCAGAGACCTGATTCGTAAGCTACAGTGCTTTTCAGAATTTCAGAATGAAAGTTCATAATTCTATGACATTAATGTTATATGTATACATATAACTGTTGATGTAGAAATGTTACGAGATTTAAAATACTGATTGCTGATTTCCTGTAATTGGTATGGTAATTCTCGTTATAAGATAAGGATGAGTATATGGTAAGGTTTTAATGAACAATCATAATGGTTCTTCGTACTAACGTGGTGAAATATAAACGTTCCCTCAGTAATGATGACGAAAGAATAACTTATATATCAAGGTTATAATAGAGTTTATTCGAACGAAAGGTCGATGTTGATTTGCTGGAGCTGTGATAAAATTAGCTAAATTGAAAAGGGATTGCCAAGTTATTTGTGGTAATAACAACGTCAAAGGAGCTAGTACAGATACGTGTTAAACATTTACTCAAGTTTCGAGTGTTTTCAGGTGCATAACTATATGCGTAAATCTTTTCTTCTGTAGATGAAATGCGATTGGTTCATCCTCTCGATTGAAGTGTTTTCAAGAATCATGAAAGGTTTGAACGCAGATTGTAATCGTCAAGATACAAATGAGGTTTAAGATGGAAATCCAGTGGCAACCTTGAAGAATTATTTAGTTTCATATGTTATAATCAATATTTTAATTCATTTTAATTGTCCACTGTTGGTAGTCTTCAGTTGATTAGTCCACAGTTAGCTAGGAACAGTTAGCTAGGTTTTTGTTAGCGTGGATTCTTAACAAAATTTCTCATAGTTAATTTGTTTGTTTCTAACAAATTTTATTCCGTCAAATGTTTTCTTCATTATGCCACTTGTTGGATTCTGATAGTTCAAAATCCAAATATGAAATTTGAATGGAAAAGGTTATTCTATGGTGATCGGATACGTATATCGGTGGATATAAGTAGGATAGTACATGATTATTGAATCAAATTTGAAGAATGTACAGTGTAACTTATTAATGTGAAATCTTAAATATTCCTAGGGGTATTACCTACCCGTTAAAATATTTTCATCATTACCAGTTTGTACGAAAGAATTTTTAATCAGAATCTTTATGAAGATATATATACATATATATTTTCTTCAGATGTAATTATGGATTTAATGAGTCAATATAATAGTAGACTCATTTGATTTTTGATTTGAGCTAGAATAAGTAATCTCTAAAACTATTAGGATCAACATATTCTTCGCAGAATATTAATGAAGTTATGGTTCAATACTTCATTGTTAATTGCTGTTGGTACTCTTTGGTATCCATGGTGCGTATAATGTTGATGTTTTTGGGACAGATTGTGATTTTGAAGCTTGAGATGCGGATGTTGTTGTTGATGGTACTGTTGGTGCCGGTAATGTTGCTGAAGCTGGTACATTTTGCACCATATTTTTCAAGGCTACAACTCGAGTGCGAAGCTCGTTGACTTATTACTCCGGGATGATTGTCGGTCGGAACGAGCGAGTGAATAAGATTTTGAATTTGAGATAGTATATAATCATAGCGAGATATTCGAAAAATGAGGGTGAAAATGGTATTTCTAATAGGTTCATCGGTAAGTGCTTCAGGTTCATCGCTAAGAGGGAAATTTGGTTGATGAAAAGGATCGCCTTCTTCTCGTCTCCATTGATTGAGTAGACTATGAACCCATCAGATGAATTGGGGATGGCTGATTGATTGATTCATTCTGGTGACGCTGCTTTCGGAGCTGAAGTGGGACTCCATATCGGAATCCGAGGGACTTGAACTAGTGGTGAGTTCCATTGCGTACGATTGAATAAAGGATTCCTCGAAATGAAATGATTTTCAAATATCACATGATATTCTAATTACATAGAATACCTATATATAGAACAGAAGATTTTGTAGATTACGGAGGGATTTACGAAATATATCAGGCAAAGTTTATAGTAACAGATACGCTAAGATATGGATTAGCAGATACGCTAAGATGTGAATTTTGTCTACACACTATTCATGCAGTCAATGCAGTAAGATGTGTCTAGACTAAGAATGATAAGTAGGTAATTTCCTAAGGACGATAAGCAGATGATTTTCGACAAAAATGATAAGCAAAACTTTTGACATGCAGACACGGTCGAAGTCCAGTCTCACTAATGCACCCTAACGACTATCAGTTGGACACACTAATGCAAGACCTGGTTCACTAAGACCACCACTCTGATACCAACTGAAAGGACCCGTCCTAATCCATCTGGACGAAGTCACCAACATCTGGTCCCATTGCGATGATCGACTCCAAATAATGTCTTTAAAATGTGCAAATGCACAGCGGAAGATTTCTTTCATACCTGAGAATAAACATGCTTTCAAGTGTCAACCAAAAGGTTGGTGAGTTCATAGGTTTATCATAAAATAATAAGATTCATCATTTTTGATAGATCACAAGATTTAAATCCTGCATGGTACAAATGGGCCCGAATCCTATACCCACCTGTAATGTACATGCTATATCTTTTAAATACAGTACATCTTTCTCGTGTACGAAACCATTTTCATAAATCATAGTAACCGTACACATATCTTGTGCATAAAAATAACATACACATAACCTGTGTATAAAATCATTCTCTCGATATATAACATTTACATCAACTGGTGGCAATTATCATGTCCACATAATTCAATGGTGGCAATTATCATGTCCACATAATTCAATAGTGGCAATTATCATGTCCACATAATTCAATTGTGGCAATTATCATGTCCACATAATTCAATAATAATCCGCAGAACTTCTGTCTGCATAATAATTCATTCGAGAAATATTTTGCTTGTGTCTATCTCGTCAAACATTTATAAAAGCATTTCATGTATTCGCAGTTCAAAATATATTTTAAAAGCATTTAATAAAGCAGTTGTAAAAGTATCGTATGTATTCTCAGTTCCAAAAATATAAAGAGTAAAAAGGGAATCAAATGAAACTCACGCATATAAATATTGTAAAACAGTTAATAAAGCATTTGCATGTATTCTCAGCCCAAAAATGTAATGAGTAAAAAGAGAGAAAATGAACTCGCCCAATGTATTTTGTATTAAAAATACATATGACTATATTGAACAACTGAACAATGTAGGGTTGGCCTCGGATTCACGAACCTATATTATTCATATATTTATTAAAGCATATACTTGTAATCGAACAAGTTTAGATATTATTATTAATTTTTATGTTAGTAACTTGTATGTTTCATTACTAACCAAATTAACTATACTTTATTTTATATACATTAGATAAATAGGTAGTATTTATTATGAAAATATTAATGTTGTTATGTGATATGTTTTAAATATATTCTTATGTAGTTATTTATTTGGTAAAATAATATCAATAATAATAAATAAAAATTTGTATCTTTTTATGATAATAATAATAATACTAAAAGTAGTTAGATTTAGTAATAATATTGATATTAATAGCTTTGATAATAATACTAATAATAAAAGTAATGTTAGTAATAATAATAATTTTAATAGAAAAGATAATAATGATAACATAAAAATGTTAGTCTTCATAAAAACAATATTTTAAATAATAATGGTACTTTTAATACAACTGATGATTTTAATAGAAATTTTTTAATAGTCATACTATATATTTTCATAGTAATAATAATAATTTTAATAATATTAATTATACTAAAAACCTTATTTTTAATATTAGTAATAATAATAATTACTTAATAACAATCAATAATAAATAATAATAATAATAGTAAAAATAATAATAATAATAATAATAATAATAATAATAATAATAATAATAATAATAATAATAATAATAATAATAATAATAATAATAATAATAATAATAATAATAACTACCTCAAAGAAGTAGCTCTTAAAAAAATGCCCAAGTCCGGGTTTGAACCCGCGACGTCCCGCTAACCCGATAATTCCCTTAACCATTCGTCCGTTTCTATTTTTGCTATCAAATATCATCACCGACATCATATTCATTATCATACCATCTTCATTTTATCATGCATCATCAATATTCATATCGACATGTTACCTATCATCATCATCATGTGTTATTACTATCATCATCATCCTTACTTCACAATCATTATCATTATCATCATCATAGAACTCATTATCATATTAACATCATAACTTACATCTATCATTATCCATATACCATCATCTTTCTAATCCTATGTCCTCATCTTTCACGACATAACGTCATCAATCATCATCTTAATAACATCTAACTAGCCACCCGATTTACCTATGATATTTGTTATTTATTCAGCCCAAGAAGATTTCTGCTCAATAACCCAAAACTCACGGCCCAATTGAGATATTGGCCCAATTAAATTTCGAAGTATAGCTTTCCAATAAATATGATCCAGTTGTTCAATTTCTCACTTATTTGTCTATTAACATGTACTAGATTTATTAAAATATAACCAACAAACAACTCTTGTAACCAAATTCGATTTCCCTCACTCGTTTAATATTCAAGTGGGTAACTTATGTTAAAGTTGTCTGCCACATTTGCTAAATAATTTAAAACAAAAGCAATCACCTTTTCATTTTCTATCTCATTCAATATTTTATTGAGCATCATCAACTTTGTATCATTATTAATAGCAATCTTTGATATAGTTAAAGAAAGAAGGCACATGGTATCGTAGGGTATTCTCTTGTACATGTCGGCAATAATAAAAGCAACAATAACAACTATATTCGCTCATGGTTTGGTTAAATGAGAAGAAGGCAGAAATGACGAGCTGTAACAGTAGCATAATTAATAGGTAGGGTTGTTCATGGAGTTTGAGAGTTGGAATAAAATGGGCGTTTCATATCAGCTGCATATATACTTCTTATTCTTGTTTTTAATTCGAACAGAATCAAGGAGAGATTAGAGTTGAAGAACCGTGGTGACTGTGGTTGAATATGGTTGTTTTGAGTGTGGTTCTCGAGCCGAGAGAAAGTGAAAGAGTGAGAGAGATTGAGGTTCGAAAGAAAGAAAAGAAAGAAGAACATACCGTAATATGTTGATGGTGATTATTAAGTGTTGGTTGTTTCTGGTTCCAAAACAGAAAAACGATAGCATTAATGGTGGTTCTTCGAATAAGAGTAGGAGAGAGATAGTTAGAGTGACGGCAGCAATCCAAGTTGTAGTTTTTGCGGTTTTAATTTGTAACGACTTAGAGCTGTACAGGAGCAGCAACACTAGTACAATAGTGGTTGTGTTGTGGGGGTTGCAGCTGATTTCACATATATGTAAGTGTGAAGTGGAAAGGTGGTTGTCATCATCATTAGTAGCCATAAGGTCAATCAATATATGTAACTGTGTTCTTGGGTTATCTACGTGCATTGAGCCAAAAATAAAAACAAATAAGAAGTAGCGAACAGTTGTAAGTTGATGTGGTTCATCGAATTGGTTGATAACAAAACAGTAGTAGCATCGATGGTGTAGTGACCCGAACTTTTCCATGTTTATATATATTAATTGAGATTGATATTTACATGATTAAATGTTTCCAACATGTTAAGCAATCAAACTTGT
Organism: Rutidosis leptorrhynchoides; assembly: GCF_046630445.1. Classification (NCBI taxonomy): domain Eukaryota; kingdom Viridiplantae; phylum Streptophyta; class Magnoliopsida; order Asterales; family Asteraceae; genus Rutidosis; species Rutidosis leptorrhynchoides. The sequence goes on from NC_092343.1 coordinate 4,320,741, forward strand.
TAAGACTTGATTAATTGAAATATGTTTCATATAGACAATTGACCACCCAAGTTGACCGGTGATTCACGAACGTTAAAACTTGTAAAAACTATACGATGACATATATATGGTTATATATATAGTTAACATGTTTTTATTATAAGTATGTATCTCATTAGGTATTTTAACAATGAGTTATATACATAAAAATGAGACTATTAATTTAAGAAACTCGAAAACGATATATATAACGATTATCGTTATAACAACGTCTTACTAGGTACATATGAATCATATTAAGATATTGATACACTTGGTTAATTATGTTAAATGATAAGTAAATATATTATTAAGTGTATTAACAATGAAATACATATGTAAAAATAAGACTACTAACTTAATGATTTTGAAACGAGACATATATGTAACGATTATCGTTGTAACGACATTTAACTGTATATACATCATACTAAGATATATTATATATCATAATATCATGATAATATAATAATTTAACATCTCATTTATTTTAATAAACAATGGGTTAACAACATTCAACAAGATCGTTAACCTAAAGGTTTCAAAACAACATTTACATGTAACGACTAACGATGACTTAACGACTCAGTTAAAATGTATATACATGTAGTGTTTTAATATGTATTCATACACTTTTGAAAGACTTCAATACACTTATCAAAATACTTCTACTTAACAAAAATGCTTACAATTACATCCTCGTTCAGTTTCATCAACAATTCTACTCGTATGTACCCGTATTCGTACTCGTACAATACACAGCTTTTAGATGTATGTACTATTGGTATATACACTCCAATGATCAGCTCTTAGCAGCCCATGTGAGTCACCTAACACATGTGGGAACCATCATTTGGCAACTAGCATGAAATATCTCATAAAATTACAAAAATATGAGTAATCATTCATGACTTATTTACATGAAAACAAAATTACATATCCTTTATATCTAATCCATACACCAACGACCAAAAACACCTACAAACACTTTCATTCTTCAATTTTATTCATTTAATTGATCTCTCTCAAGTTCTATCTTCAAGTTCTAAGTGTTCTTCATATATTTTACAAGTTCTAGTTACATAAAATCAAGAATACTTTCAAGTTTGCTAGCTCACTTCCAATCTTGTAAGGTGATCATCCAACCTCAAGAAATCTTTGTTTCTTACAGTAGGTTATCATTCTAATACAAGGTAATAATCATATTCAAACTTTGGTTCAATTTCTATAACTATAACAATCTTATTTCAAGTGATGATCTTACTTGAACTTGTTTTCGTGTCATGATTCTGCTTCAAGAACTTCGAGCCATCCAAAGATCCGTTGAAGCTAGATCCATTTATCTCTTTTCCAGTAGGTTTATCCAAGGAACTTAAGGTAGTAATGATGTTCATAACATCATTCGATTCATACATATAAAGCTATCTTATTCGAAGGTTTAAACTTGTAATCACTAGAACATAGTTTAGTTAATTCTAAACTTGTTCGCAAACAAAAGTTAATCCTTCTAACTTGACTTTTAAAATCAACTAAACACATGTTCTATATCTATATGATATGCTAACTTAATGATTTAAAACCTGGAAACACGAAAAACACCGTAAAACCGGATTTACGCCGTCGTAGTAACACCGCGGGCTGTTTTGGGTTAGTTAATTAAAAACTATGATAAACTTTGATTTAAAAGTTGTTATTCTGAGAAAATGATTTTTATTATGAACATGAAACTATATCCAAAAATTATGGTTAAACTCAAAGTGGAAGTATGTTTTCTAAAATGGTCATCTAGACGTCGTTCTTTCGACTGAAATGACTACCTTTACAAAAACAACTTGTAACTTATTTTTCCGACTATAAGCCTATACTTTTTCTGTTTAGATTCATAAAATAGAGTTCAATATGAAACCATAGCAATTTGATTCACTCAAAATGGATTTAAAATGAAGAAGTTATGGGTAAAACAAGATTGGATAATTTTTCTCATTTTAGCTACGTGAAAATTGGTAACAAATCTATTCCAACCATAACTTAATCAACTTGTATTGTATATTATGTAATCTTGAGATACCATAGACACGTATACAATGTTTCGACCTATCATGTCGACACATCTATATATATTTCGGAACAACCATAGACACTCTATATGTGAATGTTGGAGTTAGCTATACAGGGTTGAGGTTGATTCCAAAATATATATAGTTTGAGTTGTGATCAATACTGAGATACGTATACACTGGGTCGTGGATTGATTCAAGATAATATTTATCGATTTATTTCTGTACATCTAATTGTGGACAACTAGTTGTAGGTTACTAACGAGGACAGCTGACTTAATAAACTTAAAACATCAAAATATATTAAAAGTGTTGTAAATATATTTTGAACATACTTTGATATATATGTATATATTGTTATAGGTTCGTGAATCAACCAGTGGCCAAGTCTTACTTCCCGACGAAGTAAAAATCTGTGAAAGTGAGTTATAGTCCCACTTTTAAAATCTAATATTTTTGGGATGAGAATACATGCAGGTTTTATAAATGATTTACAAAATAGACACAAGTACGTGAAACTACATTCTATGGTTGAATTATCGAAATCGAATATGCCCCTTTTTATTAAGTCTGGTAATCTAAGAATTAGGGAACAGACACCCTAATTGACGCGAATCCTAAAGATAGATCTATCGGGCCCAACAAGCCCCATCCAAAGTACCGGATGCTTTAGTACTTCGAAATTTATATCATATCCGAAGGGTGTCCCGGAATGATGGGGATATTCTTATATATGCATCTTGTTAATGTCGGTTACCAGGTGTTCACCATATGAATGACTTTTATCTCTATGTATGGGATGTGTATTGAAATATGAAATCTTGTGGTCTATTATTACGATTTGATATATATAGGTTAAACCTATAACTCACCAACATTTTTGTTGACGTTTTAAGCATGTTTATTCTCAGGTGATTATTAAGAGCTTCCGTTCTCATACTTAAATAAGGACGAGATTTGGAGTCCATGTTTGTATGATATTGTGTAAAAACTGCATTTCAAGAAACTTATTTTGTTGTAACATATTTGTATTGTAAACCATTATGTAATGGTCGTGTGTAAACAGGATATTTTAGATTATCATTATTTGATAATCTACGTAAAGTTTTTTTTAAACCTTTATTGATGAAATAAAGGTTATGGTTTGTCTTAAAATGAATGCAGTCTTTGAAAAACTTCTCATATAGGGGTCAAAACCTCGCAACGAAATCAATTAATATGGAACGTTTTTAATCAATAAGAACGGGACATTTCAGTTGGTATCCGAGCGTTGGTCTTAGAGAACCAGAAAATTTGCATTAGTGTGTCTTATCGAGTTTGTTAGGATGCATTAGTGAGTCTGGACTTCGACCGTGTTTTCTTTAAAAATGATTTGCTTAACATTTTTGTTGGAAACTATATATTTTTAACATATGAATATTATGTGATATATTAATCTCTTAACGTGTTTGATATTATGTGATAGATGTCTACCTCTAGAACAAGTCCCATTGACTCACCTAATAATAATGAAGAGTCAAATGTAAATTGGAATGATTCGTGGACTGATTCACAAGTTCCCGAAGAGGAACCGGAAGAAGAGTCGGAACCGGAAGAAGAATCGGAACCGGAGGAAGAATCGGAACCGGAAGAAGAAATAGAACCGGTGGGAGAAATAATAAAACGGTTAAGTAAAAGAGAATCCTTAACCGACCGACCAAGGTTAATTATGGTCAATGGTGTTTCCGCCAAGGAAGCAAAATATTGGGAGGATTACCAATTCTCCGATGAATCGGATTCCGACGAGAATTCTGATGATGTTATAGAAATTACCCCAACTGAATTTAAAAAGGCAAAAGAAAATAATAAGGGAAAGGGCATAAAAATAGAGAAATCTAATTCCAACCCCGATGAACTTTATATGTATCGTCAACCCCCGAAGTCCTTAAGTTTTAACAATGACCCGGGAACCTCTAAACCACCAGGTTTTTCTAAACCAATGTGGACAACGACGGCTCGTATTAGGGGAACATCATATATCCCTAGAAACTTGGCAAAACGAACCAAAACCGAACAAGAAGAAACGAGCGAGTTGGAATAAGATAGTTGTATTCGTGTGGTGTAATATATGTAATATAGTGTGCTTATGCTTTATGATATATGTAAAAATTGCTTGTATTAATAAGTATTTTTTTTATGAATCTAACTCTTGTCTATTTTACAGTATAAAAACACAAAATGGATAGACAACTCAATATTTTAAGAGACCTACCCGGAGACATGATTGATGAAATCTTGTCTAGAGTCGGTCAGAATTCCTCGGCACAACTATTTAAGGCGAGATCAGTTTGTAAGACATTCGAAGAACGTTCCAAGAATGTCTTGGTTTATAAGAGACTTTCGTTTGAAAGATGGGGGATATCACATTGGGAAACCCATAAGTTACGATGTGTTTACTTTGACGCATATATTGCGGGGAACCCAAATGCTATTTTACGCAACGGGTTAAGAAATTATTTTGACTCAGTATATCCGAATATAGGACTTCGTGATTTAGAAAAAGCGGCTAACATGCAACATAAAGAAGCATGTTATGCTTACGGGTTAGTGATGTTCGCTTCTCACCAAAGTGAGAACAAGAACATCGGGCTACAACTATTAAACAAAACGTTCCCACAAGTAACGGAGTCGGTAATTGGGATAAGAAATGAGGTTTTTAGGTTATTACGAGACTGTTGGTCATTACGTAACCCTCGTCCCTTTGACGACGTTACAACATGCTGTCTTATCAACGGCCATAACGGTTATGTTCCACAAGACCAAGGATGGGAAGTAGTCCTAGTAAAACCAGAATGCATGACTTGTTTCTGGATGTATGAATTACGTGTCTTTATTGCCTTTGCTGAACGACTTGTGTACTAGCTAGAATTATCTTCACAACTATCTTGTATCAAAGTTATTGTGTGCTATATTTCATGGTTTATGTAAAATAAGCGGTATTGTAAGTTTGTAAAATATTGTATAAAAGTTTGAACGTGAAATATTATTACAATCAGTTTTTCATATAGAATTGTAGTAGTTGAATTGTATATTAGCTACTAAGTATGAACTTAACGGGTAGGTACTACCCGAATTTAAACTTATAAAATGCTAATATGAAGAAAAAGCTTTTATAAATGAGTTCATATTATGCTACGAAATACTATTAACTACTCTTAATATTCTGTATGATTAACTTGTTCCATTTGACTATTTTGAAGGAAATGGCACCGACTACTCGACACACCGTGAATATGAATGAAGAGGAATTCCGTACTTTTCTAGCTTCAAACATAGCCGCGGTACAGGCTGCGCTACATACCAACAATAACCTTGGATCTGGCAGTAAAGGAAATCGTGTAGGATGCACCTACAAAGAATTCACTGCCTGCAAACCTTTGGAATTTGATGGAACCGAAGGACCGATCGGATTGAAACGGTGGACCGAGAAGGTCGAATCGGTATTTGCCATAAGTAAGTGCACTGAAGAGGACAAAGTGAAGTACGCTACACATACCTTCACAGGTTCTGCGTTAACATGGTGGAATACCTATCTAGAGCAAGTGGGACAAGATGATGCGTACGCACTACCGTGGTCAGCATTCAAGCACTTGATGAACGAGAAGTACCGTCCCAGAACCGAGGTCAATAAGCTCAAGACAGAATTTAGAGGGTTACGAACCCAAGGATTTGATATTACCACGTACGAAAGACGATTCACAGAATTGTGCCTATTGTGCCCGGGAGCATTCGAAGATGAGGAAGAGAAGATCGACGCGTTTGTGAAAGGATTACCGGAAAGAATCCAAGAAGATATAAGTTCACACGAGCCCGCCTCCATACAACAGGCATGTAGAATGGCTCACAAACTAGTGAACCAGATTGAGGAAAGAATTAAAGAACAGACTGCTGAAGAGGCCAATGTGAAGCAAGTCAAAAGAAAGTGGGAGGAAAACGGTGATAAGAATCACCAATACAACAACAACAACAGCAATTACAACAATAATCGCAACAATTATCCCAACAATCGCAACATCAATCGCAACTACAACAAACGGCCCAACAACAACAACAAAAACAACAATAACAGCAACTACAACAATCATCCCAACAATAATAATAACCGCAACAACAACAACAATCAGAAGCAGCTATGCCAAAGGTGTGAAAAGTATCACTCGGGGTTCTGCACCAAATTTTGCAACAAGTGTAAAAGAAATGGTCATAGCGCGGTGAAGTGTGAGGTCTACGGACCAGGGGTTAATAGAACGAAAGGAACAAATGGTGTCGGAACGAGTAATGGCGGAGCAAGTAGTGTCGGAGCAAGTTATGCCAATGTAGTTTGTTATAAATGTGGAAAACCGGGCCACATTATTAGAAATTTCCCGAACCAGGAGAACACGAATGGACAAGGCCGCGGAAGAGTTTTCAATATTAATGCGGTAGAGGCACAGGAAGACCCGGAGCTTGTTACGGGTACGTTTCTTATTGACAATAAATCTGCTTACGTTTTATTTGATTCGGGTGCGAATAGAAGCTATATGAGTAGAGATTTTTGTGCTAAATTAAGTTGTCCATTGACGCCTTTGGATAGTAAATTTTTACTCGAATTAGCAAATGGTAAATTAATTTCAGCAGATAATATATGTCGGAATCGAGAAATTAAACTGGTTAGCGAAACATTTAAGATTGATTTGATACCAGTAGAGTTAGGGAGTTTTGATGTGATAATCGGTATGGACTGGTTGAAAGAAGTGAAAGCAGAGATCGTCTGTTACAAAAATGCAATTCGCATTATACGAGAAAAAGGAAAACCCTTAATGGTGTACGGAGAAAAGGGCAACACGAAGCTACATCTTATTAGTAATTTGAAGGCACAAAAACTAATAAGAAAAGGTTGCTATGCTGTTCTAGCACACGTCGAGAAAGTACAAACTGAAGAAAAGAGCATCAATGATGTTCCCATTGCAAAAGAATTTCCCGATGTATTTCCGAAAGAATTACCGGGATTACCCCCACATCGATCTGTTGAATTTCAAATAGATCTTGTACCAGGAGCTGCACCAATAGCTCGTGCTCCTTACAGACTCGCACCCAGCGAGATGAAAGAACTGCAAATCCAATTACAAGAACTTTTAGAGCGTGGTTTCATTCGACCAAGCACATCACCGTGGGGAGCTCCTGTTTTGTTTGTCAAGAAGAAAGATGGTACATTCAGGTTGTGTATCGACTACCGAGAGTTGAACAAACTTACCATCAAGAACCGCTACCCACTACCGAGAATCGACGACTTATTTGATCAACTACAAGGCTCGTCTGTTTTTTCAAAGATTGACTTACGTTCCGGGTATCATCAAATGCGGGTGAAAGAAGATGATATTCCAAAGACTGCTTTCAGAACACGTTACGGTCATTACGAGTTTATGGTCATGCCGTTTGGTTTAACTAATGCACCAGCTGTGTTCATGGACCTTATGAACCGAGTGTGTGGACCATACCTTGACAAGTTTGTCATTGTTTTCATTGATGACATACTTATTTACTCAAAGAATGACCAAGAACACGGTGAACATTTGAGAAAGGTGTTAGAAGTATTGAGGAAGGAAGAATTGTACGCTAAGTTTTCAAAGTGTGCATTTTGGTTGGAAGAAGTTCAATTCCTCGGTCACATAGTGAACAAAGAAGGTATTAAGGTGGATCCGGCAAAGATAGAAACTGTTGAAAAGTGGGAAACCCCGAAAACTCCGAAACACATACGCCAGTTTTTAGGACTAGCTGGTTACTACAGAAGGTTCATCCAAGACTTTTCCAGAATAGCAAAACCCTTGACTGCATTAACGCATAAAGGGAAGAAATTTGAATGGAATGATGAACAAGAGAAAGCGTTTCAGTTATTGAAGAAAAAGCTAACTACGGCACCTATATTGTCATTGCCTGAAGGGAATGATGATTTTGTGATTTATTGTGACGCATCAAAGCAAGGTCTCGGTTGTGTATTAATGCAACGAACGAAGATGATTGCTTATGCGTCTAGACAATTGAAGATTCACGAACAAAATTATACGACGCATGATTTGGAATTAGGCGCGGTTGTTTTTGCATTAAAGACTTGGAGGCACTACTTATATGGGGTCAAAAGTATTATATATACCGACCACAAAAGTCTTCAACACATATTTAATCAGAAACAACTGAATATGAGGCAGCGTAGGTGGATTGAATTGTTGAATGATTACGACTTTGAGATTCGTTACCACCCGGGGAAGGCAAATGTGGTAGCCGATGCCTTGAGCAGGAAGGACAGAGAACCCATTCGAGTAAAATCTATGAATATAATGATTCATAATAACCTTACTACTCAAATAAAGGAGGCGCAACAAGGAGTTTTAAAAGAGGGAAATTTAAAGGATGAAATACCCAAAGGATCGGAGAAGCATCTTAATATTCAGGAAGACGGAACCCGGTATAGGGCTGAAAGGATTTGGGTACCAAAATTTGGAGATATGAGAGAAATGGTACTTAGAGAAGCTCATAAAACCAGATACTCAATACATCCTGGAACGGGGAAGATGTACAAGGATCTCAAGAAACATTTTTGGTGGCCGGGTATGAAAGCCGATGTTGCTAAATACGTAGGAGAATGTTTGACGTGTTCTAAGGTCAAAGCTGAGCATCAGAAACCATCAGGTCTACTTCAGCAACCCGAAATCCCGGAATGGAAATGGGAAAACATTACCATGGATTTCATCACTAAATTGCCAAGGACTGCAAGTGGTTTTGATACTATTTGGGTAATAGTTGATCGTCTCACCAAATCAGCACACTTCCTGCCAATAAGAGAAGATGACAAGATGGAGAAGTTAGCACGACTGTATTTAAAGGAAGTCGTCTCTAGACATGGAATACCAATCTCTATTATCTCTGATAGGGATGGCAGATTTATTTCAAGATTCTGGCAAACATTACAGCAAGCATTAGGAACTCGTCTAGACATGAGTACTGCCTATCATCCACAAACTGATGGGCAGAGCGAAAGGACGATACAAATGCTTGAAGACATGCTACGAGCATGTGTTATTGATTTCGGAAACAGTTGGGATCGACATCTACCATTAGCAGAATTTTCCTACAACAACAGCTACCATTCAAGCATTGAGATGGCGCCGTTTAAAGCACTTTATGGTAGAAAGTGCAGGTCTCTGATTTGTTGGAGTGAAGTGGGGGATAGACAGATTACGGGTCCGGAGATTATACAAGAAACTACCGAGAAGATCATCCAAATTCAACAACGGTTGAAAACCGCCCAAAGTCGACAAAAGAGCTACGCTGACATTAAAAGAAAAGATATAGAATTTGAAATTGGAGAGATGGTCATGCTTAAAGTTGCACCTTGGAAAGGCATTGTTCGATTTGGTAAACGAGGGAAATTAAATCCAAGGTATATTGGACCATTCAAGATTATTGATCGTGTCGGACCAGTAGCTTACCGACTTGATTTACCTCAACAACTCGCGGCTGTACATAACACTTTCCACGTCTCGAATTTGAAGAAATGTTTTGCTAAAGAAGATCTCACTATTCCGTTAGATGAAATCCAAATCAACGAAAAACTTCAATTCATCGAAGAACCCGTCGAAATAATGGATCGTGAGGTTAAAAGACTTAAGCAAAACAAGATACCAATTGTTAAGGTTCGATGGAATGCTCGTAGAGGACCCGAGTTCACCTGGGAGCGTGAAGATCAGATGAAGAAGAAATACCCGCATCTATTTCCAGAAGATTCGTCAACACCATCAACAGCTTAAAATTTCGGGACGAAATTTATTTAACGGGTAGGTACTGTAGTGACCCGAACTTTTCCATGTTTATATATATTAATTGAGATTGATATTTACATGATTAAATGTTTCCAACATGTTAAGCAATCAAACTTGTTAAGACTTGATTAATTGAAACATGTTTCATATAGACAATTGACCACCCAAGTTGACCGGTGATTCACGAACGTTAAAACTTGTAAAAACTATACGATGACATATATATGGTTATATATATAGTTAACATGTTTTTATTATAAGTATGTATCTCATTAGGTATTTTAACAATGAGTTATATACATAAAAATGAGACTATTAATTTAAGAAACTCGAAAACGATATATATAACGATTATCGTTATAACAACGTCTTACTAGGTACATATGAATCATATTAAGATATTGATACACTTGATTAATTATGTTAAATGATAAGTAAATATATTATTAAGTGTATTAACAATGAAATACATATGTAAAAATAAGACTACTAACTTAATGATTTCGAAACGAGACATATATGTAACGATTATCGTTGTAACGACATTTAACTGTATATACATCATACTAAGATATATTATATATCATAATATCATGATAATATAATAATTTAACATCTCATTTATTTTAATAAACAATGGGTTAACAACATTCAACAAGATCGTTAACCTAAAGGTTTCAAAACAACATTTACATGTAACGACTAACGATGACTTAACGACTCAGTTAAAATGTATATACATGTAGTGTTTTAATATGTATTCATACACTTTTGAAAGACTTCAAGACACTTATCAAAATACTTCTACTTAACAAAAATGCTTACAATTACATCCTCGTTCAGTTTCATCAACAATTCTACTCGTATGCACCCGTATTCGTACTCGTACAATACATAGCTTTTAGATGTATGTACTATTGGTATATACACTCCAATGATCAGCTCTTAGCAGCCCATGTGAGTCACCTAACACATGTGGGAACCATCATTTGGCAACTAGCATGAAATATCTCATAAAATTACAAAAATATGAGTAATCATTCATGACTTATTTACATGAAAACAAAATTACATATCCTTTATATCTAATCCATACACCAACGACCAAAAACACCTACAAACACTTTCATTCTTCAATTTTATTCATTTAATTGATCTCTCTCAAGTTCTATCTTCAAGTTCTAAGTGTTCTTCATATATTTTACAAGTTCTAGTTACATAAAATCAAGAATACTTTCAAGTTTGCTAGCTCACTTCCAATCTTGTAAGGTGATCATCCAACCTCAAGAAATATTTGTTTCTTACAGTAGGTTATCATTATAATACAAGGTAATAATCATATTCAAACTTTGGTTCAATTTCTATAACTATAACAATCTTATTTCAAGTGATGATCTTACTTGAACTTGTTTTCGTGTCATGATTCTGCTTCAAGAACTTCGAGCCATCCAAAGATCCGTTGAAGCTAGATCCATTTCTCTCTTTTCCAGTAGGTTTATCCAAGGAACTTAAGGTAGTAATGATGTTCATAACATCATTCGATTCATACATATAAAGCTATCTTATTCGAAGGTTTAAACTTGTAATCACTAGAACATAGTTTAGTTAATTCTAAACTTGTTCGCAAACAAAAGTTAATCCTTCTAACTTGACTTTTAAAATCAACTAAACACATGTTCTATATCTATATGATATGCTAACTTAATGATTTAAAACCTGGAAACACGAAAAACACCGTAAAACCGGATTTACGCCGTCGTAGTAACACCGCGGGCTGTTTTGGGTTAGTTAATTAAAAACTATGATAAACTTTGATTTAAAAGTTGTTATTCTGATAAAATGATTTTTATTATGAACATGAAACTATATCCAAAAATTATGGTTAAACTCAAAGTGAAAGTATGTTTTCTAAAATGGTCATCTAGACGTCGTTCTTTCGACTGAAATGACTACCTTTACAAAAACGACTTGTAACTTATTTTTCCGACTATAAACCTATACTTTTTCTGTTTAGATTCATAAAATAGAGTTCAATATGAAACCATAGCAATTTGATTCACTCAAAACGGATTTAAAATGAAGAAGTTATGGGTAAAACAAGATTGGATAATTTTTCTCATTTTAGCTACGTGAAAATTGGTAACAAATCTATTCCAACCATAACTTAATCAACTTGTATTGTATATTATGTAATCTTGAGATACCATAGACACGTATACAATGTTTCGACCTATCATGTCGACACATCTATATATATTTCGGAACAACCATAGACACTCTATATGTGAATGTTGGAGTTAGCTATACAGGGTTGAGGTTGATTCCAAAATATATATAGTTTGAGTTGTGATCAATACTGAGATACGTATACACTGGGTCGTGGATTGATTCAAGATAATATTTATCGATTTATTTCTGTACATCTAATTGTGGACAACTAGTTGTAGGTTACTAACGAGGACAGCTGACTTAATAAACTTAAAACATCAAAATATATTAAAAGTGTTGTAAATATATTTTGAACATACTTTGATATATATGTATATATTGTTATAGGTTCGTGAATCAACCAGTGGCCAAGTCTTACTTCCCGACGAAGTAAAAATCTGTGAAAGTGAGTTATAGTCCCACTTTTAAAATCTAATATTTTTGGGATGAGAATACATGCAGGTTTTATAAATGATTTACAAAATAGACACAAGTACGTGAAACTACATTCTATGGTTGAATTATCGAAATCGAATATGCCCCTTTTTATTAAGTCTGGTAATCTAAGAATTAGGGAACAGACACCCTAATTGACGCGAATCCTAAAGATAGATCTATCGGGCCCAACAAGCCCCATCCAAAGTACCGGATGCTTTAGTACTTCGAAATTTATATCATATCCGAAGGGTGTCCCGGAATGATGGGGATATTCTTATATATGCATCTTGTTAATGTCGGTTACCAGGTGTTCACCATATGAATGACTTTTATCTCTATGAATGGGATGTGTATTGAAATATGAAATCTTGTGGTCTATTATTACGATTTGATATATATAGGTTAAACCTATAACTCACCAACATTTTTGTTGACGTTTTAAGCATGTTTATTCTCAGGTGATTATTAAGAGCTTCCGCTGTCGCATACTTAAATAAGGACGAGATTTGGAGTCCATGTTTGTATGATATTGTGTAAAAACTGCATTTCAAGAAACTTATTTTGTTGTAACATATTTGTATTGTAAACCATTATGTAATGGTCGTGTATAAACAGGATATTTTAGATTATCATTATTTGATAATTGATGTCATGCGAGGTGTATATAAAATAGTTATTAATTTTAGCAGAAAACACTATTAAATACGATACAATTTTACACAAGATATTTATTTATTTATAGAATGGATATACTTAAACCTTGCTACAACACTTATAGGCAGTGTACCTAATCGTACAGTAGTGTAGTTTTTAGTAAGTCCGGTTCGTTCCACAGGGAAATCTTTAAACAAAGCTCAACGCTATATTAGTTTACTTTTATAAAAATACAAACATATATATAAGTAATATTATTATTATAAAGGGGGTTTTTTACCGTTTAATGACCGGTTTGTCGATTTTAAGACTTTAGTCGCAGTTAAAACCTAATGTAAAATATAAAATAAATACAAGACTTAAATTAAAGCGTAAAGTAAATAACGATAATGAAATTGCGAATAATAAAAATGCGATAAAATAAAATTGCGATAATTAAAAAGTACGATAATTAAAAGTGCGATTAAATAACAATAAATAAAAGTGCGATAATTAGAAGTGCAATTAAATATAAAATAAAGGAAATTAAATATGAAATAAAAGAATTATGCTTATTTAAACTTCCGTAATCATGATGTTTGACGTGTTGATTTTAGTTTTATGCCCATGGGTTAATTGTCCTTTGTCCTGGATTATTTAATATGTCCGTCTGGTTTTTGTCCATAACAGTCCATCAGTCATAAATATAAATTGCAAGTGTCCTTGTCAAATTATTATTATACCCGAAGTTAAATATTCCAACTAATTGGGGATTCGAATTGTAACAAGGTTTTAATACTTTGTTTAATGAATACACCAGGTTATCGACTGCGTGTAAACCAAGGTTTTACTACTTTGTTAACAATTACACCAATTACCCTTGAATGTAATTTCACCCCTGTTTTAATTATTCTAGTGGCTATTAATCCATTCCCGTGTCCGGTTAAATGAACGATTATTCGTACATATAAATACCCCGCCCATCGTGTCCGATTGAGTGTATATGGTAATTTATAGGGACGCCCAATTGTAAATCTTTATATTAACATTAACAAACTTTCATTTAGTTAAACAAATATAAAGCCCATTAATAGCCCATAGTCTAATTTCCACAAGTGTCGTTCTTTTGTCCAAACCCCAATTATGGTACAAAGCCCAATTACCCAATTTTAGTAATTAGCCCAACATCATGATTACTTTGTTTTAAATAAGCATAATAATAACTTAGCTACGAGACATTAATATAAAAAGGTTGAACATAACTTACAATGATTAAAAATAGCGTAGCGTTACACGGACAGAATTTCGACTTACACCCTTACAACATTCGCTAACATACCCTTATTATTAGAATTATAATTAAAATTAAAATTAAAATATAAATTATATATATATATATTTTACGTATATATGAGAGAAGAGAGAAATAGAATATGAAAAATGATCAGAATTCGGTTTGCTTTATAGCCAGAGTTGATTTTTGGGGCTCCGCGACTCGCGGCAAAATCCTCTTCAAACTCCGCGAGTCGCGGAGAATGTATTTACAGCTCACACCCTTGGAGTTTCTCTGCCGACGGTTTTATAATATATATATATAATATATATATAATTAATATAATTAATTATATATTATATTATATTTATATGCATAGTTAACTTGTAATTTTTAGTCCGTTGCGTCGAGCGTTAAGAGTTGACTCTGGTCCCGGTTCCGGATTTTCGAACGTCCTCGCGTACAATTTAATATCTTGTACTTTGCGTTTTGAATCTTGTACTTTTGTAATTTCGAGACGTTTCTTATCAATAATTGGAACCTTTTTGATTGTCTTTTGTACTTTTGAGCTTTTTGGTCGTTTGCGTCTTCAATTCGTCGAATCTGTCTTTTGTCTTCACCTTTTATTATTTAAACGAATATCTCTTGTAAATAGAACAATTGCAACTAAAAGCTTGTCTTTCTTGAGGAATAATGCTATGAAATATATGTTCGTTTTTAGCATTATCAAATATTCTCACACTTGAGCGTTGCTTGTCCTCAAGCAATATCGTCTTGAAATACTAGAATCACTTCTTTATTCTTCACACTTTGTACATCAGTGATTTCTATACGGCGGTATAAACAATGGTAGTAACGATATGGTTTACAGTCCCACATGACTATAAAAATTTAGATCCATTAAGGAAATTGGATCTTTATGAAAACATTTGATTTTTTTTTAAATCTAGTTTTTACCCTAGATAAGTTTTCCGGAATAACCCTTTACCGGTGTTTGCAAAATATTTTTGTGGGTTTGGTGGGTTTCAGATTTGAAAATTTTAGCTCAAAACTTGCGGTTTTGTGTCACCCACTTGCTAACCTTGTATTTGGAAAGCAACACGTCCAGTTTACTTGTCCCGTATATTACCTTTCGGCAAACTACCGTCCGGTTGTAAAGGAAAGCGTTGAACAAGCAACTGTTAAGGCAATGTCCCCTGACATGCTTTTAATTATGGTCTATAACGTGTCGGACGCAATTACTATCCTTGGTAGGAGCAATAGTAAAGCTCACCCTTATAATTTTTCGGTCTGGCACAAGGTCCTGTCTTTGACCACTATGCAACCACCGTTCTTACGGTTGACACCCGATTTGGTTCAGGTGACCTAATGAATTCCAGGTGAATTCCTAGGATTTTACGTTCAATGGTAATGAACGCATTGAAAATAGGGTTTTCAGAAAACAAATCGGTTTGTAATTTTGATCAAAATATTTTCTCGTTTAAGCTCGAGTTTAGATATCATTGAATTCCATGAGTTTGAATTCTCAATCTTTAAGGTCAATCTCTAGGATTGAGTAATATCAGTCTTAAAAGCTGATTTTTAATCTTTAAGGAGATTATCCTTTCTGGGGATCTGATTCATTAGTCTTATCCAGCTAATTTGCATGGTGCCCCCCCATTATACGAGATAAATCCTTCTCATGGTTAGGATAAATCTGACCACTTGGCGACCCTGTTTAATGCTGAGGTCCGTGGATTTCCTGCTGATTTTAGTGATGACTTTTCTAGATTTTTCGTCAACCTACAGCTGGTCTGGACGACAACTTCATGACCTAAATCAAGAAGCGCGTGTCTTTTTCGGAAGACTTTACTTCCTTTTAATGATGGAATTGATTCATCGTGTAGATCCATCTCTTCTTTTCTTTCATCGGGTAAAACAGTTTAGTTTAGTCCAAAGCAAAAGTATTTTCAGTTATTTGTTACAGATATATGTGACATATGTTTAAAATAACTTGGTAAATTTTCCCACACTTGGCTTTTATTTTCCTTTTTATCGTCCTCTATTCCATTTTAAATGAATTTTAACATTTTAGTTTGTTTCTCAATTTATGTCCTTTCTGAGGTAATAATAATTTCGGTGTTAAAACCTAGTTTTATCGTTCATAAATATGTATAAACATGATTTTGAATTCATTTAATTGAAAATTTTGAAAAATTTTACTAGAAT
This sequence comes from Rutidosis leptorrhynchoides, assembly GCF_046630445.1. Lineage (NCBI taxonomy): Eukaryota > Viridiplantae > Streptophyta > Magnoliopsida > Asterales > Asteraceae > Rutidosis > Rutidosis leptorrhynchoides. Next base: position 4,337,411 of record NC_092343.1, read on the forward strand.
TGGGTAGTCAGTATATAAGACTAGGGCTGTTCTTTTTTATCAGAGAGCACTAGATTCTAATACAACTACTGCTTTACTAGTATTTTTAATGGTAACCAAGTGTATAAAGTAAAAATTTTTAAAATCCGAAAGAATTTAATCCCTTCCCACACTTAAGATCTTGCAATGCCCTCATTTGCAAGAAATCAGTAACAATTTAAATTATTGAGGGTGATTTGTGTGAAAATGATTAAATTTTTACCAAAGTTTCCAAATATATTGGCGTTTGTTTGCTGAATGATAAATGGTGCACATCATTTGTTCATTCCGTCTTGTTGTTATTTCACATATATTTTGCATCTTGTCGTCAAAATTAGTTGCTTTTGCTGAACTTAATGCCAGTCTTTGAAAATGCGTTGTTTTACCCTGTTGTGTACATAAGATAAACTGCAAACATATATACATATTTTTGAAGTTTGGTATATTACCCCACATTCAAAAATTATTAAAATCTAAGAATAAAAGTTAGATAATTATAAAAATGATTACAATATTAACAAAAATATTAAATGTATCAATAATTACAAATTACAAAATAAAAAAAATAATAATAAGTAAACTAAGGATGATATTGGTACCAATAGGGGTTCCAGGCATAACCATAAGTGCTATAGAATGCTTCGGCAGGGTCATACGTAGGATATGGTGGCTGCATCTCTATAGACCAAGGAGGGAAGACGGGTTTCGGTGTAGGAATATAGTTTCTACCTATATGTTGGCAATGAGCTATGATCTGGTTCTGATGAACTTGCCAATCTTCAAATGCTCTCTGTCTAGCATTTTCGTATTCCTGAGAAGCTATAAACCTATGCATTTCTTGCATCTCATTCCCCCCTCCTACATTACCTTGCTGCTGGTTTCTCTCCACCTGTGGATGTCTACCATGGTATCGTACTGCGGCGTTATTTCGCCTCTTCCAAACTTTCGCACCATGGTATACATTTAAACATATAGTATCGCGGGGTTCTGGTTCTTCTACTAATAATCCCCCCCGACTTATATCCACACCGAGATATTCACCAATCAAAGTAATAAAAATACCACCTCCTATTATGCTATGTGGTCGCATCCCCCGAACCATAGCTGATAAATAATAACCCACACAATATGGTATACTTACAGCGCTCTGTGGGTCTCGAATACACATATGGTAAAACAAATCCTGTTCATTTACTTTTTCCTTGTTTTTACCCCTTTGTGTAATCGAATTAGCTAAAAACCTATGTATCACTCTTAATTCGGCTCTATCTATATCCAAATAAGAGTAATTTCCCCCTTTGAAACGGTGATGGCTTGTCATTTGACTCCACACACCGTGTGTATCAAAATTATCATCTATCTTTCTACCGTTTAGTATCAATCCTCTACAATCGGCAGACGCTAACTCCTCAGGCGTATATATACGTAAAGCCTGAGCCATGTCCAGTAAAGACATGTGGCGCATCGAACCGCCTAACAAAAATCTAATAAAAGAACGATCGGTTAAACTAGCTACCCGATCATTCAACTCTATACTACATAACAATTCTTCACACCATACTTTATATACAGGTCTACGTATGGTGAATAAACATATCCAGTCATTAAAAGAAGAATTACCATACCTCTGTACAAGTAATTCCCTAATTGGCCCGGCCAATTCTACAGCTTCTAAGGGTCCCCATTCTATGACCCTTGGTACCTCAACAACCTTAGAATGAAGAGTATGCAAACCCCTTTGATATTTTGGATAATCTATCCAAAGTCTGTCAAATCTCAGGTTCGGGTGCAACTCTTCCAAGTGCATATCGGCAAAAGTCATGACTGGATGAGGTATATCCTGCTTGTAGTAGTTATCCACCTCCTGTTGTTCCAAATTCTCAGCAGGAGCATTGCGGGCTTGGGATGAAGATTCACCCCTTTCATTCTGCAAAACACATCAAACACAAATTTTGTGCATCCAAATATGCATTAGTGTCAGCAAAATCATCAATCAAAATAATTACAATGACATTATCAATTTATATCAAACTTAAGCTCATTTTCATATTTTCATCAAATCTACACTTTTTCAAATAAGCATATACGAAAATGTTCGCCAAGTTCATAAGCATTCAACTCAAATAACATGTCAAAATAATCATTATTAAACAAGTCTCAAATGGCATTATCTTTCAAAAATCAAGTTCATGAATTTTAGACTTGAAAAAGTCCACTTTAATTCTCAAAATCATGTTTAGGCTCAAAGTTTGGATCATTTAATTACCTAGACATGTTACACTACTCAATTTAGCAACAATTCATGACAAAAATCGGCCATAACCTGTTTATATCAAAAAGCCCCAAATTTGCTCAAGAACACAAACCCTAGATTACTCAAAATTTGAAATTTAAGGCTTCTAATCATGTTAAACAGCATCAATCTAGGTTATACAAGCATAATACATAAACAATTTAAGCCTAATTACACTAAAAAGCATCAAAATCAAATTGGGGAAAAAATTGCTCAAGAACATCAAATTTCGAATTAAATGGTGTTTAGGTGTAGAAATTTACCGTTTTTCTTGAGTAATTCTTAGATAGCATCCTTCTCAACATGATTTTAGCAAAAAATTTGGTGATTAACGGTTAAAAATTGGGATTTTTGGGGGTATTTTTCGGGTTTTTCGGGTGCAGAATTCGCTGTGTTTTTGTTGTTTTGGGTTGGGGACTGATCTGTTCTGCAGTTATATTTTTTTTTTTCCGGTTTTTAGTCTCTCCGCGACTCGCGGAGATTTAAGCTCCAAACTCCGCGAGTCGCGGAGTTTTTTTTTTTTTTTTTTTTTTTTTTTTTTTTTTATAATCATTAACTTTTGAAACAATTAAGTACTTAATTTTAAAATTTTGTTTCCCTTGTTATTTAGGACGAGGTCGTTTCGGATCGATGTCCTAGTCCGTCCTTCGACAAAATTTTAAAATTTGTCTTTTTGTAGCGATTGTTTTAAAAGCTAAGATTTTTGGGTTTTTTAATGTTTTTGGCATACTTTAAATCAAAAAGATTAAAAATAATAATAATAAAAGTTCTCGTCCCTCCCTTGGGTAAAGCAATTTCGGTTCAAAGACCTAGTCTTCAACTTACGACGAATTTTAAAAATCATATTTTTAACTTAATGAGATAAAGTAAATTTTTGTTTTTAAATTCACACAACTTAAATATAAAATTCAAAATTAATATTAAAAATTCACACCAAACTCAAAATTTAAAATGCATAAAATTAAAATTTTATATTTTAAAAATTAAAAATTCACACCAAACTTAACATTTGAAATGCATAAAATTAAAAATTTATATTAATTTTTCAAATATTTTAAATATATTGTTTTTACAAAGTTTACAATATTAATTTAAGATTTAAATATTAATTTTAAAAACATGGTAAAAATAAATTTAAAAATCTTTTTGTCTTTTTATCCCACTTTAATCAATCAAATATTATCAAAAATATGCGCCCCTCTTTTCGGTAAAGTAATTTCGGTTCCAAGACCTAATTTAACTCATGACGAATTTTTGAAATATTTTGGGTTGATTGATTAAAGATATTTATACCTTAAGAATAAACGTTAAATTTCGCAGTGATGTAATAAATTTTTGAATGATATCAATAATTTCGGTCGCCAAACCTAATTTTATTCAATACCAATTTAATACTTTTTAGCGAACAAATTAGCGTTTATTATCAAAAGGTTAAAAATAAAAAAAATAAAAATAAAAACTGTATAGACATACCTGTGAAATAGATTTCTTAGTTATATGATCTATCCCATTCATAAGATAGTCGGTTTAATTGGTTTTCCATGGCTACATAGGCGTAACCTCGAGCATTCAGTGTCTTTTCTTCTAAACATATGAACGGTCCGTCTCTGCATAAAGTAACAAATTCGGTATTTGAATAGGTTTGATTATTTGAACATTTACCTCCATGTGACCATTTTCCGCATTTGTGACATCGTTCTAGGTGTCGTGCTCTTCTTTTTGCTGCGGATTTTGATTTTCCTTTACCAAATTGTAACTTATTATCTTCGCATCTGGATTCTTTTCTAACTCCGTCCATTCTTTCTCTGATTACTGATACTATTTCACTCGGTAGTATGTCATTATTACGTTTAGTGATCAAAGCGTGTAGCATTAGACCATGGTTTAGTTCACAGGCAGTCTTCATTTCGTAAAAACCTAAAAAAAAAAATAACTGACTAAGCCGTGCCATAAGGGGTCATTCTCCAAACGGGACGGGACCAAGCCTTTAGGTTGTTAAAGTAGGTTGGGTGACAGATCGGCCATAGGAGTACTCCGGGATATAAACCAGGGCAACAAAAGTGGAGCATACGGCGATGCCGCCCGTTTTCATTTCGTGGAAGTCCCCGGCAGAGGAAAGGGCTGTAGGTGATGGCGCGTTCTGCTTCTTATCTAGAGAGGGGCGCTTAAATCCTTTCTATGGGCTCGTGCGTGGCAGCTGGTATAGATGAATAAAGGCGGACCGCTTGAACGGGACCTATTCTCTTAATATAATAGGCGGCAAAGCGGAAAAATTCAGAATGGGGGGAGAAGACTAGTTCTTTAGGGTCTGCTAGGGAAAGACCATTCGGGTTCCATTTTCGAGAACTACACGAAAACAGACAATCTAACTCTAACAGAAATACATATTATCCTTTAAAGACTTGATTCTCCCCACACTTAGTTAGCTGTGGTGTCGAAATTGTGATTAACTTCGTTGTCGACTTCCATCGGACCATGTATGTAATGTTTAACTCTGTGACCATTAACTTTAAATTCTATCCCATTTGAATTTATTAATTCTATCGTTCCGTATGGGAAAACTCTTTTGACTATGAATGGTCCAGACCATCTTGATTTCAATTTTCCAGGAAATAGCTTGAATCGTGAATTGAAAAGAAGAACTCTGTCTCCTTCTTTAAATTCTTTTGAACTTCTGATTCTTTTATCATGCCATTTCTTCGTTCTTTCTTTATAGATTAATGAATTTTCGTATGCTTCATGTCTTAATTCTTCTAATTCGTTTAGTTGACTTAATTGTAGACGTCCGGCTTCATGTAAATCAAGATTACATGTTTTCAAAGCCCAAAATGCTTTGTGTTCAATTTCTACTGGAAGATGACATGCTTTTCCATAAACAAGTCTAAAAGGTGTGGTTCCAATTGGAGTTTTGTAGGCTGTTCTAAAAGCCCAGAGTGCATCCTCCAATTTAATGGACCATTCCTTCGAATTTGATCCTACGGTTTTCTCTAGAATACGTTTTAAAGCTCGGTTGGTATTTTCAACTTGTCCACTTGTTTGTGGATGATATGCGGTGGAGATTTTATGAGTTACTCCATATCTTTTAAGAACTTTCTCAAGTTGATTATTACAGAAATGAGTACCCCGATCACTTATTAAAGCTTTCGGTGTTCCAAACCTTGCAAAAAGACGTTTTAAAAAGTTGACTACAACTCGTGCATCGTTAGTTGGGAGAGCTTGTGCTTCCGCCCATTTAGATACATAATCAATGGCTACGAGTATATATAGATTATTATGAGATTTTGGAAATGGACCCATAAAGTCAATACCCCAAATGTCAAATACTTCACATACTTGGATGACATTTTGTGGCATTTCATCACGTTGACTTATTTTTCCGGCCCTTTGACATGCATCACAGGATTTGCAAAGAAGGTGTGCGTCTTTGTAAATTGTAGGCCAATAGAATCCAGCTTCATAAACTTTTCTTGCTGTTAGTTGAGGCCCATAATGCCCTCCTGTTGGTCCTGTGTGACAATGGTTTAAAATTTTACTAGCTTCATCTCCAAATACACATCGGCGTATTATTCCATCGGGACAACTTTTAAACAGATGTGGATCTTCCCAGAAATAGTGTTTTATATCACTGAAGAATTTCTTTCGTCTTTGGTACGATAATCCTTTTTCAAGGAATCCACAAACTAAGTAGTTTGCATAGTCTGCAAACCATGGGATTTCTTTATAATCTATCTTCAATAGATATTCATCAGGAAAGTTGTCTTGTATGGCCGATTCATTCAGAACTTCTAATTCGGGATTTTCAAGACGAGAAAGATGATCAGCGGCGAGATTTTCTGCTCCTCTTTTATCTCGGATTTCAATATCAAACTCTTGTAAGAGTAAGATCCAACGGATTAATCTTGGTTTAGCATCTTATTTTGAAAATAGGTATCTAAGAGCAGAATGGTCGGTATAGACCACCGTTTTTGCTAGAACGAGATATGATCGAAATTTGTCAAAAGCAAAGACAATAGCAAGGAGTTCTTTTTCAGTAGTTGTATAGTTCGTTTGTGCTCCTTGTAACGTCTTACTAGCATAATATATAGGTTGAAATCGTTTTTCAATCCTTTGTCCTAAAACGGCTCCCATTGCAAAATCACTTGCATCGCACATTAGTTCAAATGGTAGATTCCAATTTGGTGTTATCATGATCGGTGCATTAGTGAGTTTCTCTTTAAGAATATTAAAAGATTTGATACACTCATCTGAAAAGATGAATGGCGCATCCTTTTCTAGGAGTTTATTCATAGGAGTGGCAATTTTAGAAAAATCTTTTATGAAACGTCGGTAAAAACCGGCATGCCCTAGAAAACTCCTAACTCCTCTAACATTGGTGGGATGTGGAAGTTTAGCAATTATATCTACTTTAGCTCTATCCACTTCAATTCCTTCTTTTGAAATTTTATGTCCAAGAACGATGCTTTCTTTAACCATGAAATGGCATTTCTCCCAATTAAGTACTAGATTTGATTTTTCGCATCTAATTAGCATTCGTTCCAGATTAACTAGACATGATTTAAATGTATCACCGAAGACTGAAAAGTCATCCATGAATACTTCCATGCATTTTTCTATCATGTCGTGAAAAATCGCCATCATACACCTTTGAAAGGTTGCAGGGGCGTTACAAAGTCCAAATGGCATGCGTTTGTAAGCAAAAGTACCATAAGGGCACGTGAATGTTGTTTTCTCTTGATCCTCGGGTGCTATTGGAATTTGAAAATATTCGGAAAATCCGTCTAGAAAACAATAGTAACTATTTCCGGCTAATCTTTCCAACATTTGATCTATGAAAGGTAAGGGAAAGTGATCTTTTCTGGTGGCGTCATTTAATTTTCTATAATCAATACATACACGCCATCCTGTTACAGTCCTAGTAGGAATAAGCTCATTTTTCTCATTTGTAATGACAGTCATGCCACCCTTCTTAGGCACGCATTGAACTGGGCTTACCCATGGACTATCAGAAATTGGATAAATTAAACCTGCATCTAGCAGTTTAATAATCTCTTTCTTAACTACATCTTGCATATTAGGATTTAGTCTTCGTTGGCGTTGCACATACGTTTTATGACCTTCTTCCATAAGGATTTTATGTGTGCAATACGAAGGACTTATTCCTTTAATATCATGAATCTTCCATGCAATGGCTGGTTTATGAGCTTTCAACACAGAAATGAGTTGTGATTTCTCATTTTCAGTAAGAGAAGACGATATTATTACAGGTAATTCAGATTCACCATGTAAATAAGCGTATTCCAAATGGTTTGGAAGTGGCTTTAACTCTAATTTCGGAGGTTCTTCTATCGATGATTTATATCGATATCTGTCTTCTTCTTTTAGCATTTGAATTTCTTCTGTTGTTGGTTCATATCCATTAGCTATAAGTGTAGCTAACATTTCAGCTTCATCAATTGGTTCATTACCTTCTCCTAAAGAACATTCTCCTGTTCCTTGTAATTCTGGAAATTCTTCTAATAATTCTGCATGTGCATCTATAGTTTGAATATAATAACATGTATCATCTGCAGATTGTGGCTGTTGCATTGCTCTATCAACTGAAAAGGTAACACTCTCATCCTCTATACTTAGGGTCAGTTTCTTACCGAACACGTCTATCATTGCTTTAGCCGTGTTTAAGAATGGTCTTCCTAATATGAGAGGAACTTGAGAATCTTCTTCCATGTCCAAAACAACAAAATCTACTGGAAATACTAAAGTACCAACTTTAACTAGCATGTTCTCCATTATCCCTCTAGGATATTTTATTGATCTATCGGCTAGTTGTATGCTTATTCTGGTTGGTTTTAATTCTCCAAGGTCTAGTTTAGCGTATAGTGAATACGGCATTAGATTTATACTAGCACCTAAGTCTGCCAATGCTTCTATTGAACTAAGACTACCCAAAAAACATGGAATTGTGAAACTTCCTGGATCAGATAGTTTTTCTGGTATCTTATTCAACAGCACTGCTGAACAATTAGCATTCATAGTAACAGCCGAGAGTTCTTCCATTTTCTTTCTATTTGAGATTAGATCTTTCAAGAATTTAGCATATCTTGGCATTCCTGAAATCACATCAATGAAAGGAAGATTTACATTTATCTGTTTAAACATATCCAAGAATTTGGATTGCTCGGCTTCTAGTTTTTCTTTCTTCATTTTACTCGGGTAAGGAAGTGGTGGTTGGTATGGTTTAACATAAGGTTTATCCTTAACTGTGTTATCTTCATTAACCTTTTCAACTACCGGTTCTTTTTCCTTATCTTGATCAGGTTGTGGTTCTTGTGGAGTAGGAATGGCTTCATCAGAAGTTACAGGTATTTCAGGTGGTTTAAGTGTTGTACCACTTCTTGTGGTAATAGCTTTAGCTGTTTCATTCCGGGGGTTAGCATTTGTATCACTAGGTAGACTTCCCGGTTTTCTTTCACCTATTAACCTTGCTAGGTTACTCACTTCTTGTTCCAGATTTTGAATAGAAGCTTGTTGATTTCTAAATGCTTGAGCATTTTGTTCATTGGTTTGTTTCTGAGATGTGAAAAACTGTGTTTGAGTTTCAACTAGCTTCGTCATCATATCTTCTAAATTCGGCTTTTTATCATCGGTTTGTTATGGTGGTTTGTTTTGAAAATTAGGTCTTTGCTGATTATAAGTATTATTGGATACTTGTTGATTGCTAGGACCTTGTTGGTTGTTGTATGGAATATTTCGGTTATAATTCTGGTTTTGATTGTAAATCGGTCTTGGCGGTTGATAATTATTCTGATAATTATTTCCAGGCCTTTGGTTTATGTATGAAATATTATCTCTTTGTTCCATTGTTAATTCAATACCGAGACAATCTTTTGTCAAATGTGGTCCTCCACACTGCTCACAACTAATTCGTATTGAGTGAATATCTTTAGTCATCTTTTCCATTCGTCTCTCCACAGCATCTATCTTTGCGGAAATGGAATCTAAGTCATGGCTAGAATCGGCTCTAGCTGCTTTAGATGATCTAATGATGTCTTTTTCTTGGTGCCACTCATGTGAGTGGGAAGCAGTGTTATCAATAATTTTGTAAGCATCAGTTTCGGTTTTTTTCATAATAGAACCACCAGCTGCTATATCTATGTCTTTCCTTGTAGTGATGTCGCATCCTCGGTAGAATATTTGTACTATTTGACAGGTGTCTAAACCATGTTGCGGACATCCTCTTAATAACTTTCCATATCTTGTCCACGCCTCATATAGAGTTTTATTTGGTTTCTGTGTGAACGTAACAATTTCTGCTTGAAGTCTTACGGCTTTAGATGCAGGAAAGAATTGTTTAAGAAATTTGTCAATTAAAACATCCCATGTATCAATCGCCCCTTCAGGTAACGATTCCAACCAATCTTTGGCTTCTCCCTTCAAAGTCCAGGGAAATAACATGAGATATATCTGTTCATCCTCCACTTCTCGGATTTTAAATAGTGTGCAGATCCTATTAAAGGTACGTAGATGTTCATTTGGATCTTCCTTCGGCGCACCACTAAATTGGCATTGATTAGTCACCATGTGTAGAATTTGTCCTTTGATTTCATAATCTGGCGCATTAATGTCTGGATGAGTAATTGCGTGACCTTGGCCAGTGCGTTTAGCTCTCATTCGGTCTTCCATACTTAAAGGTTCCAGATTCTCCATAATTGAATTTGTTGAATCGGTATCACTAGATGATTCTGATTTAATAGTTCGTTCCTCAACAATCTCTGTTTGAATGATTGGTGGCTCCGGAGGAAAGTTTAGTGGTTCAGGATCTATGAACCGTTCCTGAATATTTTCCGGATTCTCAATTGTGATGTTGGGTTCAAAAAATGGATTATCGGAAATTTGAACTGAAGTACTTGGTCTACTGGATGACGATTCTAAAGAAAAATCAACGGCGGTTATATTTGTTAAACGATGTCTTGATCGAGTTACAGGTGGTGAACGTACAAAAGGTGATGAACGTCTTGCTCGGTGCATTCAATGAATATCCTATTAGTTTTTAAAAGGAAAGAAAAATTATAATAAGTTATCCAATCAATAGACTTTTCTGATTTTGCCCACGTTTCGAATAGCCAAAAGATGCAGCGGAGGGGCAGGATTCGTTTGGTCTCAATATAATTGAGGACTGTTTGGCTCCAATAACCCGGTCCACGTACAAATCCAACTATTACTACGAACCAGAAAATTTTGATGTCTATTAATTTAACCACTTAAAATAAATTTTCGTAATTTTAAGAAATTTAGATAAGAAGTAGAAAAAATTCTAAGTCCTAAAAACTAGAATGGCGAGAAATAAGAGAGAAAAAGAGTTCGTCGTAAAAGGTCGAAAAAGAAAAAAAAATGGTTGAAAAATAAAAGGTGACGGAAAAATAAAAGAAACTTATAAAAACTTAAAAATACTTGACTAACCTAACCTTATTACTACAACTAACTTAAAATTATAATCGCAAATTGATATTACTAATTGGAATGATAATTGATACATAGTAAAAGGTGTCTAAAAATATTAAAGCTTACAGGAAAAACTAAATCCCAAATGGAAATAACTTAAAAAGAAACTAAAACTTAAAAAGGCGTCGCAAAATTCTAAAGCACCTAAATCTTAGTCTAAAGAAAAAGCACTTAAGGAATTCTACGGCAAAGCCTAAAAATCTAGGAGTAAAAATAACTATAGCAAAAACTAAGTTTAAAATTAAATATGAGCTAAAAATACAAAAGTTATGCTACAACGATTAAAAAGGGACAAAATATAAAAATATACAAAAAGTTGTAAAAAGTACAATTTTTATAAAAATATTATTTTTATATTATTATTTTATAAAACTATTAATTTTACAATTTAATAAAACTAATTAATACTAAATACATAAATTAAATAAAAAGTAAAAGTAAAAATAAAACTAATAATAATAATAATAATAATAATTAGGGTTAAATAATAATTATAATTAATAATAAACCGTAATTAATGCTGAATTAGGGCTTCCTGTCGCCTGTCAGATACCCTCCGCGAGTCGCGGTAATTAATTCATCAAACCCCGCGAGTCGCGGGGTTTCAAATTTCAGCTGACAGGTTTCAAATTCGACGCGTTTTTTCTTTATTTATTTATTTTTTTTTATTTTCTGTTTTCTGTTTTTTTTTATATATAAAAGATATTTAATAAAATTTATATTTTTATAAACTAAACTAAAAATAAAGAAACTTATAAAACTTAAATATTTAACAAAATCTTAAAAATACTTATATTTTTGTTTTTCTTTTTATATTTTTCGAATATTTAAAACGTATTTTTACAAAACGAATTTTAATAAAAGTAAACAAAAAAAATCTTTTTTTTTTATATTAGCGTTGCGCTTCCGGCTTTTAAGAGTGTTCCCCGGCAGCGGCGCCAAAAATACTTGATGTCATGCGAGGTGTATATAAAATAGTTATTAATTTTAGCAGAAAACACTATTAAATACGATACAATTTTACACAAGATATTTATTTATTTATAGAATGGATATACTTAAACCTTGCTACAACACTTATAGGCAGTGTACCTAATCGTACAGTAGTGTAGTTTTTAGTAAGTCCGGTTCGTTCCACAGGGAAATCTTTAAACAAAGCTCAACGCTATATTAGTTTACTTTTATAAAAATACAAACATATATATAAGTAATATTATTATTATAAAGGGGGGTTTTTACCTTTTAATGACCGGTTTATCGATTTTAAGACTTTAGTCGCAGTTAAAACCTAATGTAAAATATAAAATAAATACAAGACTTAAATTAAAGCGTAAAGTAAATAACGATAATGAAATTGCGAATAATAAAAATGCGATAAAATAAAATTGCGATAATTAAAAAGTACGATAATTAAAAGTGCGATAATTAGAAGTGCAATTAAATATAAAATAAAGGAAATTAAATATGAAATAAAAGAATTATGCTTATTTAAACTTCCGTAATCATGATGTTTGACGTGTTGATTTTAGTTTTATGCCCATGGGTTAATTGTCCTTTGTCCTGGATTATTTAATATGTCCGTCTGGTTTTTGTCCATAACAGTCCATCAGTCATAAATATAAATTGCAAGTGTCCTTGTCAAATTATTATTATACCCGAAGTTAAATATTCCAACTAATTGGGGATTCGAATTGTAACAAGGTTTTAATACTTTGTTTAATGAATACACCAGGTTATCGACTGCGTGTAAACCAAGGTTTTACTACTTTGTTAACAATTACACCAATTACCCTTGAATGTAATTTCACCCCTGTTTTAATTATTCTAGTGGGTATTAATCCATTCCCGTGTCCGGTTAAATGAACGATTATTCGTACATATAAATACCCCGCCCATCGTGTCCGATTGAGTGTATATGGTAATTTATAGGGACGCCCAATTGTAAATCTTTATATTAACATTAACAAACTTTCATTTAGTTAAACAAATATAAAGCCCATTAATAGCCCATAGTCTAATTTCCACAAGTGTCGTTCTTTTGTCCAAACCCCAATTATGGTACAAAGCCCAATTACCCAATTTTAGTAATTAGCCCAACATCATGATTACTTTGTTTTAAATAAGCATAATAATAACTTAGCTACGAGACATTAATATAAAAAGGTTGAACATAACTTACAATGATTAAAAATAGCGTAGCGTTACACGGACAGAATTTCGACTTACACCCTAACAACATTCGCTAACATACCCTTATTATTAGAATTATAATTAAAATTAAAATTAAAATATAAATTATATATATATATTTTACGTATATATGAGAGAAGAGAGAAATAGAATATGAAAAATGATCAGAATTCGGTTTGCTTTATAGCCAGAGTTGATTTTTGGGGCTCCGCGACTCGCGGAAAAATCCTCTTCAAACTCCGCGAGTCACGGAGAATGTATTTACAGCTCACACCCTTGGAGTTTCTCTGCCGACGGTTTTATAATATATATATATAATATATATATAATTAATATAATTAATTATATATTATATTATATTTATATGCATAGTTAACTTGTAATTTTTAGTCCATTGCGTCGAGCGTTAAGAGTTGACTCTGGTCCCGGTTCCGGATTTTCGAACGTCCTCGCGTACAATTTAATATCTTGTACTTTGCGTTTTGAATCTTGTACTTTTGTAATTTCGAGACGTTTCTTATCAATAATTGGAACCTTTTTGATTGTCTTTTGTACTTTTGAGCTTTTTGGTCGTTTGCGTCTTCAATTCGTCGAATCTGTCTTTTGTCTTCACCTTTTATTATTTAAACGAATATCTCTTGTAAATAGAACAATTGCAACTAAAAGCTTGTCTTTCTTGAGGAATAATGCTATGAAATATATGTTCGTTTTTAGCATTATCAATAATCTACGTAAAGTTTTTTTTAAACCTTTATTGATGAAATAAAGGTTATGGTTTGTCTTAAAATGAATGCAGTCTTTGAAAAACGTCTCATATAGGGGTCAAAACCTCGCAACGAAATCAATTAATATGGAACATTTTTAATCAATAAGAACGGGACATTTCAGATGGGTGGTGTTTTTAACAAAAGACAATAAGGTGTAGCCATGAACCATGGTTTTCGGTTTGTGGTTTGGTTTATGGGTCTTCTTCTAACAACAACCCAAGTAGTTTTGAAAAGGTAATATCAAGTGTAGCAGATTCAAATGGAATCAGAAAGAAAAGAAATATTTCGAGCAGTGGTTGAAGAAGGACGAAGGTTGTATGAATACTTTAACAATTGTATTGCTCGATCCTTACATATTATTAGTTGTGTCGACAAAATTCTTCATCCAAGAACAAGAATACAAAAAAAAAAAAAAAAAAAAAAAGGAGAAAATGACTGTCAACAGAATTTGGACGTTTTTGTTATCTTGATGTCATGATTTGTACGAATTCTTCAATTTGATACAGGTTGAGAGTGATATAAATCCTTAATTGATTCTGTGTTTTCAATATCCAATTAATCATTAACCAAAATTAATAATAATAATACAGATTTATATATTTAGTCGTATATGTATTTATATATATGTATCAAATTCCTATTTTTTTTGTTAACTATCTAATATAATTATTCTAATACATATTAATATTAATAATACTAATAATAATATTTTTAATAGTAATATTACTTAATAAAGGTCAATAATAATAAATGACAAATAATAATATGATAAATATTAATACTAAAATGATAATTTTAATTACTAATAATGATAATAATATTATAATTGATAGTAATAATCTTATTAGTTATCTACACACAACTGTTCGTGAATCGTCGGGAATAGTCAAATGGTAATTGATTACATGAATATAGATTTCAAAACTTTCGAGACTCAACATTACATATTTTTGCTTATCGTGTCGGAAACATATAAAGATTAAAGTTTAAATTTGATCGGAAATTTCTGGGTCATCACATGTGCCATGTTACACGACTCTTGTATTCTACTTAAACTCTAAACATATCAAGAAAATATTTTCTTGATGATTCGGTCTTTTCCGAGGTATTCTAGTAATTTGACAAATCAAGATCGTACCATTAAAATTTCCTTCTTAAGAACATTAACTATGTTCATTCCGAAATTCATATCTACGTATTCTGGACCATTATTTGCTTGATTTAAAGTTGGGAAGATAAAACAAAAGCATGAAGCTTCAAAATATCAATGGGAGTATAAATCACAGTAAATTAGAGAGAGTATTAGCTGTGGATGTCAATGATTATGGAAAGACAGAAGCAGAGACATCGAAATATAAGGGAAGATATAAAACCTAACAACCACCCAGAGATTATAAACCGTATGTATCGATGCATATAGCAATATAAAGACAAGGGAGGATTAAAAACACTATAAAACCAAGAGTATAATAGAAGTGAATAGATTCCTCCGGTGGCAGATGAAAAAGAAGAACAATAGATATGAAAGTTAAGAGTATATCGAGAATCAGAACTGGATGAAGCATATTGACGAATGCTTTAAAGTATGAATTGAGGAAGAAAAAATAGAAGGTGTGAGTTGTAAGGAAACGAGGGGGGTGGATTTATAGTAAAATATCAGATAGAGTAATCAAAACAGATGATCGTATTTAAAGCGGATCCTAATTTCCTTGATTACCGAAGAATCAAAACTTATTACGAAGATTTTCTCAAAATCTCTTGAACTTGGAAATCAATCCTATCTACGTCAAAAAATATGACGAATCTACACTTACTCATTTCACTCTTTTGTGATAGCTTCACTCGTACTCTTTACAAAATCAAATGGTTTTATCTATATTACTCAATGATGATAAGACTCTAATTTTCAACTCGTATGCGTCATGAAAACATACTTATTGTCAGCCGTGACCATCCCAATCGAATTTCAGGACAAAATTTCTTTAACGGGTAGGTGCTGTGACGACCCGGAAATTTCCGACCAAATTTAAACTTGATCTTTATATGTTTCCGACACGATAAGCAAAGTATGTAATGTTGAGTCCAGAAAATTTTGGAACGATGTTCATACATTCAATTACCCTTCGACTATTCCCAACGATTCACGAACAATTATATTTAACTTGATATATATATATATATATATATATATATATATATATATATATATATATATATATATCAATTAAAGACATTAACAAAGTATTAGATGTATAACACTTTACATGAAAGTATTTGTTTCGATATATGTTAACATATTTATCGACGGAAATTAAAAGATAATATCAAATGATTGAATTATCAGATGCATTGTGATGATTAGGGATCTCGGTTGTAAGGCCCACGATGATGTGAGAAAGCTTTCCCTTTTAACGGTATTCGGAATAAATGGTAAGGTGATTTACAAGTAAGAACAAATGTGTCAATTAACGATAACTAGACAAAAATTAATGGAGATTCCTGTTTAATTTCCGATATACGCTTTACAATAATTCACTCGTGACTTTTGATAAAGTAAGTGCTTAACTTTCATATTATTTAATGTAAGATGAAATTATAAAATGCAGATAACTTAGAAGTTGGATATCGACAAATTAAATAAATCAAAGTTTTATTAAAATAATTTCAAGAACTTAACTATCCATTGAACTTTACTCGACGATTCACGAACAGTCGTTTATAAATAAATATGTATGTATATATGCATGAAAGTATATATAATAATTAGAATATTAAAAATATAATTGAAAATATAGAATCAAATATGTAAAATAAAATACAAAATAATTATGTTGTAATATAAAATAAATTAAAAACAAATATATATGATTTCTATGTATAGGTAATATTATAGGTATATTGTAATATATATAAAAACTAAATAATCAAAATATGTTATTATGTTATTATGGATATTAGATAATTATTAAATGTTACGTAGTTAATAATATGTAAAATGTACCTACAAATTTAAAATAGAATATTATTACCTTTATTAAAATAAATATTAATAATAATAATAATATAAATAATATAACTATAGATATAGAAATTGTTATGTAAAAATTGTTATGCTATTATTATTAACATAATTATTATCATTAATAATATTAATATTATTATAATTATAATTAGAATCATTAATAGTATTATTATTATTATTATCATTTTATTATCATTATTATCAAACTTATCAAATTTATCACTTGTTATTAGAATCATTAATCCAAAAAGTGGCATAATGAAGAAAACATTGGACAAAATAAAATTTGTTAGAAACAAATAAATTAATTATGAGAAATTTTGTTAAGAATCCACGCTAACTATTCCTAGCTAACTGTTCCTAGCTAACTGTTAATTCCGTATTACATTTTATTTATCACAATATATTTATCGCAATTTAATTATCGCAATTTATATATCGCAATTTAAATTCTCGCAATTTTATTTATCGTCATTTAATTTTTGTTATTTATTTTACGCACTTTAAATATCGGGACACGTATACAATGTTTTGACATATCATATTGACGTCATCTATATATATTATTTGAAATAACCATAGACACTCTATATGCGGTAATGCTCGAGTTAGCTATACAGGGTTGAGGTTGATTCTCAAATAATATATATACTTTGAGTTGTGATCGAGTCTGAGACATGTATATAACGGGTCACGACACGTATTAATTAATTCGAATATAATATATTAACCTATATAAGAATTGTTGAACTACTAATTGTGGACTCCTAACTGTGGACTATTAACATTGGACAATTAAAATATTGATTATAACATATGCAACTAAACATTTCAAGTTGCCACTTGATTTCATCTTAAACCTCATTTGTATCTTGTCGATTATAACCTGCGTTCAAACCTTTCATGATTCTTGAAAACACCTCAATCGAGAGGATGAACCAACCACACTTCATCTATGGAAGGAAAGATTAATGCATATAGTTATGCACCTGAAAACACTCAGAACCTGAGTAAACGTTTAATACGTATCTGTGCTAGCTTCTTTGGCATTGTTATTATTGAAAATAACATTGCAATTCTTTTTCAAATTAGCCAATTTTGTCACAGCTCCAGCAAAATTAATTTCGACTTTTCGTTTGAAACAACCTTATTATAACCTTGATATATGTGCTTGCTCTTGTATCATTACTAGAGAACCGTTTATATCCCGCCACATTAATAGTAAACTTACCAACAACTTCATTGATCTTTGACTTTTCGAAAAATCATTATATTCGTTCATTAAAACCCTATCATATACTCATCCGCACCTTATAACGAGAATTGCCACACCAATTACTGAGAATTTGCAATCGGTATTTTGAATCTCGCAACATGTCTACATCAACAGTTATATGTATACATATAACATTTATCCTTTAGAATTATGATCTTCCATTCAGAAATTCTGAAAAGCACCTAGTCTACGAATCAATACTCCAAATTTTGAAAAAACTGAATGAAGCGGCAGTAACTATAGATAACCGTAAACGACCCTAACCATTAGAAGTTTGATGATAAAGAATGGTATGTTGGTAAAGCTCAAAAAAGTTTGGAACTGGAAAACGGATTGAGCAAACCATGAATGAGGCTGTGGACAAATCACAAAGACTAAACCTGCCTTCAAAGAACCAAAATGATTCAGTATATGCTGAAGTCATTAACGAATACCTTGATCCTGACTCTAAACTTTTACGGACAAATATTCATCATCGTCCATCTATATTAGAAATTCTAAAATACCATCGTATCTTTCATTATAAATATCCTCGATATTTCTGAAGATATCTTCATAACTATTGTTATCCGTAATCATGTACCTCTTCGCGCTATCTGTGTTACATCATAAAAGAAACTATTTTAGTTTCTAAATTCTGAAACCTTCGAGTTTAAAATATGAATGTTTTTGAAGTAATGTTGGGAATTGAAGCATGAAATAGTATAATATAATGACACTTGATCAACGTGATTATATTACAGTAAGTCATGTTGAGTTTCTAATGAAATGTAATGATTCACAGATCATAACGTCATCATGTGCCATGTTATACGACTCTTACATTCTATCTAATATATAAACATATCAAGAACATAATTTCTCGATAATTCTATATTTTCTCTTGAATTCTGGTAATTTAACCAATCAAGATCGTGCTATTACAATTTCTCTCTTAAACATTAGCCATGTTCATTCGAAACTCCATACCTACGAATTCTGGACCATTACTGGCTGTATTTAGAGTCGAGAAGAGAATAAAAAGACAAAGAGCTCCAAAATATAAGAGAAAATATAATGCCCAATGTGACGACCCGGAAATTTCCAACCAAATTTAAACTTAATCTTTATATAATTCCGACTTGATAAACAATGAATTTTAATAAATCTTGAACCTCCGAAAAGAGTTTTACACAAGCTTTTGGTCACCCTATTATTCACGAACGTCATAACTTGATTTAATTGTTTAATTGTTTAATTATTGTGTATATATATGGATTTATATATATTTAACTTGAAAATATGATAATTAAATATCTCATTAAGTATATTAACATAGTATTACTATTTAAACAACGTAATTAACTTATGTTAAAATGTATTTACATATAATGTATTACGAGTGTAAATACATCCTTACAAGTATTGAATACACTTTATAATATACCAATACATATAAAGGATAACTATACTCGTATTTTCATTCATTTTCCTCAAAGAATTCTCCTCGCATTCATACGGTATTTTTACCCGTATTATACACAGCTTCTAGAAGTATTTACTATTGGTATATACCAATAGAAATCTGCAATTATTTGTGTAATATGTCATCCATGACCTAATCAATTTAATACGTCATGCATGACTTAATATAATTTAACTTATCTTAGATATTTTCACTAAAAGCCAAAATTATAAGCTTATAAATAAGGACCATTTTAACTTATTTTTACTCCACATTTTCTTAAACTAAAAACACACACTTGAATGCTCTCATATCATACTTTAATCTCAGCAACTTTCGTCTTCATAATCAAGGTAAAATACTTCTCAAAATACTTGTTCAATTCCTTGTATAGTTGCTATGTTATTATACTTATAAAACTTGTAAAAACTAGAACTTGTTTTGGTGAACACCAAGCTTGTTTCAAAGACTAATCTAATCTTTCTAACTTAACTCTAATAACACTTATTTATATGTATTATGATGTTATATTAAGTTAATATAAGAACTTATAACTTGTACATATGAAGAACACCCTGAAACTTAACATATATCCTTTAATCTCCATTCGGTAAAAAGCGGGCTGTTTTAGGTTGGGAATTAAAAACCTATTTAGACTTTGAGTTATAGGCTAAGACTTTGGAAATATGTTAATATATGCAAATAAGACTTCCAGTATTTTTTTCATGATTTTAGACAAAGTAAAAGTATTTTATCAAAAATCATATATTGGGTGGATGCTGGGATTTTTCCAAATATGTCCACCGACACAAAAAGAGGGTAAAGCTCTAAAAATTACTACTTGGGATGAACTTTTTGAATTGGTTTTGTAAAATTTACTTCTTAATGAATCCATAGCAATTTGATTCACTTTAAACAGTTGTAATGAATATTTGGCGAGCAAAACAAAATCTGCTAAAATTAACGTTGTATGGACGAAATTTATATTATAAAAACTATATTAACCATATCCTTGTTAACTTTTCCTATATCTTTTATATATTTGGACATGTTATCAGTAGTATAACAAAATATTATAATCTTGGTTAATTCTGTGATTGTATATATGTATAATAATATTCTTGGTACGTCCTAACACAATAAGTATACAATACGTTTTGATAAATCCTAAGACAATACGTACATAATACGTCTTAGTTAATTCTAAGACAATACGTATACAATACGTTTCTGGGTTGATGCAAAGACAATACGTATACAATAGGTCATGGGGTAATTCTAAGATTATATATATATATACACCGATTATTGGACTGTTGGACTTTTCGGACTATTTTGGACTACTAACAAAGGACTACTAACAATGGACTACTAACATAAAATGTTAAAAATTATTATATAAGTATTCTATGAACTTGCTTTATTTTATTCATATGTCGTATTATTATCTGAATCATTATTAATGTTATAGGTTCGTGAATCCAAGGACGACGGTTATATTTTTAATAAGTTGAAAACTTATTATAAATATACTTTTACTACTGTGAGTATATAGTCCCATTTTTAAACTCTACAAATATTTTGGGATGAGAATACATGCATTTTATGTTTTACGCCATAGACACAAGTACTTAAAATATATTCTAAGTTGAGTTGTACCCCTTTGCATATCTTCCCTAATAGCTTGGTAACTAATATTTACATGTTATAAGAACATGTATACGCGAATCCTATTGATAGATCTATCGGGTTTGATTACCCCAACCGGGCTAGTCGCTCTAGTATCGTAAATGGTTGCATAGCACTTCGTTTTTACTACACTCGGTACAGTGTAGGGAGATTTCATAATAAAGGGAATATGCCACATTAATGGTTAAGTATGGTTACCAAAGCGCTCAAAAACTTATAGAATACTTTTATACACTTGCGAGTGTACATATATTTATAACTATGAAATCTTGTGGTCTATATTTATATCGATGATAAACCTATATATCTCACCAACCTTTGTGTTGACTGTTTACGCATGTTTATTCTCAGGTCCTTAAAAAAGTCTTCCGCTGTTGCATTATCTGAGCAAGCTGTGCATGCAGTCTCATACTTTTATTTAAATAAAGTGTTGCATTCAATAAAACCTTTGTCATGTATTATATTCGACTGTTACGTCACGTGTGTAGTATTTGGAAACCGATGTATTTTGGGGATTATTTCTTAAATAATCGCCCACTTGTTTAAAACATGCATTATGTATAATAATGATGTGCTTTTTATGAAACGAATGCAATATTTTCTAAAACGTATCATATAGAGGTCAAATACCTCGCTATGAGACCAATGAGAACGTACTGCGTTTATAGTAATATGGACGGGTCGTTTCAGTTGATATCAGAGCAGTGGTCTTAGCGAACCATGTCTTGCATTAGTGTGTATAACGGATAGTTATTAAGATGCATTAGTGAGTCTGGACTTCGACCTTAACTGCATGTCAAAATTTTTGCTTATCATTTATAGTCGGAAATCATCTGCTTATCACCCTTATAAAATTACATGCTTATCATTCTTAGTCTAGACACATCTTACTGCATTGATTGCATAAATAGTGTATAGACAAAGTTCATATTTTAGCGTATATGCTAATGCATATCTTAGCGTATCTGTTACTGTAAACTTTGCCTAACATATTTCGTAAATTCCTCCGTAATGTATAAAATCTTTTGCTCTATATATATAGATATTCTATGTAATTAGAATACCATCAGATAGCCAGAAATCATTTCATATCGAAAAATCCATTATTCAATCGTACGAAATGGAACTCTCTACTAGTTCAAGTCCCTCGAATTCCGATATGGAATTTCACTCGAGCTCCAAAAACAGTGTGACCGGAATGGATCAACCAATTAGCCATCATCTATTTTGGATGAATTGGGGATAGGTTCGTAGTCCACTTAATCATTGGAGACAAGAAGAAGGTGATCCCTTCCATCCACCACATTGCCCTCTTGGTGAAGAACATGAGGCACTTACCGGCGAACCCGTTCATAACACCATTTTCTCTCTCTTTTCCAGGATATGCCGCAACGAGTATAATATTACTAATATTATTGAGGCTATCCGACCTTTACTCCGTATCTTGCATGTTGAATTATTTAGTAAAAAAAAAATTACTCTCATAAAAAGCAAAACTTCATTAGCAAGTGCATCCTACATCATTTCATTCCCTTTATAAAGCTCTTGACCTCTCTTTTTATTCAAGAAACTTTAAACATCTTCTTTCACAATACAAAACAAAACAAATTCTCATCATCTATACTCACATCAAACCACTACCAGCACCAGCAGCAGCATTACCAACAACATCACAAGCCTCAACATCGCAAGCCGCATTACGAGCATCAACATCATACGCACTGCAGGCACTGAGGGATACCAACAATAATGAGTGATGAAGTATTAATTCATTATTTCATTTACGTTGAAGAAATATTCCGCGACGATTATGTAATCTCTAAAGTTTTAGGGATTATTCATTTCTAGTTTCAACCGTAAACCAAATGAGATTAATATAATATTAACTCATTAAATCCATATTACATCTGAATAAAATATACATACATATATTTTCATAAAGACTGTAATAAAAATTCTTTTGTACAAAATATTACTTGTGAAATTTTATTTTAACGGGTAGGTAATACCCGAGAAATACTTAAGTTCACATTAATATGTTACACTGTACATTTTCAATGATGTTTCGACAATCGTTAATTATACTCTCTCCTTTCATAGCAATATACATCATTTCATAAAATTCAAGACAACCATTTTCCATACCAATTCAATTACATATTCTGATTTAGACAGATCAAAATCCAAGTCAAGATTTAAGAAGTACCATCAATCTTAAATTCCTACATCCTTCAAAATCATACTTTAAATTCAAACTATACTAGAACATCACTTTCATTTACAGAACTCATAAAGATATTCATATCATTCAAGATTCACGACGAATTCATTATACTGGTATTGACGATGACAACCTGCGTCTAAACCCTTCAAAATTCTTGAAAACATCTCAACAAGGAACAATCGAGAGAATGAACCAATCACACTATACATACGAAGAATATATGCATATAGATATGCACTCGGAGGACACTTGAACCTAAGCAAAGGTTTAACACGTATCCGTGTCAGATCCTTTAGCATTATTATTACCCAAAATAACTTTACAATCCCTTTTCAAAATAGCGAATTTTATCACAGCTCCAAAAAGACAAATTCGACTTTTCATCCGGAGTAGCCTTATTATAACCTTGATATATACGTTGTCTTTTCGCCATCGTTACTGAGAACCTTTTATATTCCACCGCATTAGTAGTAAGCTTACCAGCAACTTTATTGCTCTTTGACTTAAATCTCTCTGAAAGATCACTATAAAACCTTGTCATGTACCCATCTACATCTTGTAACAATAATTGTCATACCAAACCCCAGGAAGCATCAATAATTATTCTTGAATCTCACATCATTTCTGCATATACATATAACGTTATTTCCTGGAATTATAATTCTGAAATCCGGAATAGCACTTCAGCCTACGAATTAGTACTATGAAGTTTTGAAAAAGCTGAATGAAGCAGCAGAAACTGTAGACAACCGTAACAGTCAAAAGTTGATGATAAAGAATATTGTGTTAGCAAAGCACAAAAAAGAGAAGATTTGGAACTGGAAAACGGATTGAGCAAACCCTGAAGGAGGCTGTGGATAAATCACAAGGATGAAATCTACCTTCAAAGAATCCAAATGATTCGGTGTCTTCTAAAATCCTTAGAAAATACCTTGCCCCTTACTCTAAAACCCTTGCGGACAATATTCTTCATCATCCTCTTATCTTAAATATTCTAAGATATCATCGTATCTTCCATTATAAATATCCTTCATATTTCTGAAGATATTTTCATAACCATTCTTATCTGAAATCATTTATTCCTTCGCGTTATCTGTATCACATCATAAAGAAAACTGTTTTAGTTTTTAAATATCTGAAACCTCTGAGTGTAAAGTATGAATGTTTTTGAAGTAATGTTAGGAACTGAAGCATGAGTTAGTATAATATAATGACACTTGATCAATGTGATTATATTACAGTAAGTCATGCTGAGTTTCTAAATGGAACGTAATGATTCACAGACCATAACGTCATCATGTGCCATGTTACATGACTCTTACATTCAATCTAATCTCTAAACATATCAAGAACATATTCTATTGATAGTTCTATCTTTTCCTTTGGATTCTGGTAATTTCATAAGTCAAATTGTGCTATTACAATTTCTCTCTTAGAGCATTAGCTATGTTCATTCCGAATTTTATATCTATGAATTCTAGACCATTATTCGCTTGACTTGAAGTCGGGAAAAGAAGACGGAAGCATGAAACTCCAAAATATAAGGAAAAATATAAGCATGAAGACAACGCAGAAATTACAAACCGTATATATCGATGCGTATAGCGATATAAAGACACGGGAAAAGTAAGAACACTATAAACCCAAGAGCATAGTAGAAATTAACGGATTCCTCTGGTGGAAGATGAAAAAGAAGAATGACAGATGTGATAGTCAAGAATATATCAAGAATTAAAACTGGATGGAGCATATTGATGAAACTTTTGGAAGTACGAAGAAAGGAAGAAAGTATAAAAGATGGGAGATGTGGAAATAAGGAAACGTAGGAGGTTGATTTATAGTAAAATATCCGATAGAGAAATCGAGACAGATTATTGCATTAAATCGAAGAGGATCATAATTTCCTTAATCGCCGAAGAATCAAATCTTATATAGATTACAAAGATTTTCTTTAATCTGGAGATCAACTGTGATGACGTCAAAAGATAAGACGAATCCCTATTTTCTCATTTCACTCTTTTACGATAGCTTCACTCATACGTTTCGAGTAATCGAATTATTTTATCCATATTTCTCAATCATGATAAAACCCTATGACTCAACTTATATTCATCATAATAACATTCTTATTGTTAGCCATGACGACCTCGATCAAATTTCGGGACGAAATTTCTTTAACGGGTAGGTACTGTGACGACCCGAAAATTTCTGACCAAATTTAAACTTAATCTTTATATAATTCCGACTTGATAAGCAATGAATTTTAATAAATCTTGAACCTCCGAAAAGAGTTTTACACAAGCTTTTGGTCACCCTATTATTCCGATGATTCACGAACGTCATAACTTGATTTAATTGTTTAATTATTGTGTATATATATGGATTTATATATATTTAACTTGAAAATATAATAATTAAATATCTCATTAAGTATATTAACAAAGTATTATATATATATTTTAATACTACTAATTAAAGAGTTTTCAAACTATATATATATATATATATATATATATATATATATATATATATATATATATATATATATATATATATTACTATTTAAATGACGTAATTAACTTATGTTAAAATGTATTTACATATAATGTATTACGAGTGTAAATACATCCTTACAAGTATTGAATACACTTTATAATATACCAATACATATAAAGGATAGCTATACTCATATTTCCGTTCAATTACCTCAAAGAATTCTACTCGCATTCATACGGTATTTTTACCCGTATTATACACAGCTTCTAGAAGTATTAACTATTGGTATATACCAATAGAAATCTGCAATTATTTGTGTAATATGTCATCCATGACCTAATCAATTTAATATGTCATGTATGACTTAATACAATTTAACTTATCTTAGATATTTTCACTAAAAGCCAAAATTATAAGCTTATAAATAAGGACCATTTTAACTCATTTTTACTCCATATTTTCTTAAACTAAAAACACACACATGAATGCTCTCATATCATACTTTAATCTCAAAAACTTTCCTCTTCATAATCAAGGTAAAATACTTCTCAAAATCCTTGTTCAGTTCCTTGTATAGTTGCTATCTTATTATACTTATAAAACTTGTAAAAACTAGTACTTGTTTTGGTGAACACCAAGCTTGTTTGAAAAACTAATCTAATCTTTCTAACTTAACTCTAATAACACTTATGTATATGTATTATGATATTATATTAAGTTAATATAAGAACTTATAACTTGTACATATGAAGAACACCTTGAAACTTAACATATATCCTTTAATCTCCATTTGGTAAAAAGCGGGCTATTTTGGGTTGGGAATTAAAAACCTATCTTAGACTTTGAGTTCGAGGCTAAGACTTTGGAAATATGTTAATGTATGTAAATAAGTCTTCCAGTATTTTTTTTCATGATTTTAGACAAAGTGAAAGTATTTTATCAAAAATCATATATTGGGTGGATGTCAGGATTTTTCCAAATCTGTCTACCGACACAAAAAGAGGGTAAAGCTCTAAAAATTACTACTTGGAATGAACTTTTCGAATTGGTTTTGTAAAGTTTACTTCTTAATGAATCCATAGCAATTTAATTCACTTTAAACGGAGTTGTAATGAATATATGGCGAGCAAAACAAAATCTGCTAAAATTAACGTTGTATGGACGAAATTATATTATAAAAACTATATTAACCATATCCTTGTTAACTTTTCCTATATCATATATATATTTGGACATGTTATCAGTAGTATAACAAAATATTATAATCTTGGTTAATTCTTTGATTGTATATATGTATAATAATATTCTTGGTACGTCCTAACACAATAAGTATACAATACGTTTTGATAAATTCTAAGACAATACGTACACAATACGTCTTAGTTAATTCTAAGACAATACGTATACAATACGTCTCTGGGTTAATGCAAAGACAATACGTATACAATACGTCGTGGGGTAATTCTAAAATTATATATATATATATATATATATATATATATATATATATATATATATATATATATATATATATATATACCGATTATTGGACTGTTGGACTTTCCGGACTATTTTGGACTACTAACAAAGGACTACTAACAATGGACTACTAACATAAAATGTTAAAAATTACTCCCTCCGTCCCATATTTATTGTCACCAGACAAAAACAC